>NC_133402.1:68541700-68860450 GCF_047511655.1 Castor canadensis
GCCCTGGCCTAGGAGAGGAGAGAAGGGACCTGGAGGAGGAGACTCGGTGAGAGGACGCAGAGCACTGGACGAGGTCGGCGAGGAAGGGGCCATGGGCGAGGCTCCAGCTTGAACAACATCTGCCGGGCTCCAGCGCCACGGAGAAGCCGCAAGTTCAAGAGCCAGGTCGTGCACTTGCTGGGGACGCGCTGCCTGTGAGGTGACTGCGGTACACACGCGGGGACGTGTAGCGGCCAGAGAAAGGAGCTGGCACCCCAAAAGAGAGGCCTGAGCTGCAGCTGTAGGCCAGGGGCTTTCCTCCTGCGGGTGAGATCTTCCTCCAGTCACTGAAGCTCAGTGGCGAGTTGTGACCCCGAGGCCCAGCCGCAGCGGGAAGCCGCTTGTCACCACCAGCCGCCTGTGGATGCCCAGGAGCCCGGGCAATGTGGCAGAGAGCCTGGGAACACAAGGGAAGGCTGCTCTTCCAGACAGACTGTGCCAGGGGTGCTAGCGGGGTGGCTGGGACCCTCCTAACTGCAGACGTTGAAACAGAAATCCCAGGAGGGGCCTCGGGAAGTGACTAGGTCTGAGGGGTCTGAGGAGCAGTGGGACTCGGATGCTGACGAAGGAGGCCGAGAGGACCGGCCTGTCCCTTTCACAGACTCAGCGAGCAGGCGTCACCCGCGAGGCCATGGAACCTGTCAGCACCTTGACCTTGGACTTGCCAGCCTTCAGAACATCGGGAAATAAGCGCACAGTACTCAAGCCACCAGCTCGCCGAGCTCGCTAGAGCAGTCGGACAAACCAAAACCCATACCACGTCACACATCCGTATTTTCCTGTCACCCAAATTTAAGCACTTTTTTTTTTTTCTAACGTGGAACTGGGGTTTGAGTTCGCAGCGTACACCTTGAGCCACTCCACCAGCCCTTTTTTTGTGACGGGTTTTTCGAGATAGGGTCTCGTGAACTATTTGCCCCGGCTGGCTTCGAACCGCGATCCTCCTGATCTCTGCTTCCTGAGTAGCTGGGATTACAGGCGTGAGCCATCAGTGTCCAGCTCAAATTTAAACTCTTAAAGGACAAGTGTGTCGAGCACCTGCCCTGGTTTGTCCCGGGCAGTGCAGGTTAGAAAAAGTCTGATCCCACACACCCCTGTGTTGTTAAAAATCCTAAGGAATCCCGACGTCTCCAAACCTCGTCAGTGAAGCTCGTGTTAGAAAACTCGGACAACTAGAGGAAATGTCAGCGTGTGTCACTAAGTCACTTGAACAGCAGCGGACATTGGAAACTCTCTAGCTGGAGAGCCCAGGTGACAGGCGAATTCTGGGGTCCCACATCGCATCCCATCATGTGTAGGAAAGTCGTCTTGGATGAGCGGCTTCCTTGGTAAGGAGAGGGGAGAAATGAGGACACACAGGCTCATTCACACAGACCCCACCTTCCCCCCACTCACCGTCCCACAGGACATAAATACTGAATTACAGTCGTTCTGAACAGGGCATGAAGCCAGCAGAGGAGCTCTGAGTCCTCCCCAAGAGGGACAGGGAAGCTTCCCTGAGGGACCTTTTCTGGTTTTTTTCTTTTCTGACACAGGGTCTCGCTATATCATCCAGGCTGCCTTCTCCACATCCCCAGTGCTAAGATTACAGGCGTGTGCTACCATGCCAGATGTGAGACAGCTTTAGCAACTATTACTAAACATCCTCAGTTATTTTTATTTTGCCCATTATTTTTTAGTGTGCACTAGATACATGCAAGGGAAACCTTTCTCTTTCAGTAATGAGCAACGTGTACTCAAACTTAAACCCACTATTATGGCGCAGAAAGCTGAAAGTGCCCTGTGAGAAACTGCAGCAGTCATTTCCATGTTGGTTTTATTTTTGTTTTGTTTTTCAAACAGGGTCCTCCTAGAACTCTCCATCCTCCTCCCTTGGCCTCCTGAGAGCCGTGATTACAGGCATATGCTACCACACCCAGCTGGCACAGTAATTTTCTAGACTTACTTGATTGGCCTTCTGTAAAGTTTTAAGATAATGGGAGCACTTTCCAAATTAGCTAATGTGACCCAAGCTAGTGACAACTCAGCGGACTGTCAACGACTACAGCTTCAGGAAACTGGGAAGGTCAACAAGGAGCTGTGTGGTCTAAGTTTCCTCTCGAATATTACGTCGAGATTTGACGGGAGAGAAGTGAAGCAAAAATGAGAAAGAACAGAGGGAGGAGGAAGGGGCAGAAACAGAGAGAGGAAGGAAGGGAAGAACAAAGGAAGGAAGAGGGAGAGGGAGGGAGGGAGGGACGGAGGAAAGGAACTGTCATCATCTTCAACAGGAGGGTCCTTGCACCAGGAGTGCACCTGTCACCCAGTTACTTAGGGAAGCAGAGATAGGACGCCCACAGTCCAGGCCAGCCTGGACATACGGCAAAACCCCATCTTAACTGACACAAAACGAGCTAGGGGCAAGCCTGCTTAGCAACACAAGGCCCCGAGTTTGACCCCCAGTAGCACACACCCACAAATTAAAAATAAGAATTTCTAGTAGAAAATATGATTCATGAGGACAAAAGCTGAGTCCTCAAGGCATAGACCACTGCCTGGCACATACTAGGTGCTCACAGAATATCTGTTAGCTGAGTGTGGTGACACACTCCTGTAATTCCAGCTCTTAGGAGGCTGAGGCAGGAGTTCGAGGGCAGCCTAGGTAAAATGAAATGAGAGCTAGAGAGGGAGAGAGTTGTTGCACAAGTAAATAAACTAAAATGTAAAGTAAGTGGAAAAATTGTTTTCTGATATTGTTTGATGAATCCTGAATGATTCCCGTAATTGTGTATTTAATAAATATATTTAAAAGAGATAATTATCTATTAAGTAGGGTTTTTAAACAGTAAGGTTTAAAGGATGTAGGAGAAAACCTTGAGTTACAGAATTTATCATTTGTTTTCGGATCACCCCCTCCCACTCCCAAACCCTACGGCCAGCACAGATTAGACTCTCAACAGACTCGGGAAGAATTTTGTAAGAATTGTCATCCAGAAAAGAACTGAAGTGCGAGCAAGAAATGGCTTCAGTGCTGAACCGTGCGTGAAGCCCTCTGAGCCAGGCTGCCCGCGGGATGTGGTGGGACAAGCTTGCGACCCCAGTGAGGGGAGGGGACTGGGTCAGGAGATCATGAGTTCAAGGCCAGCCTCGGCAACAGGGCGAGCCCCGGCTCAAAAAGAAAACATAAGAGCCGGCCGCTGACGGCTCACGCTTGTGACCCTACCTGCTCAGGAGGCAGAGATCAGGAGGACCGAGGTTTGAAGCCAGCCCCGGCAAATACGTCACGAGACCCTACCTCGAGAAAAGAACACCACAAAAAAGAGCTGGCAGAAGTCTTTCAAGTGGTAGAGCACCTGCCTAGTAAGTGTGAGGCGCTGAGTTCAAATCCCAGGTGGGAAGTGCCACTCAGCATCCAGTTAGGAGGCAAAGGCAGGGCACTGCGTCTGTAGGGAGGACCCACCACCAGGGACTTCCTCGAAAACCTGTGTCAACTCTCCGCCCTCTGACTACACACTAAAACCCACAGACGGCGCTGTGTGTCCCCATCCCCACCAAGAAACCACGCCGCCAGGCTGCCGGAGGGAAGTGGGCAGAGAGGCCTGCAGCCAAACTCCTACCCGCCACAGTTTTCTACAGCAGGCGATCCAAAATGGCCTTTGCTTTTCTAGTAAGCGAAACATAGAAAGAATACTACTTTGTGACGTGTGAAAGTCCACATTTTTCCTTGGTGGTGCTGGGATTTGAACTCGGTGCCTCACAGCTGCTAAGCAAGCGCTCAACCACTACAGCCTCACCCCTAGCCCTTCTCGCTTTGGTTATTTCACACAGGGCCTGCGCTCTTGCCAGAGCCACACCTGGAACTGAGATCCTTCTACCTACGGCCTCCCGAGTAGCTGGGATTACAGGAGTACCCTACACCTGGCCCCCTAAAATATACATTTTTGTTGTCCACAGATAAAGTCGTCTTGGCTGGAGCACAGCTATAGTCACCTTCCAAGCCAGCGCACTGAGCCACACAGCGGTGCCAGCGTGCACGGCCTGCAGAGGCTGAAGTACTGACGTCCGGCTCTTCACGGAAAGCCTCTGCTGTCTGATCCTAGGAGACAGTTAATCAGACTGGGTGGCTTTCGTCTTCCCGAGAGCCGCCTTGCCGTGCCCCCCTCCCCAGCTGCAGTCACTCACTGGCTACTTCCTCTGCTTTGATTATTCAAACTCCACGGTCAACTATTGTTTTTACCAGTCACCCAGAAAACAAAGATAAAAGTTTCCACAGAGGAAGTGACGGCCTTCCTCCCCCACCAGCCTCACTTCCAGGACATTACAAGCAGTGCTTGTTCCCAGGTCTTTGTTTTCCCAAATGAGTTCAGAGGACGCCAAGGGCTCCCTCCGCCAGGAAGGACAGGTAGTGGGTCAGCCTTTTACCCTAAGGAAAAAATGCTTAGCCTCCAGAATTGCAAGCATTTTCTCGTCTTGGAGAAGGTGTTCTTTCGGGGTGAAGATGGCTTTGGGGTTAACGCTCGGGGCCTGCTGCTTGCTCAGAAGGTGCTCTATCACTTGAGCCACACCCGTTTGCGCGGGTCGTTTTTCAGGTACTTTTTTGCCCAGGCCAACCTGGACCATGATCTTACTACTGATGCCCCCCACAGAGGTGGGGTGACAGGTATGAGCCACCAGGCCCAACTTAATGATTGGGGGGGGAGGGCTTGCTAACTTTTTGCCCCAGGCTGGCCTTGAACCATGATCTTCTCCATCTCTGCCTCTCAAGTAGCTGGGATTACAGGTGTGAGCCACCCCACCCAGTCTTTGAGATGCTATTCTTTCTAATATCACAGTATGCAGAGTGACTTTCTCATCTAAAAACTGGACATCAAAATTTCTTAAGTTTTCAACTTTCCCAACTGAACACGGAAGTTCCAAATTCAGACCTGCTCCAAATGATTCGGGAATAAAATGAAGATTTTTGTTCAAATTTGTTCTGTATTCTTTCTCTCTTCCGATGTACAAGGTACTGCTTTGTAATGCACAAACTAGGAAAATCCCATCCCTGGGGCCTGGGGAAGTAACTTCAAGGGGGTCTCTGTTCACTCACACCTGGAGCAGCTGTGACGCCCCTACAGTTAAAAAGGGCCACTCTTCACTTTCATAGCTCATTTCAGAAGCCTAATGTGAGCTCAACAGGGTAAACAGCCCCCATCACAGTACAAATAAGGAATTCTTTGAGTTGTAAATAGCACTGCTCATGCAATAGAAGGGTGACCGGGGAGGAGGGGGCAGGAAGGCGTCCCCGTCCCCTTCCAACTCAGCAGGCTGGAGCTCCACACCCAGAGGGGCCCCAAGGTCACATTACTGAGCACCCTCCTGTCTGTGCGACACCTGGGGAACTAATTCCAAGAGGAAATGGCCTGGCCTCTGCCCTCAGACCCTACTAACGCACAGGTGAAGGTAAGGTGTGTACCGCACCCCACACACTCAGCTACTGGGCCTGCAAGCCAGATCCAGATCCGGCTGGCAACTCGTTTTGGAAATGAAGTCTTACTGTCTTACTGGAATATGACCACGCTCCCTATGAGCTGCGTATCAATACTGAAACAGAGGTGCGCGGACGGAACAGAGCCTGCGAGACTGAGAAGCCAGAAGTAGTTCCCAGATGACCTTTCCCAAGGTCTGCCACCCCGGACATGTGCCAGAGAGAGAGAGAGAGAGAGACAGAGAGAGGGAGGGATCCATTGGGGTTGTGGGGGGTGGAAACTATGGGAAGAGCTAGCATTTAATCTGAGTCTTCACTCCAGCGTTTGGAAAGGCAGAATGGTCCAGATAGGAAAAGCCCGCACCATGAGGCCCAGGCGAGCAGGACTCAGGACAAGGGAAAGAGAGCGCTCGCCTAGATCCACAGTCCAAACGTCAACGAAGCAACTCCAGCTTTTGCTACGTCCCGGACACCATGGAAAACCCCACTGAGACTTATCAAAACCCTGGGTGCATTATGGGAGCTCAAAATAAGTCTATTCACAGACTGATCACTACGCTTAGGTTAGGCCACAAACTTGCATGTCGCTGAATTTCAAAGGCACTTTCCTTGGTGGCGTGGCTCAAGCAATATTGAGCACCTGCCTCACAAACACAAAGCCCTGAGTTCAAACCCCAGTACTGCCAAAAACAAAAACAGCACTTTTCTTTACCTCATTGCCTAGGTTTGCATTTAATCTTAATCCTGGTAGACATTACTGCCACCCGGCAAACGAGGAAAACTCAGTGACTTATCCCACGTCCCATGGAGACTCAGGGGCCGAGATGCTCCACTCTACCTCACAACTTACCTGAGGAAGACATAAATACTGAAGGGGTCCATTCTAGACTGCAGATAGCAAGTAGACTGCATTCTAGATTAGAAATTCTGATAAACATCAAGTAATCAATCAGGAATGCATTTTTGAAACATCTTTGCCAAACCTGAGTCGTGGCCTGATATCTCCACTAGTGAAAGCTTGTCTCCTCAAACTGTAGGTTAAAGACCAAGAGTTGAGCAGAGTGTGGTGATGCACACCTGCAATCCCAGCACCAGGGAGGCTGAGGCAGGAGGGTCACAAGTTTGAGGCCAGCCTGGGCTACACAGCGCATTTCTGCAGCACACCCAGATCTGGCCCGCTCACGCCATTTATTATCACGAGCAATGTTAAATTTCCAGGCTTTACAGAAGAGAGGGAGAAACACCCAAAGAGCAGAAACCTCCACCTACCAGTGTCCTGCAGCCCAGCATTGGACATCAGGCTTGTTAAGAGAAAGGTGTCACCTGTCGTTAATTTCCTCCCTCTGTACTTAGGAGCCCATAATAAATGGTGTTTGAACAAGTCCCTGAGAAATTCCGTGTCTGTCGACTAAGTGACAGCTTCTGTTCAGGGAGGGCTGTAAGGAGCTTCTAGATCGTGGGTCACTGGTCTTTCCTCCATATGGGGACGCAAGGTGGTGACACTGAATTTCTGCACAAGCAGGATATTCAGTGTGACCAGGAAAGACTGTCAGGAACCTTGGAATTTCTTCTCCCTCTGTCACCCTGAGCTGGCGTTCCCACACTCACAGGCTTGTACAAATGGCTTCTTCACCCATGGACCTCGTCCTCTCTCACTCCTCCCATGTCCCCCCCATGTCCCCACAACCCCTCAGAACCCAAGCTTCACAGTTTGGCTCCTTGACCTTCTTGCTCTGCACACGCCTGTCTGCAGTTCCAGCTGACTGAATTCCTTCCCTCACAGTTAAGATCAGAACAAACTCAGCTCCAGTGGAGGTCTGAAAGCCATTTTGATATATGTAACATCTTTCTTCCTAAATGGGGACACCTTATGCTCTCGGTGTGGGAAGAGGGGAGACTGCACCCCTGCTCCAAGGTCTCACTCTCTCTGCTGGTGTCCTGTCACCCGGCATCCACTTCTCCAAGGTTTCCTTGTGCTCACCTTTAAAGCCCAGGCTGTGTTGGTGGCAGATAAGGAGATGGGAGGACAGAGGGCAGAACGGAACCACGTATGAGACAGGAGCTGTGTAGTCACGACTCCCGCTGGTCTAACAGAGATGCACGGAGTGACCAGCCCTCCCAAGATGAGAGCCGGGGACCAAGTCCATGGCTGACGTTCAGCAGCAAGGTGGTAGGAAGCACCTGCTCCCTTATCCTACTCCTCCCAATAAACCTGCTTTGATTTCTCAGCTTGCATCTTACTACTGCTTTTTTAGCAATCAAATAAGTTCGTGGTGAAAGAGTAGAAAACACAGATAAGCACAAATAAGAGACAGACGGAAGAGGAGAAAAGCCCTAATTTCCCACCTGGAGAACCCTGGGCTAACATTTCGGTATTGCCTTGCAGACTCCTCTCACTGTGTGTCTTTTCAGGGATCACTCTTGACCTGCTTTAAAACGTCAGAAAAAAGATTGGGTCTCCCAAGGTAATGTCACCACTGTTGGGTCTCGTGGCACACCACTGATGATTAAGGATTTCTTTCCATCTAGGGTAATATAAATGCCTGATGCTGTACCTTCTCCTAGGAGAAGATCCAGGAAGTCTTTTGCAAAACACAGCGTCTTTCATAAGAAACCATGGCAAAACTTAGACGGTGAGACAGGATGCATTAGACTACCACTCTACTAGCATTTGGGTATGGTTTGAAGTACGCACCTAAGCACAGACTGTAAATGAAACAAACCATGTCCTGTACTGTCAAAGTGCCACTCTTAAATAAGACTTGCTGAAATACCTAAATCTCAGCTGTGAGAACCGAATTCAAGATGCTGTTCTCTAGCTGGGCATGGTGGATTGTGCCTGTAACCCTGGCACTCAGGAAGCAGAGGCTGGGCTACAGAGAAACCTAGCTCAAAGATGACAGCAACAATTAAAAAAAAAAAAACAAAAAACCCACCTGATTTCTACCATTGTAAAAAGGTTTCTTCTTTGGTCCACTAATTATTTGCTATCTGGAATTTGCTTTAAAACAATTTAGCTGATTTTACAGACGTCATTACAGATGTTAAAGCATTTCTAAATGAGAAAGGGAGACTGAGGTAGGAGGATCACAGTTTTGAGGCCAGCCCGGGAAAGATCCCATCTCCAAGAAACCAACAAGGAAGAGGAAGGGATGACAGAACAAGAGTGGCGTGATGCTGGTAGCTGTGGAAGTGGATGACAGTGGGCATGAGGATATTCATCTCCTGTTCTTTCCACTTTTACTGTGTATTTGAGCATTTGCAAAATCACCGTGAATTTCCTGCTCTAATTATAAATAAATCTTCCACACCCAGCATAAAGGTGCAGCTGCCTCCTATGGGCCCAGGACTCCAGGATCATGGAGCCCTCACAGCCCAGCACCAGGCAGCACTGATCCTGATTTGCTCCTGGAGGAAACAGAGACCCAAAGAAATGAGCAAAAAAGGAGCAAGAACGCAAGGCAAGCAGGATGGTGGCGGGAGAGGGCTGCACCATGGAGGTGCAGCCACACAGACTGCTCGGCCCCGTTATAAACATCAGGTATGTGAGTGCGCCTGCTTCATTGTCACTTGCAGTATTTTAGTGCATCCTGTTTTGCTAGAAAAATGAATCAGCCTCTCTCTGTTTATGCAAGATAACAAAACAAAAACCAAAAAAAGGCCCAAGAACAATATTGGTTTGAGGGAGGCCATCCTGACTACACAGGGAACGTCCCTGAGTCAATATCCCTTCATAACAAGCCCGGAATATTCCAGCAGGGTTGGAACCGCACAAACATCCACACAGCTCAGGAGGCTCCTCTGCTCGGGGTGGCCAGTGCGCTGGTGGCCTGCGTCAGCCTTTCCTGTCTCATCTCAGGCTCTGTCTCCAACACTCCCTCACACACCCAGCCTACAGGCACCCGTGCCATCTCTGCTTTTCCCCTTGACCCTTCTTCTCTGCCTCTCAAAATTCTGCCCCAGCCTCAAAGTCCAGCTCAGAGGATGACCTCCTCTGCAGTCTGCACTAATCCGTCCCCTGCCTGGGACTGGCTTCTTCCTCTGCACTTCCCAAGGTTAACGAATTGCTCTCATTACGCCATGCATTTTAAGACACTGTCTTCGGATTTCTTTCTTAAGCTGAATGTTGGTTATTTAGGACATGTATTAATTTTACTGTCATATCCCACACATCTAGAAGAGTGAAGATCAATTTGGAAGGAAAAGGAAGGAGGGAGGGAGGGAACCTCGATTTGCTTTTCATCGCTAAGGGCCTTGCGTACGCTAGGCAAGCTCTGCACCACTGAACTACAGCTTCAGCCCCAGCCTAGTAAGTTTTTCTTCTCTTTTCTTTTTGGAAGTACAGGGGTTTGAACTCAGGACCTCACGCTTGCTAGGCAGGCGTACGTCCTCTACCTCGAGCCACTCTGCCAGCCCTTTTTTAGTGTTGGGATTTTTCGAGATAGGGTCTCACAAGCTGTTTGTCCAGGGCTGACTTCAAACCATGTCCCTCCTGATCTCTGCCTCCTGAGTAGCTAGGAGAGCAGGCGTGAGCCACCGGTGGGCCAGAAGTTATTTTTTAAGTCACCACATACAAGCAAAACTGATGTAGGAACATGGCTCTCGAATGGCTCTCCCTGCACGTTAAGCTGGGCCACATTCAGACCTTCTATCTGGTAGGAGAGTCAGCATCCCCAGTGTCCTCTGGCTTTGTCACAGCTGCTAAAATAAAGAGACAGCTTGCTCCCACTTGGAGGGGGGGGCCCCACTATGGGTCTCCTGAGAACCAAGAGGAGCAGAAGGAAAAACAGACCTGAGTAGCCTTTCACCCTTGCTCCGGGGAGGCTAAACTGCGGGATTATGACACTCTGTCTCAAAGAAACGAGCCAAGAAATCATAGAACCACCATAAGGCAGGCATACTGGAGCATCACGCATCCATCTTCTCTTTCTCTTTGTCCCCTCTCTAAGCTCAGGGGCCACACATGGGCCCAGTGATACACAAGTGACCTTGCTGTGTTCAAGTTCGCGGCCACCGGAGAGCTGCGGGTTTCCACAAACTAGCAGTGTTTCATTACTTCTACGTGGTCTCATTCTAAGAAGGGATTTGAAGCCTTTTAAGATTCCAGAAATGACACCGGTATTATTTATGAACTCTAAACACCCCTCCCACAGACATGAAAAGAAAGTGTAGAACATACCGCCATTACCCAAAAGACAAACTATTATCGTAGCACACGGAGGAAACCTGGAGGGCACATCCCAATGTGGACGGTGTGTGCACAAATTATTATGGGAAGTTTTCCTCCTCTTTAACAAAAACCATGATTTCTGTTGAAGTGACTTTAAGAATTACTTTCCAAAAGCCAATGTCAAATTCTTAGGAACGGATGAAACAAGAGAAACCCAGGGCCAAGCCCAGGCCTTCCAGTGTGCGCTCTGAGACACTGAAGAACGGCAGACGCACGCCTAGAGCCAGGAGCTGCCTGCCCAAGCTGGCCACCAGCCCGGGGCTACAATCTCCTGTGGCCAACAGATAAGTCCGGGCGTGCTCGTGGGGTCAGCAGACACTGAGGCGCTGGTACTAAGCTGGAGGCGGGGGCCAGCCTCTCTGAGAGTCTGTCCCAGTCTTGGTGCCAGATGCTCAGTGTGTGCCTCACAATGTACCCAAAGCAGGTGACAAGAGGGTGGATAACCCACCCAAGAAAGCAGAGCCAGGAAATGGCAGAGCCCAGGTTTGAAACCAGGTAAGGCCAGCTCTGGAGAGAACTCTTCACCAATATGATACCTGTAAGAGAGGCATGGTCCCCACGTATCCAAAACTTGCAAGATGGGAGGACCACTGGCAACGGTGAGGTCGCAGGGCTTTGGGCATGTACCTGAACGAGACCTTACAAAGGACAAAGCCAAGATTAGAGCATGGTTGTGTCTCAACGTAAAGGCTTTGTTCTTTGCACTGTGCTGCTGCTCCAAAGTACCTAGAAAGGCAGGGGAGTGCCAACAGACGACAGTGACTTCACAGGGGCAAACCTGACTTCCTCCTCCTTCCTCCCCAAGTACCACCTGGGCTCCTGAAAAAAATTAAAAAAAAAATCAATGCCGGAGCAATACGCACCTCCTGCAGCACGCTGGTGTCTGTGACATACCAGACATTCAGGCTGCAGGCCAGACGGGTCCAAGATAAACCTGCCAGCCTCATGACCTCACGCTGCGGGAGACAGACAGACACAATGGCAGGAGGGACAGCCTGAGATGAGGGCCACCGTCAGGCGCCCCTCTCTGAGGCTGGACCACGGGGACCAGGAGGCACAGGAGGAGCTGGAGCAGGGACTGTCCTGAGCAAACAGTGTCGCAGGCAACGCTCAGAGGATGAAAACCAGCAGCGCTCCTCCTGTCCCTGGTCACAGTGCCTGACGCCATGTTTGTTGGGGAGAAGCCAGGCAGAGGACACTGCGGCACAGTCACTCAACAACCACACTCCACTGGAGTAGAACCCAGGCACGTTTGGCCAAGCCTTTCCATCTGGTGGGAGCGCTGGCTCAGGGAGGCCTCGGTTCACCTGTCCCGCCCACAGCGTGTGGGCGGCCACGGGGCCTGCTCGGGTGGGGGTTTGTCCTCCCACAGACTGATCCTGGGGTGGCGTTTTGCCCGTGGACCTTCCAGGACGTTGGCGGACGATTGTTAAATTTTCTTTCCGAATAGGTGATCCTGCGGGAGCCCAGGAGTCTTCGCTTACGTTCCTACTCCCCGACGGGACAGGGCTCCGTTCAGTCTACACGCTGACGTATTCTTTTCCATCCTGGGCTCCATCTTTGGCACCAGGGCGTGTTGCTAACCACTTCACATGGACTACTCCTAGCCCCAGGAACGGCCTGTCCCCAACGTGTTTTCCAGTCATCTCTGTGCTGCCACAAGGAAGCTGACACAGAGAGGAGGTCAGAACCTGGACGATGTGCCTAGGAACCTTCTTAACCGTCACAGAGCCCTCCTCCCTGGAGGGCTGGGACACCTTGGGTTAGCACCCACGAAGGGGACCCCTGCGTGTAGACCGTGAACAGAGGTCATGGCAGACAACCCTCGGGTGTGGTCAGACCTTCCTGGAGCCTATCTGGCACCCTTTACATGGAGGCCATCACAGAATTCGCCGGCCAAGGGGATTTGAGGGTGACCTCAGCTCGCTGGACGGGTCTGGATGAAGGGGAGAAGGGGGAGGGGGCAGCAGTCTTCAAATTCAGTGCCAAGGACTAAAAGAAGATCCTCGGGTTCAGTCTCGTGCAACGCCACCTTATCACAGTCCCTGTGCTCTTCCCGCAACACACATGCACCACACACACACACACACATGCACACCCGCACACACACATGCACACACGCACACCACACATGCACACCCGCACACACACGCACACACACACACAACACACACACACAACCACACACACACGCACACACACATGCACACACGCACAGACATCACACACACGCACACACACATGCACACACACACCACACACACATGCACACACGCACAGACATCACACACGCGCACACGCGCACACATGCACAGACATCACACGCGCACACACACACCACACACACGCACCACACACACACACACAACCACACACGCGCACACACACATGCACACATGCACAGACATCACACACACGCACACACACACGCACACACGCACACACACACCACACACACCCGCACACACACATGCACACACGCACAGACATCACACACACGCACACGCGCACACATGCACAGACATCACACGCGCACACACACACCACACACACCCCCGCACACACACACCACACACACGCACACACACACCACACACACGCGCGCACACGCACACCACACACATGCACACACATGCACACGTGCGCACACACACGCACACACATGCACACGTGCACACACACGCACACACACATGCGCACATGCACACATGCGCGCACACACGCACAGACATCACACACACACCACACACGCACATGCACACACCACACACACACCACACACGCACACACACCCACCACACACATGCACACGCACACACACACACACAGACATCACACGTGCGCGCACACTCACGCACACACGCGCGCACACACCACACACACAGACATCACACGCACACACACCACACACACAGACATCACACACACGCGCACACACCACACACACGCGCGCACACACACCCCACACACACATGCACAGACATCACACACACACGCGCGCACACACCACACACACAGACATCACACCACACACACGCGCGCACACACACCCCACACACATGCACAGACATCACACACACACGCGTGCACACACACACCACACATACACTCACACACGCATGCACACACGCACACAGCACAGACACCACACATGCATCTTTTCTACGCGACCTGACGGGACCTTCAGCAGCACCCGCAATGCGTGTCAAGATGGTCTGCACCCAGTTCCTATCTTCACACTCAAGTTCAGCCCCAATCCCGCTCACCTCCGTCAGCAGCATTTCCGCTGCAAACAGTGGCCAGGGTGTCACCCACGTGCAGGACCAAAGCCTGCCTGCTGGGGTCAGGAAAATGACCCCAAATCAGCCTTCCCAAGGGTGCACAGAAATACCAGAACCTGGGGCGCCACGGAAGAGCCCACGTCCCTCAGAAGAGCAGTCCTGGGTTGGAGTTACATCTGCGGAGAGAGCCACGGGTGTGCAGGTCAAGGCTGTGTCCTTGTCACTCTCCAGCCAGTGACCCCAGGCCCCCATCCTTTTCTACCTCGGCTCCTGCTCACAGCAACGTTCAAT
This sequence comes from Castor canadensis, assembly GCF_047511655.1. Classification (NCBI taxonomy): domain Eukaryota; kingdom Metazoa; phylum Chordata; class Mammalia; order Rodentia; family Castoridae; genus Castor; species Castor canadensis. Next base: position 68,555,988 of record NC_133402.1, read on the forward strand.
GAGGCAAAACCACGAGGCCAACGGCGTCTGGGCCTCCCTCACAACGACAGCACTTGCTGGAAACCTGGAGCTGCCCACATCCGCTTCTCCACGTCTACTTTTTAAGTTCCCGACTTCGGCGATCGTCATTGCTGCGGTCTTTGTGGAACTGGACGCCTGTGACGTTTTTACCTCCAGAAATGCTATTGGAAACCCAAGCCACACACTCACTTCCGAGGAAGGCAGAGGCACGCCAAGACGGCCCGGGCCCCGTGGTGCCGAATTAGTCTGATGTGACGCGTGGCAAGTGTCCTCGGTCACTTTCACGTGGAAGACAGGCGAGCGACCTACCAGGAAACGCCAGATGTCTCCAGGACCACTTCGACACGCTGTTGGCACCACGTCAGTCAGCACATGGCACCTCACGGGCGCCGTCGGGATGTCTGTTTGCTGTGGGACCCAAAGTCACAATGTGTCACCCACCTAACTTTAACGTGTCACATCTCACCTGCAGGGGCTGGGGGCGTGGCTCGGCAGTCGAGCGCCCGCCCAGCAAGCACAAAGCCCTGAGTTCAAATCCCAGTGCCACCAAAACATTTTTAAAAAATAGTATCAAGTCTCACCCACTCACTTTTACCTAAAAAATGACTGCGGAAGTACTGTAACCTCACACCCTATATCCTCCCTCTGCAAGAAGAATATTTACCCTAGCTCCCGGAGCCCCCTGCAAATAACCCCACCTTTTGTTCCTCTTTCTGAGACAGGGTTCCCTTATGTAGTCCAGGCTGGCAGCCCTAAACTTGGCATCCTCCTGCCTCAGCCTCCTGGGTGCTGGTATTGCAGGCGTGCGCCCGCACATCCAGCCCACAACCTCACCTTCGGGCTAGCCGGCTGTGGCTGTCACAAGGGCCGTTTTAGTCCCTTGAGCGATGTTTGTCTGACAATGACGCCAGGTTCATTAAAGCAAATTTGGGATGTGACTGTCGCTGTATCGGGTGTTCTCTTTTCTACCAACTAGTTACTATTTGAATAAGAGGCTTATTTTCAAAAGCCATGAAAACAGGAGTGACTGTCGGGGCCTATTAATCGGGAGATTAATTAATGAAGTCACGCCAATTAATATAACAGCAAATGTAACATAAACAACTGTTTTAAGAATCTCTGGGTACTTAGAACCAAATTCTACTCTCCATGCAGTAAAGGAAAATGAAGCGAGACTGAACTTGACTCACTAACACGGTGCTGAGGTCATCCCTCTTTTCCCGGGATCCCACTACAGATCATGGGGGTAGCAGCCCGGGATGACCGTAGTGACTGTAGCTCTAAGAGCGAATTCTAACGAGGACGGACCTTCCGGTTTATCTGGCGTGTGAAAATGAGAAACAAGCGAAATGCTTAGCGGTGCTGGATGCTGGCGAGCAAATCAGTACAGAGTGTTCATTACATGACTGCTGGACAGTCACTTCGAGTTGTGTTAAGTAAGAGGTCACTGGTTGTGTGCTGGAGGTGTGGCTCAAGGTGTGAGACCTGAGTTCAAACCCCAGTACCAAAAAAAAAAAAAAAAAAAAAGCATTAGTTGTGAAAAACATCCCACAACGTGTGTAAGCAAAAGCGTTGCTCTGTGAACCTGTGTGCTGACATGTTTATTTGAACGGGAAAGAAACGCTTCCCATGGGCAAATGTAGATCTGTGCCCACAGAAGTCATGTCCTTGCTTTCAGGACTGGGCTAGCAGGTGACCACTGAGGGCTGTGGCTTATGGTAGATCTGCTAACCACTCACGGTGCCCCCCAGTGGGCACAGTATTCCACGTGAGCACCCCTAACTCGGCATCTCGTCACCTGTCACACCGTGCCCTCTCCCGTGCGGACCCCGGCCAGCCCGCAGGGTTAGAACCAGGGCCTGTCTCCCACAGGCCTTGCCGCACTCTGGGTGAAGACACCCAGCATCCTGTCCCTTCTTTGGGACACAGAACTCGCCATCCCACCCACGCACCACGACCGCTCCGCTGAGAGGCTCTGCCTGCATCTAACCGCACCATTCCTGGGTGGGGACCCATGGCGACCTGGCCCTGCGGAGCTGCGGGAGGCACGTGAGCAGATGAGGGCGGACACGGAGGCTGGGCTGGAGGGAGGCCTTCTCAGCCCTCCTGCGGTGGCTCTGTCCAAGGCTACACCCTCTCAATTGAAGGTAATGTGGTCCAGGACGGGGACAGCGATGCCAAGGAAAAGGCCGGGGAGTCCCGTAGTCCCGACTCAGGGAAGGCCTGGACCTGGAGTCACCCTGGCCTCACTCGGTGCACCTGGCCAAGCAGAGTGAGTTGGACACTGTCACTTTCAGCTGAAACGGTCCTGACCTCCCGCTCTGGATCACACAAGTCAGAGGCACAACTCCACGGTCGGTGCTGCAAATCCCGGGGCAAAGGCCCAGAGTCGGTACCGAGCCGTCTAGGTTGGTGGGAGTAGTCACACCTGGGAGCGTGCATGATTCCTTTTGTGCCACCCTCCTCCAGTCCTAGCACTCGTGGAAGGGGAAGAAGCTGGGTCATTCTGTTGCTTACTAAAATGACAAAACCAAATCACACCCGCTCTCCATCTCATAGGAAGCGTCTTATCAGGAGAAGGTGGTGGAAGATGAAACAGACAACTCCAGCTCGGCCTTCTACGACAGAGTTTTATGACTTGGTTTTTGTTTCTGTTTTAATGAAGCAGAAATTAAGGCCACGTACAAACAAGCATTTTCTCATAAGGAAACGAGCTGTGCTAAGCACAGCCTAAAAGCCCTGACTCAAACCTAATGTCACCTCCTTAATCACTAGGACACCTCAATTCCTTCCACACCCGGGCTTCCCACATAAGTGTCCACCAGGTCCCGCCCCTCTTAGACGTCTGACGCCCAGTTGAGCTCATGGGTCAAGACGACACTCGTAAACCACATAGCGATGACCGCAAAGTCATTGTCACACCTGACACAGGAGTCTTCCCGCAGGGCCCTGGAAACCAAAACACCCCACGGCCTTCTGAGTCATCCCAAAGTACCAGGGGCAGGGCTTCAAAGGAGGAGACTGTCCACGTGACGACTTCAGCAGGAAACAACTGTAGATAAACTAGCTCCACTCTGTCAATCTGCACTCATTCTACTAACTAATAAACGTGAGCGGGAACCAACGGACAGACGCCGCCTTCCTTCCCTAAAATCCGTCCAGCTGAAACCAAAGCTGCAACCGTACCGTGTATGAGCCACAAGATCTCTGTGCAATCAGGGACAAACTCCGTAGCACAGGAAAAGCAAACGCTGCTCAGAGTCAGGACACGCAGCAAGCAAAGGAAAACTTTACCCACGCACTTAGCGCTAAGACCCCCAAAAGCAGGTTCCACACTGCTGCTTAGAGTTGAGATTCTACTGGCTTTTATTCCAAGTTCCAAGGAAAGGTGCCAGAGGCGTTCCCCCACGAGGACCATGAGAGGGCATCAACTGGAAAAACGCCTGTGTTCAATGTGTGGGCAGAGAGGTGACGACACTCAAAGAACCCAGGGCCACCAAGAATAGCATCACAAACAAGGTGCTGCCCACTCCTGGCCTGGAGCCCACAGGTAGCTGAACACCCACTCTGTCCCCAGGCCACCACGCAAGATTCTATTTATGTCCCTCCCGCCCTCTCGATTCACACTGGCAAAACACCCCGCCCACTGGGTCACTCCCTAGCACCTCTCCAGAGCAAAAAACTCCTAGGGTAAGCCAGAGACCCACAAAAAAACACAAAATGAGGCATAAGAACTAGCTTGGGGATTTATTTATTCATTTATTGGCAGTCCTGGGGTTTGAACTCAGGGTCTCACGTTTGCTAGGCAGGCATTCTACCACTTGAGCCTCCCTGCCAGCCCTTTTGTATGTTGGGTATTTTCAAGATAAGGCCTAGTGAACTACTTGCCTCGGGCTGGCTTTGAACCTGGATCCTCCTGATCTCTGCCTCCTGAGAAGCTAGGATTGGAGGCAATCTTTCATAAATGTCTTGTGTCTTAGACGTGACCAGGACTAAGCAACAGTAGTAGTTTTAAGCCAGTGACAGCACACATAAGAGGAATAAAACAAAACAAATTCCCATGGACGCAGCCAGTCCACCCACTATAGAAGATCAGGTTGTAAAAGTACCTAGTGATATATGAAAAGCACAGATGCCAATGTACGAGAAAGCACCTGAAGGCATTAAAGTGAGATTTTTCAGAGGGTCTTTCCCTTTGGTAAAAAAGCACTCGCTTACCCTTAGCACCTGCAAAACCGCTTAAAAATAAGAATTCCAATCATTGTCATAAGTGATTTTTGCAATAAGTAAAATTCTAAGATATAAATGAACTGTAATATTGTATGAAATGCAAGTCTAGTTTTGCTTCTTGCTCCTGCTGGGGCAGAACAAGCTGACACAGGGCAAAGATTCCTCTTCACAAGAAAACCAGCAACTTATGTCTCAGCTCAAGGAAAAAAGTCTACCACTGTCAGACGTCACTCGCTGCTTCTCCTCTCCTTTCTGGTCACCTCCCTGACAGAACGGGCCTCCTTTTGGGGACAGATGTACAGAATTTCTTCTTGTTGCCTTTGTAGACCAGCTTGGTCCTGTTGTGCTCACTGTGATTCCCAGAAACCCAGCCCTGCCCAACTGCACGTGATTCCCCAGTCACCTGCCCTGTCGCGCTGGCAAACAGGAGTCTGCACGGAAACCAGGGAGCCTGGGCCCAAGAGCTCCAGGAAGCTGAGTCACGATGGCTCGGGTGACAGAGCTCTAACAGCTCTGGTAGCTAAGCTTCCTTTTCCAGGGTCATGGCTGGGACCGTGGAGCCCTGAAGCCAGGGGAAGGAAGACCATTCTCCACTTGTTTATGCAGGTTGCCTGTAGAGATGAACTTCTGTCTGTCCTTGTTCCTAAATTCTGCTTACTTCCTGAAGGTCACAGTCCAGTGGTGGGAAGGACAGACTCGATGGGCAAAGGCGCCATCAGTCCCCCTCCACGATCTCAGTGGACATCGCGCACTCAAAATGTGTCATAACACCAACCTGGGAGGGTCAGTCTTTTCGCTGCTACTAGGCACAGGTCAAGTGGCGGGAAGACCTGTGTCCCCACTCACCTGGGGCCAGGAGAGAAGTGGACTAAAGGTTCACAACCCCCCCCTCGTTGATTTCCTCTACCTCCCACCAAGTTCACGGAAGCAGAGGCAAAGTCGGGATGAGAAAAACCGACTTGCTTTGCATTCTCTCGGGAGACCTGCCATTGTGTGCTTCTAAAACCTCCCTACTTCAAAACAACAAAAAATATTTTTTGCTATTCTGGGTATGCAGGCTGGCCTTGCTTAAAATCTGAAATTATAATGGTAAGGATTATTTTTTTATTTTTTTGGTGGCACTAGGATTTGAACTCAGGGCCTACACCTTGAGCCACTCCACCACTGGCTATTTTTGTGATGAATTTTTTTTTTTTTTTTTTTTGAGATAGGGTCTTGAGAACTATTTGTCCAGGCTGGCTTCAGACCGCAATCCTCCTGATCGCTGCCTCCTGAGTAGCTGGGATTACAGGTGGAGCCACCGGCCCCTGGTCACCTGGTCAAGGATTCCTTATGAAGTCCTTGATTCTTAAAAATCTTAGCCAAATCAGTGACACTGTTGTGAACACCAGCCTCCGAGCAAAGTTGGGATCAAATTAACTTTCATCTCTCACTGCCCAGTCGTCAAAGGGGACAGGTATTTCAGCCTTCACATACAAACTCCAATAGAAGAACAAACAGGTGTTGAAAGCCACAAGTGGGCTGGCAGACTGGCTCAAGTAGTCGAGCCGCTGCCCAGAAAAAAATCACCATAGCAAGCTCTGGGTGATTCCTGCACCCTGAGACGACAACCTTCAAGCAAAGCCGACGGAGGAAGCAAACCGCCTGCCGTGACTGTCGCCTCTGATCCTTGACATGGAAGGAAAAGTACCTCATCCCTAGAGTCATTCTTCTCAAGTGAAGTAGTGACCAGCACGAATCTTGACTGGAGATCAAGAAGGACCACTAACACAGGCAAAGGACACACGAGTGTCCTCACGAGACCGAGTGGACCTAGTCCCCTGCCCCATAGCGGTCACAACAGGCCTGGGGGTGGAGGGGGAGATGAGAACACACTTCACTAAAACTGACCACTTTAAGCACTGACTTTTTAAAAACACCTTTTATTTATTTACCCACATACTTAGTTTTCTTCTTGTTTTGCTTTTTGGCAGCAGTGGGGTTTGCACTTACGGCTTCACGGTGGCTAGTCAGGCGCTCTACCACTTGAGCCACTCCACCGGCCCTTTCTTCTTTTTTCATGATGGGTTTTTTGAACTATTTGCCCAGGCTGGCTTTGAACCGTGATCCTCCTGGTCTCTGCCTCCTGAGATGCTGGGATTACAGGCGTGAGTCACTGGAGCCAGACTCATACTAGTTTTGATGGCCACAGGACAGTCACTCTGCTCTGGTTGAGTTGTCCCTGGCCACACACCCTGTCTAGCTTGATCCTGACTCTAAGGAAACAAGCCTGGTCGTTAACATCTTACAAACACGGAAACCAGAGCCTGCTGAAGTTGTGTAAGGCAAACCAGAACTTCAGACAAGAACTTCTTCTCCACGACTGCTCCCTGCCACCGACGAGCAAGTGTCCGACCCGTCCATCTGCACTGCACACACACAGCCACTAGGCCAGTTTCCTCCTTTTGAAGCAGTGGAGGGAAACTGGTTGCCGAAACTGAAGGGAAGGACCATTCTCCCTCAAAAAAGGCGCCCACAGGTAGAAGAATGGACAAACACATGTGGTGTGTCCCTACATATTTGGCCATATGACGATGTGCTGGCACTAATGTCACATGGAGAGTCACCAAGGGCCACCCACCACGTGATCGCACTTGTACAACACGTCCCAAAGAGCAAACCTCCCTCCATGTGTCTGCACAGACCACAGTGCATTCGCGCCTCTTAAGACGGGGTGGACACCTGTGTGGGCAGGTGGTGGCTAACAGCCACCCAGCTCACATGGGCTTCTTTGTGGTTGAAAATGTTCCAAAATTGGTGCTGCTCATATGTGTAAATATGCTAAAAAAAAATACCTGAACTACACACTTTAAAGAGCTGGATTGCATGGCATACAAATTATATCTCAATAAAGCTTTCTTTTAAAAAAAATAATAAGTGTCATCAGTTAGGTTAAAAGGAACTTGAGTGCCTGCCTAGCAAGCCTGAGACCCTGAGCTCAAACCCCAGTGCAGTCAAAACAAAAAAAAGAACCTTGAGGTCAGGCCTGGTGGCATCTGCCTGTAATCCCAACTAGCTCTCAGGAGGCAGCAGCAGAGTCAGGAGGTTCATGAGTTCCAGGCCAGCCTGGCTACATAATGAAATAAAACAGATGAAGGACACTTGGCTGTCACCTCCTCCCATCTCCTCACTTAAGGGTAATGAAAGCAGGCAGCCAGCCTAATACTCAGTCTAGATCAGCGTCCGACTGTGTTGCCTGCTGAGCCCATGGCCACTTAAGGCTCTGGGAACCCAGGTCAGTGCCAGGCCAGCCACAACAGCAGACTCTCCAAGGGACCTGAACCTCAGGCTTTCCCAGACTGAGGCAGTGCAGTTACATCTGACAACCTGCACTGCTGCTATCAGGGGAAGGGAAGACCTGAGAACCAGGGAGTTGGCCAGGAGGTAAGGCCTACCTAGATGGACCTAGAAGGCAGGACAGAGGGCGGACAAGAGGTTAGGGCACTGGATGAAGGGGACCAGGCCAGGACGGGTGGGGGCCAGAGCCGGCAGGAAAGCAGCCGTGACAGGACCAGGCGCCAAAGGAACTCTGTATGTAGTAGGGGAGGATGCCAGCTTGGGTTCCGGGTGCAAGGGACCAATGGCTGAGCCAGGGTGCCGTGGTCTGCAAAGGAACAAACAAGACACACACAGGAGAGGAAGCGACAGGAACGGAAGGGAAGGAAGAGATGTGGAGCCCCTGTGGGAAAAACAAAACCAACACGTGGAGGCCAGGGGAGAGGAAAGCAGAGCCAGGACACTGACTCTAGACCCAGGCTGCTGGCATTTGACTAGCATGTACCTTTGCCAAATCTCCTAAACACTCTGTGCCTCAGTTTCCTGAATAAAGTGGGGATTTAAAAAAAAAAAAAGGTGTCACAGTCATTGGGATAACAAAATGTGGCCAGTGCTGGACACAGCACAGACAGAGGAGGCACGAGGTACCCATTTGCTCAGGCAAACGGGTGTGACAGCGTGGCAGGAGCTCTGTGACAACCTCCCGCTAGGTCCTGGGAAGGACAGGGCATACTTGCTGCCCCAGAGGGTGTCCTTCTGAGAGGAACAGACCGGAACCCACAATAAAAGGCTAGAGCGACACAGCAGTGAGATCAAGAACAAGGGAAAAACCCCAGACGTGACAGACGGGTGTTCTGCACATGGGCTGCCCAAGTCCTGTTTGGAAGGTGGCAGTGTCCCCGGCCAGCCCGGGGTGTTCACCCTTTCACCATGGCTGCCTTCTCCAGGCATTAGCTGACACCCCAGAACCACAGAGCCTCATTCCTGCCTTGTCTCCTTCACCGGCCCTCCAGGCATGGTCACAGCCTCTGCTTACCAAGCCTGTCCCTCACAATGGATGTCACAGACTCTTGAGTGGACAGTGCTGGTCAGAAGCCTCAGAAACGGCTCAAAGACAGAGAGGAAGGAGAACCCTTGGCTTTCCTGCGTGGGAAGAAGGACTCTGTGGTCTTGACCACAGAGCCCCTCGTGGTCAGGAATCTGCAGGACAGGGCCCTGGATGACCTCATCTTCCCTGGGTTGTGACAATGAATCCCCCCAGCCCCACCTGTCCTCCTAGCTCACAAGACTGCCAGGAATAAGATATGGTGCTCCAGGAACCCATATGTAAAAGAAATTTAAGCTGTTGCACAAACACAACGTATTTTTAGCAACTGCACTTGTTCCACCTCCTGCCCTTGGATAATTACTAGCAATCTCCCTCAGAAAGGACGAAAGCTCACAGAAAGCGAAAATTCAATTTCTATTAAGTCAGATTATTAAAATAATGGCGAGCAGAGGGTCACCTCCGGGGAAGCGAGCAGGACGAGGGACTGAGTCAAGAGCTGTCACTTTGGCTGGATTTCTTAAAACAAGTATGGACTCATGTGTGACTTGGGCAATTTTTTTAATAAGCAAAAGATAATGCTTCTTTTAAGGACATGCCCAGTCCACTCTGGCCAGGGATGTAACTCGGTGGCAGCTTTGCAAAAACAATTAGGAAAAAAAAAAAAAAAAAGCAAAAAGCTTTACTAAATATGTGACCAGCTATGAGTAAAGTACGCCTGTTTCATAATTTTAAAATCTTAGGTATGGAGTGTGGCTCAAATGGTAGAGCACCCACCCAGCAAGTGAGAGGCTCTGAGTTCAAACCCCAGTAACTCCAACCCCACCCCCCAAAAAAACCAAACTATCTTTAATTCTAAAATGTTCTTCCCTTTATTCTAGTCAGAATAGAGCTCATTTTCCCACTCTTCTGGGATCTGAAAAGGAAAAAAATCTTACTAAATCTTGGGTCTGTGTGACCTTCAAGGACATAAAAGGAATATACCAGCTCAAGCCAGATTTTAAAGCAAGATTTTAAAGTAATGCATATAAGATTTATATAGGATGCTCAGGAAAGTGGTGGCTGTGGCTCCTGGGTTTATCTGGCTCAATTTCCTTTCAGGCTTGTTTTTGGGTGGTGGTAGGACCACTGTGAACTTGGGACTCACGGTTCCTCAGCCACCTCCTCCCACACTCCTGTCACAGCTAATCTGCTCTGCTACAGGGTGTGGTGGTCTCAAATCCCCCACTGACTTGGCCATCCTGGGAAGTCCTCTGACACTAAACCGCCTGCTCTGCCTCCCCGGTCCTTGGGGTGTGACAGTCTTGAGACCCCTGGCAAGGCCCGGGAGGGAAAGGGGAGTGGAGGAGGCAAATTTCCAACCAGTGGACTGTGGAATAATCCGAGAACAGATGAACATAAGGCGCTGCCCTCCCTCGATCCTCCTTGCTCTGCTGGCGGAAGTGGCTTCTTAGAATTCAGAGTTGGAGGAAGACTTTCACACAAAGAGCAGGCTGTGCTGCCGCGTGGAATGCACTGAACGTGTTCCCACGGGGCTTGGCACCAGGCGGTGAGAGCTGCAGGGCTACCTCCCGGCAGAGGGTCACCAGAGATAGTCTAAACTCCGGGGACATTTCTCTCAGGACCGAACCGAACCCCCCTGCAGACACCAGGTGCTAGAGAGGCGCAGGCAGATCAAATTTGGTTCGAGTCCACGGGAGTTTGCAGTAGGAAGGATGCAAACGAGGCACCGGTAACTCTCAGAGCGAGTGAGGGCGGTTTTTACTACTGGTCTCGGTTTCAAATCACACTCGTGTTATCACATCTGTTGAAGAAGCATCCATTCCACGCCTCCTTTGCAAGTTCAAACTCCAGTCCCACACACACACACAAAACCTTTATGATTACAAGTATCCATTGCTGCCTCTGACCACCCAGTGGCATTTTGACAATTTCAGGGCAGTTCAATTTCAGGTCTGACCTCAACAGCTACTGCCGAGTGTCAGCGTGTGCCAAGCATGAAGGAAGGTCCAATGCCACCTTGTTCTCAGAGCCAACAAGCCTGGGAAGTGAAACACACCCATTCTTTTCACAAGAAGCCTTACACAACAACTTAGGGGACAAAAGAACACACTAAATGCCAAATTATCCCTACAGATTAAATTACTGTGAGGACTTAGAGTGGGAGGAGGTCCCCCCTACTTGGTTAGTCCAATAAAGTGTTGAAGAGGAGACTGAGTTGGCTAAAATCCACACCAAGCACAGAGGTGGAGGGCTGGCCAGGCAAGTGAGAGAAAAACACTCGTTCCTCTTAATCAGAAACCCAATATGGAGTAAGCAGTGACATTTGTGCAGAAAATGGAGGGAACCAGAGAAGGAAGCCCTGGAATCATTCATGGAGCCTCCTTCAGATCTGCCTAGGAATGTATTGAAAAACTAGTCCACTGTTAAGCCGGGTGCCGGTGGCTCACACCTGTAATTCTAGCTACTTGGGAGGCTGAGATCAGGAGGATCTCAGTTGGAGGCCAGCCTGAGCAAAAAGTTCTCAAGACCCCCTCTTCAAACCAACCAGAGCAAAACGGACTGGAGGCATGGCTCAAGCGGCAGAGTGCCTGCTTTGCAAGTGGGAAGCCTCGAGTTCAAACCCCAGTCCCACCAAAAAAAAAAAAAGCACTATTTTGTGCAACACGCCTTGAGGTGGGAGAGCCCCAAGCCCCACGCAGCCTCAAGTCCCTGCCACTGGATTTGCAAAGGGTTCAGGAGAAGGGCAGGGGCAGTCACCTCGTACCAGCTCTTGACCTTGGATGCTTAAGCAATCGCTGAGAACGACCCCGGGTCTCATCCCTGCGTGCTCGGTCTCTCTCTCCTCTCGCTTTCATTTTTCTCTCTCCATCACTGCCACCAGTCTGTACGTTTAAGCTCGGCCCACACGACATTTCCTTCTTATTTAATTGTTCCCGTACAATTGATACCGGCCAGTCACGCTAGACCCCAGAGCACGAAGCATCTTCACAAGGACGCGCTCGTCCTGCAATGACCCCGCAACGGAGACTCAGGAACTGCGGCTGGGGCCCGGCTGGCTGACGGGGAAACAAGCAGGAAGCAAATCAAAAGCGGCCACTCTGTCATCAGGCTCTGGGCCACTACTGTGGGTGAAGGAAGCCATCTTGGCGCTGCCACCGGCCCAGCAAGCCTGCAGGCAGGCACGGTCTGTGGAGAAGCAGCACACAGTGTGGCACTGCGCGGACACCCGGCTCCATTCGCTCCGAGTCAGGCAGCTCTTTAAATGAACAAACCCTCTCCTGGTTACCCCGAACTTCCCTCTTCTGTCTCCCCGCGACACTCCTGACTCAGTTCCACGGCCCAGGACACCTACAACTATCCCAGGTACTCTAACGGACGCCTCCTCGACCTGCCCGCTCCTCCCACATCCCAAAAGTTCACCTTGGAAGACGGGCGACTCACGGGCACTGCCACGGCTGCCTGGCCCTGGCTCACACGCAAAGCCCGCTTCTCACAGCGCTGCACCCGCTCCTTACAACAGCTCTGCAGGTAAAGTGGCTCCTGCAAGCAGCCCCGGGGAGCAACTGTGGTCGCTGGGGTCACAGTGGTCTCACAGCCTGTGGTCTCCGTGACCACTGCGACAAAGAGCAAAGCACCTGGCCTGCTCACCAGCTCTGCACGGCCACGTCTCAGAGGACTCAGTGGTCGCTCCTGCAGCTGTGTAAACCAAAACGCTCCCGCCTATGGGTAAATGTCAGAAGCAGCACAGACTGGGTCAGACATGTCACTCCAGTCTTAGAAAATGACAGCCAGAAAACTTACAGCCGATGAAGCACTTTGGGTTTATTGCAATAAAAAGCCATCGGTAAAACCCAACGTCGTCTGTGTCTTATCGCTTGTCTCAAGACAAACGCAGGGTCTCGCTACGTAGCCCGGGCTGTCCTGGAACTCACATACTGCTGCCCCAGCCTCCCAAATGCCGGGACTACAGGGGTGAACAACCACACCCAGCTAAGTCTGGACATAGTCAGAGCCAGGTTCATTTCATCTAACAAGTCACTGGCAAACCAAAGAAAACTCAGGTTTTTAAATCATTCATGTTAAAGCTCGTACTGCAGTATGGGAATGAAACCTCCTATTTCCATGGCCTGAGATATTATTTACGATGCAGCGTGCGCTCATGTTGTTCCACAAAATGCCTTTTTATTATTATTATTATGCCTGGCAGAAGTTCCTCTCTCTGCGTAGAACAGACATTGTTTTAAAAACTCACGTGTGCTAAGTGTCAGTAAAGGACCCCTCACTTCACCTGGGTCCCTTGACACCGGTTACCACCTCCCTGCTCACTTGGAACTCTCTTTTTGCAGTTCTCCAACACGGCTCCACAGGACAAGTGTCAGTCACCAGGCCACTAAAGGGCCTTCCAGAAGCTCTCAGAACCTAACCCGCTACCAACACCTCGCTTGACGACTCACGGACACGGCTCTACCTGGCCAGCACTAGGCGAGGGGCCAGGACACGGTGGTGCAGGTGCACCTTTAATGCTTTCAACCAATTAACGAGGCCCGGCCAGTGAACAGCATGGTGGCAAAACCGGACCCACCTCGCCGAGGCTAACGGCCAAAGCAGGCTGCTGGCTGTGCTGCCCGACTCACCTGCCAGGTTTCAGCAAAAGCTCAAGGGTTCCGACCCAGGCTTTCAAGTCACTGCCTCGACGCCTGCACGCCGCCCTGCTCCTGCTGTTAAATACTGCCGAGAATCACGGGCTCCCTGCCAGTCACCGAAACTAAGGCGGCAGACAGACAGAAAGGACGATCGATGGCTCACCTGTGCACCACGTGGCTCTCGGCCCTCCAACCTCCCGTGAGAACTGGAGGTCCAGAGCCCAAGCCTGGCCCTCGAGATCTCGTACTCAGAGCAGAAATGGAAGACTAGGAGCTGAGCTTCCCTTAGACTACAGGTAGGATGACAAAACCCTATGTAAGAGCCTAAGCTTCTAGAAAAATGAGATTCAACTTAAAAGCTCACAGTTCAACCTTTAAGGAGCTCGTCTTTTCTCAGTGGTTTCTTTTTTTGGCAGTACTGGGTTTTGAACTTGGCAGGATCTCAACTTGCTAGGGAGGCCCTCTACCATTTGACCCACTCCACCAGCCCTGTTTTGTTTAGGGTTTTTTCCAGGTAGGGTCTCACAAACTACCTGCCCAGGGCTGACTTCGAACCACTACCCTCCTGACCGCTGCCTCCTGAGTAGCTGGGATTATAGGCATGAGCCACCAGCGCCTGGCCTCTTTTCTCAGTTTCTTGCCTGCGGGTTTTTCTGCACTGTTACTTGATGGTTGGATTTTATGTTAAACAGCACAAGTGGCTAACTCTGTATTGGTGATGCAATTACAGAACCTGTGTGTGTTCAAGGTCCTTACACAGGCTGATTCATGAAACAAGGACCCGCTGGAGCAGGACGGCGGCACTGCAGAACGTCTTAAGAAAGCAGCACTGAGGTTAGGAACGGCTCTGAAGTTTATGGCTTCTTTTATGATTCTTAATCTCGTCTATTAAACTCACATGTCTCTACAAATCCCAACCTGCAGCAAGGCCACCAGGTGCTCCTAACTGAGCGAAATGCAACAAACAAGATGGCCCTTCAACACCAACACGAGCCTTAGCTGAACTGGGTCCAACCTCAAGCAGGTTCATCAGACCCAATACGGCCAGGAGAGTTTACCCAACGGAATCTGAAGGTGTCTTTTTGCCAAGTGCCAGTCGGTTCTAGCAAACCAAACAACAAAGACAGGTTAGGCAAACGTGCGCCTGAATCTAGTGACGACATTCGGAAGGAGCCCAGTCTGTGATTTTCACGGCCGTGATTTACTGTGAAGCACCCCACCAGCAGAAGTCCCGGGCACCACAGCGGGTGGACACTGTCCTCTTCCTCCCAGTCCTGACTGTGGCAGCAATTAGGGTAATGTGTGTACCCAATCCTACAGCTCATCCAGGTCAGTTATCCATCACTGACCTCAGACCCCGTTCCTAGATTGTTCACACAGCGAGGTGGGGTCCTTCCCCACAACGCTGCACCTAGAAAGCAGGGGCGCGGGCTGCTCCTCAGAGTGACACCAGGATTGCAAGGGACCTGTCGTCCACGCCTGACTGAGATTTCTGTTTTCTTCATTTTCCCCCTTCTCCAAAACTAAAGGTCTGTGAACACTCTGGGTTTCTGATCGCAGCTCCTTGCGGGTCACACGAATCTGCACACCGGCATCACCGATGCCCCCCACCGTAGGACTGGTCACCGCACACCGGGATGCCCTCCACTGCATTTGGCTGGGGCCGTTCTAGCTGTCCGGGGCACTTGCCAGACTGTGGAACACACTCGCGAAGGACAGGTAGACTGACTGACAGCACCAACAGAGATGATCGATAAATGAGATAACAGGCAAGCTAGTTAAGTAATAAACCAGAGAGGAGACCAGGGGCGGCAGAGATTTCTGGATAAGGTACTCACTGTGACTCTCTAAATACGAAATCCAGATAAGATCAGAAGAACTGATTCCCATTTTCCTCCTAGTAGTGTTTAACACCTGGGATTTTAATTCACTAATAAGCGGGGGACAACTTAAACATCAATAGGGGATCAGCAGAAAAGTTACAATATGTCCAAGCAAAGGTCTTAAAGAAACAAAGAAACTTCTTTACATAAAGAGGAGGAATAAATTGTGTGAGCTACACTGAGTCAAAAGGGAGAACAGGACAGGTTTGTGCTGACTGAAAATGAGTTGGCCATAGCTGAATATGGATTTCATTAGCCACAGATGTGGCTGGCAGAGTGGCTCAAGTGGCAGCGTGCCTGCCTAGCAAGCGTGAGGCCCTGAGTTCAAACCCCGCTCCTGCTAATAGTAATTAGATACACACGGATGCTGGGACTCACCTGGTTGAGACAGGAGGAGGGTTAAGCGTTTTTACGGTGCACAACTTTGTACTATTATATGTATTTACCTATTCAAAACCTTTTTTTTGGTTTGTTTGGTTTTTTTTTTTTCACTTAAGGAAGTCATCTGGAGACACTGACTCGTGAGCTGAGGAAGCACATCCGGGGAGAGAGGACCTGGATGCCTGGGCTGGGTGTCCCCAGGAGACCCAGCCTACCTAGGAGGCCTTGGTGAGTGACAATGATTCCAAATCACAGCTCTGTCTGTGCCCCGTTTGTCAGCCTCAAGGGAGCTGAGAAAGTACTCCAAAGCATGACAGGGCACTGGGAACAATCGGACCCCAAAGCTACTCATTTAAAGCAGAAGTGGCAGCATCTGTGGTGACGGGCCACCATCTTGGAACTACAGTTGCTAGGTTGAACACACTGGTGGATAGGTCTATAGATGGACAGACAGACAGATGAGCTGCTACAGAAGTTTCTATCATTTCCAAACCCTTTCAAGCTCTGAGCAACAAGGAAGAGCTCAACCTAGGGGGCAACGGTCAGATGAAGCCAAGACTGGTGTACTTTGCACAGTCATCTACCAGCCACACTTACGGTTCACCAAGTCGACGGGCTCTTCTTGGCCTCAAACACACCCTCAGCATCTCTGCCTCCAGGCCTCCCTCCTGTCCCCTTTCCGGAAGGCGTGTCTGCCCCCCCATCCTTTCCATGTCTCAAGGCTCTCTTGATGCGGGGTGGCACAGAGTTCTCTGGAAACCCATCCTCTGTGCATCTTTCCCTGTCTGCCTTCTGAGTCTGAAGCTGGGCTTCTACGCCCTCGGCCCCAGGTGCAGACACGCGGAATTCCGACCCGAGCAAGGCAGCCTCCAGTGAGGACCTGCAGTGTGAACGGCTGAAGGAAAACACTGCAGGATCGCTTCCTCAGCCAGCACCCCCATGTCCAGACACTGTGCTCGGGTCACACAACGCCACACAGTGAGGCACAACGCAGTGACAAGGAGAGACCAGCCAACAGTGGGAGTGGCTGAGGAGACTCGGGCCACGGGAGCATCTGATCTAGACTGGGGGTCACAGTCAGGGGAACCCCGCAGGAGGGAATCAAAGCGGATTCCTACAGGGAGCACAGGAGTCAGCCAAGCAAAGAGGGCAATAGGTTCCAGGCCTGTGCCAAACTCCTGAAGCCAGTGGAAGAAACCAACAGACACTGAGCTCAGCCGCCGGATCCACACCTGTAACCCAGACACCACGGTCACGGTCACGGACACACGCCACAGTGCCCAGCACCGTATTCGTGGCAGCGGCCGGCAGCGAGCCAGGCTGGGACTGGTCCCCTTGTGTCCCCAGAGACCTGCGGCAGCTTAAGGCTGGAAAGCCAGCCACTCGCTCTCTCAGGAGCAAGCACGCAGAGGGGCGCTGATGCTTCCCTGTAAGCCGGCATTCAGATGGCGCGGAGCAAAGGCTGCGGGGGGCGGCAGCCCCATCTGAACAGAGAGTGACACGGGGTGAGCTTGACTTTGCACCTATTCCTCCACCTCGCTTCCTGTCCTACTGCTCTGTGAGTGAGTCCAGGAAGGACAGCTGAAGGAAATCCCTACAACCTACGACACCTGCTTAGTGTCCGGAGACTCTTGCTTAAGATTTTCTTTTCTTGACGGCACTGGGCTTTGAACTCAGGGCCTCACGCTTGCTAGGCAGGTGTGCTACCACGTGAACCACTCCACCAGCCCGTTCTTGTGATGCGCTTATTTTGCAAGATAGGATCTTGCTTTTTGCCTGGGCTGGTCTCCAACCACAATCCTCCTAATCTCTGCCTCCTGGGTACTAGAATTACAGGCGTGAGCCACCAGCGCCTGACTCACCTGCATTTTTTTATAAACCCATCTCTATCTAATCAGAAATATGTGTTTGTTGTATAACTTAATGACAAATTCAGGAACTATAATAAAAATCACCCATAACTCCAAAATGGCGGCTGTAAACATGTGGTCTGTCATCTTCTCTCTCATACATGCACGCACGCTCAGTTTTTAAAACACACTCAGGAGAATGACACCGAGCTCTAACAACTCTTATGTCTGCAGTCCTGGTATGTGGCAATACAGTCAGCACTGGGACTGAGTGTTCAGTCACAAAGCACCAATGGCTGGGGAATGGCTCAAGTGGTGCCATGTGAAGGTCCCCGGGTTCAATCCCTGGCACTGCAAATGGGTGGATGGATGGATGGATAGATGAATGGGGAGGTAGATGGATAGACAGATAGATGGATGGTAATACATACGGAAATACAGAAATATAGCCAGATACAGATAGGTAGAGATGAAAATACAACATGTTCACAAAGCACTCTAAAAGTAAAAACTAACATACTTCTAACATGAAATTTGACTTTACTTATTTTTAAATTTTTGGTTTTTTTGGCAGCACTAGGGGTTTGAACTCAGGGCCTCACACTTGCTAGGCAGAGACGTTCTACCACTTAAGCCACTCTGCTAGTCCTTTTTTTGTGATGGGTTTTTTTCAGGATAGGATCTCAAAGACTATTTGGCCAGGGCTGGCTTTGAGCCTCAGTCCTCCCAACCTCTGCCTCCTGAGTAACTGGGATTACAGGTGGGAGCCATTGGTGCCCGGCAAAATTCTCAACTTTAAAAACAAGTAGACGGGGTGGGGGGCGGGGAGGGAGAAATGACGCAAACATTGTATGCACATATGAATAAAAGACATTAAAAAATAAATAAAAACAGAAGTGGAAACAAAAAAAGGCAGTAGTGAAGGCTACGTAATGTCGCCAAAGTGCGGCCCACAGAGCTTCCCCAAGGGGCTGCTAATATGATATGATAATTAGAATAAAAATCTTCAAAGCCCAAATAAGTTTGTGAAATACTGGCGCAAGCAAAAATAAGTGTTTCTAATGGGGGACCCTGTCATCTGTAATGTGGACTGTCGAGCTCTAAGACCTGGATAAGGCACGCAACCTATCCCAATCTGTGGATCCAGAACTTCATTCACAAAGATCCTGAAAGGACTAGGGTTCGGTTCCCCAGGCCCAGCAGAAGGACCAGCCCCTCAGAATTCATCTCGGTCACCAGTCTTCCCAATCACCCTCTTCAGGAAAAATGGTCCCCACAATCAGGTATTTAATTGAGGAAGGAAGAGGAAGAGAAGGATGAGGTCTGAGGCTGCGGTTTCCATCTGTCTTGATTTGTCAACAAACTGAGACTCGATGCTGCCTCAAACCTCAGGCACAATTTATTTTCCATTAATCTCCACGATCACGAAGACGGTGGGGGCAGAGGCTCTTCCTCTTCCTGAAACTGCCTTGCTAGCAATGACCGAGCTAACCTTGGCAACAGCTCTCGGTAAAGTGCCCAACCCTGACTTGGACGGGGCACACTCCTGTCACATCTGAGTTCGCTGCCATGTGGTGTGCACTGGTTGATGGTGGAACTCGTGTGCGTGTGAGGTCGGGATTGAACCCAGGACTTGCACATGCTAGGCGAGTGCTCTACCACTGACCAGCGTTCCAGCCCTTTTAAATTTTTTTTCTTTTTTCTTTTGAAACAGGGTCTTCATAACTTTCCCAGACTGGTTTTGCACTTGTGCTCTTCCTGCCTTACTTTCCCTCCTGAACGCTGGGATTATAGGGGTCACCCCTGCACCTGGCTGTGGTAGGAATGCTGACGAGAATAAAATAGCCGGATGCGGTGCTCACGCCTGTAAGCCTAACTACTCAGGAAGCAGAGATCAGGAGGATCACGGTTGGAAGACAGCCCCAGGCAAATAGTTCAAGAGACCCTATCTCGAAAAAAAAAAAATCACAGAAAAGGGCTGGTGGAGTGGCTCAAGGTGTAGGCCCTGAGTTCAAACCTCAGTACTGAAAAAAAATACAAAATACAAATAAGCACCATCGCCATGCTACCCGTCCGTGGTGTGTGCAGTTGTTCTCCTCATCTCAAGCACAGCAGCCATCAGAGTTCAGTCAGGATCACCCAGATCCAGGTCAGAAGCAAAGTCAGTGGAACATCTACCTCCTGGTCGTCTGGCCACCAGGGAGACCTCATTCCAACGCCTAATTATGGGTAGTGTAACAAAGGGCGGGTCCACAGGTCTCGGACCACGCAACTCTAACCCCATCTCTGCCGCTCACCTGTTATGTGACCCCCAAGACACTTCCTGGACCGCTTGAGCCTCAGTTTCCTCAACAATAAAACCAGATAATCGTATGTGGCCGCTCACAGGGCCGCTGTGAGGTTCCAAGAAATAAGTGGAAAGAGTGTCTCTGTGCTGTCTCTCAGCGGCACTGACGCTGTGGCACAGAGCAGGCCACCAACCAATGTCCACCACCTCCCCTTCTCCACCTCCTCCCTCTCCTTCGCCCTCACACAAAAATGGCCTGACTGGCAGCTACAAGCCGGATCACCGCACCGCAAAGGCAGGCCTCCCATGGGCTTGGGATGTTCTGCCCACGGTGCTGCAGTGAACTTAAGTCCCACTTAGGTTTCTTAAACAAGGAGACTGACTCTGAGTCCTAAGTTTAACTTCAAAACCGACTTTCAATCCCAGATCAGGGTCTCCTGAGCCAGAGCCAGGAGACAAACCACCTCTCCCACTGCCAAGGTCTCTGTGTCTGACTGGCTGGGAGGAGTGTGTGAGCTGGGAGAGAGGAAAGGGGAGGCAAGAAGGAACTTGTTGAAGGTTTGCTTTGTACCGCTGCTCTAAATGTGTTACCTAACCCTCCACACCGCCAGCAGACAGGAACCACTGTCCTTAGTCTACTCACGAGGCCTTCGAGAAAAAAAGACGTACTTAATATTGCCATTCAAAAATGCACAGAAAAAGAATTAGAAACTTCTTTTAAAGAAAATAAATATGAACTGCTGGAGTGGCTCGAGTGGTGGAGTGCCTGCTTGGCAAGCAGAAAGCGTGAGTTCAACCCCAGTACTGCCAAAAACAGAATGGAGAAAATAAATGCACTGGGCACTGGTGGCTCCTGCTTTCAAGAGGCAGGAGGAGGATCAAGGGTCAAGACCAGCCCAGGCAAATGGTTCACAAGACCCTGTCTTGAAAAAACTCATCACGAAAAAAGGGCTGGCAGAGTGGCTCAAGGTGAAGGCCCTGAGTTCAAACCCCAGTCCCTCATTAAAAAAAAAAAAAAACAAAAAGCAAAAACACATAAGCTGGGCAGGCTAGCTCACATCTGTAATCCCAGCCTGGGCTACATAACAAGTTCCAGGTCAGCCTGGGCTACATAGTGAGAGCCTGTCTCAAAAATAAAATAAAACAAATTTTAAAAAAACAAATTTAGAACAACTTTAAACATATTGAGATAGAAAAGGGTTTAAAATTTTATCCCCACAAACCATTTCTTAAGGAGTTACTCAAGCAGGCGCCACAGCAAAATGAGGACAAAACCCAAAAAAAGAAGGAAATGAAAAAGCACTTCTAGAAGAAGGCAAATGATACACAAATACATTAAAAGGCAACGGGGAATACTGCAAAAATTATTCAGCTGGGCGCCATGGCTCACGCCTGTAATCCTGGCAACTCAGGAGGTGGAGACCAGGAGGATCGAGGCCTGAAGCCAGCCTGGGCAGATAGTTCACGAGACTGAACACGAAACCGGCTGGTGAGTGGCTCAAGTGGTACAACATCTACCTAGCAAGTGTGAGGCCCTGAGTTCAAACCCCAGAACCACCAAATAATAAGAATGATAATAACTTAAGAAAATTATGGCCCAAATACAAAGAAAAAATTTTTTTAAATATGAAGAAACTGAAAGGTGATACAAATTTAAACAACTGATGAAGAGCAGGGAGAACCCATGGCGAACATCCTCTTTGGATTGGCCCAGGAGTCCTAAACCAGACTCAAAGTACAAACCTCCGAGTCCAATCCTAACTAACCCACACAGAAACGAACCATCCGTCCTGAGGACCCATCATCCCCTGAGTCGTAACCACACGAGTGCTGGCTGTGGACTCTCAACTCTGAGAGCCATTTACGAACACGAAGGTCAGCTTTGGACAAAGCACAGGGTTTTGGCAATGTCAAGGTCAACGTCAACACTGAACTGTAGAAGCAATCAAACGTCAACTCACTACCAAACGGGCAGTCAAGAAACACCATCAGGAACTGGAGCTAGAGGTCATCATGTTAAGAAGTAAGCCAGTTTCAGAAGGACAAAGGTCACAGGTCTCTCTCATATGCAGACTCTAGACCTAAAAAATACATACGTGTAGGTACATGCGCACACACACACACACACACATACATGCATCCACACATACAAAAGCGTGACTGTGATCCAGTGACTGCCTGTGGGGACGAAGGAAAGAATAAATAATAGCAAAAGACACTGTGTCCATGAATGAAGGTGGCACAAGGCAACCCACTGAAAGCTGCTGAAAAATGGAGGGGGAAGAGGGTTAATCTGATCAATGAATTTATGCACGTGTGAGACACCACAGGGTGACC
The DNA here is from genome assembly GCF_047511655.1 of Castor canadensis. Taxonomy (NCBI): domain Eukaryota; kingdom Metazoa; phylum Chordata; class Mammalia; order Rodentia; family Castoridae; genus Castor; species Castor canadensis. The sequence continues at coordinate 68,577,983 of NC_133402.1, forward strand.
ACTTCCACAGTGAACGTCCGCTAATTAAGACAGAGACACTGTGGGCTGGCGGAGAGGATCAAGTAGCAGAGTGCCTGTCTAGCAAGTGCTGAGATCCTACTTCGCATCCCAGTGCCACCAAGAAAAAAAAGCCACAAAGGTAGCCTAACAGACCAACTGAAAATAATTTCAACAACAAACTTGGGAAAGGAAATAGAAAGCCAGCTTAAGGAAAGACAACCTCCCTTTCATACCCGAAGTTTTAAGGTGGTAAATCTTAAAGAGGGGGTTAAGAAGGTAACGAGAGAGAGAATTAAATGCAGAAACAGTTAAGATCCCTGTGAGCCCTGGGGAAGGAAGTCCTTCCCCAGATCCTCACAAGTCTATCTGTGCTGCGCAGATCGCCCTGCCAAAAACGAATTTCTTCCCACAAATTTCACCAAACGCAGAACCCCAAAATTATTTACTAAAAAATTCAAGTCAAGGCCCAGGGACTCAGCCCCACCTGGCTCGGGAGCTTTTGGGGGCAAGAGGAATAATGCCGGCTTTCTGAGATGGGTTTGAATGCATGAACACCACAGAAAAGGTGAGAAGGAGCAGGAAAGGTCACAGTGAGGGGGCACCAGGAAGTGATGACATCATCTATACAGGAACCGCCCACCTGGGAAATCATAGAAGATTGTTTAAAGCTTCTCAGCTGCCCAGGCCCACTTCCCCTAAAGGTCACTGCTCAGGTGGGAAGTGACACAGGCGAAGTGGGAGAGGGGACCTACTCTGGAAAAATACAGAGGTCCAGTTCAGGGTCCACTGCTCAATAACCACATGGCTTTCCTTCCCAAGGTCAAGTCTTCACCCTCCCCTGGCCTCTTTCTTTCCTGGTGAAAAAAATTTAAAAAAAAAAAAAATTGATCCTTGTCAATTCTAAAATCATTTGACTTCTGAATTCTATACTCTCAGCTCCCAACATTGTCAAGAATGGGGTTCTTCTCTGAGCCCCAGCTCACAGATGACAGACCCAATGACTGCAGAGGCTACAAGAAAATTAAGTCAGGGCCAAGGGCCGCCATTTGTGGTGGAAGCTTCTCCTTCCACCACAAAGCACCCGCATTTGGGAGCTGTGTAACAATTACCTTAACTGAACTTTAAGCTCTGAAAGAAACTCGGCAAACTCTTGGTAGACTGCTTACTCTAAAAGACAAAAGTCACAGTGACTTCACTTCTTTAATTCTTAGTCCTTGGCCAAAAATGTCCAGAGATCACCTCACAGGGGGCCAGCCCCCATGGGGTCTGCAAAGTGACATGAACATGCCTTGTTCTGGGTTGGGGTGTGGTTGTGGCTGGAAGGGACAGACGGAGATGGACCACAGAGACTTTCTCTAAACCCACGGCTGGCTGCCATTTTCCCCTAATCACAAACAGTTCTGAGCCACTCTAGTCATTTGAAACACATGCATAAAGGGAGTATGTTTTTGTTTGAGGTCTTGTTTGTCTAGTTTTCCACAGATATTAGGCAAGCTCAGCTCCTGCCTCATATTTTAATAATTACATATATTTGGTCATATACCGTACATATGTGTGTTCACAAACAGTTTAAAGTCATCTGAGACTAAAAAGGAATCTCAATTTTTTGAAAATTAGACAGTCTCTATTTATACTTATTGTTAAGTCCATTTTCACAAAAGCCATGGTCTATGCAAAACTGCACTTACCTAAATAAGTGAACTTAACACACAATACTGACTAGTTTGGACTAATGTCACCTAACGCCATCACCTTTAGAAAAAGGTCATACTATATGACCTTGACTCATGTGCCTGACTTCCAGCTGCCATTTAGAAATCTAAGCTGTAAGGAAGTGCCCACAGTGTTACTCAACCATGCAGCAAACACCAGCGGTGGAAGAAAGGACTGTCCAGCCTGTTGCAGGATTTCAGTATTACACCCACCCCAGAAGCAAAAAAAAAACAAAACAAAACTCCTTACGCAAGATGTCAACAGCTTGGAGATGGGGAAGGAGTAAGAACTCATCACCAACGTGAGTCAAAGGTTTGGCTCCAGTAAACCTCATCCATCACTGTGAGTTCAATCCTTGGATCCTCTCCTAGTGATGAAGCGTTAGACCTGAGCAGCAGAAGTGCTTCACTCAACTTGGAAAGTAGCACATTCTGTCTTACCGTTCCGAACTTTCTGAGCATAACTTTCCAACTAAGTCTACTCTGCCAAAGGAATCAGGCTTTAAAATGAGCTCCGAGGCAAGTTTCTACGGGCCCACCTGAGTGGTAGGTAGTGCTGCCCAGCCCAGGTCCTGAACCAGGTGGTCCAGGGGCCGGGGCTTCCAGCTGAGCCTCTGAAAGCTTGAACCCTGTGACCTCAGTGGCTACATTTCAAGTTCCAGCCTGGCTTCTCTAGAGGAATGCAATGATCTTAGAGTGCCACGATTAAAACAATCTTTTCTAATAGTTGAGAATTGTCCTGTATGCTCTAAACTGAAAACTCAAATCTAATGTAAAATTCACTACATCAAAAAGCTGGAATGACCTGCAGGAGAGAAGGTGACAGAGCAGACACCTGATCTGATGCTTCTGTAGGTTACCACGAACAACACAACAAAACTCCTGACCCAATTTCCACACAGTTGGTAGGTCCAGCCCACAACTCCTTGCCTGGGTAGTGGTTAATTACATCACCGCTGTGTGGTCATTACGTCACCCAGCTGGGAGCCGTAAGGCCGACAGGGCACTGTCCACTCTTCCAGCTCGCTTTTCCCAAGACGCTAAAGAGCACAGACCACCTACTCCACCAAGAGCCCCTCTTCTGCCCCATGTCCCCGTCTTTTATCTTGGGGTCACCTCCCAATGAACCCGACTCTCAGCTGGCTGCCTTTCAGTGATCAGTAAGGGAGTCTGGTATCTAGGAAGGTCCAGGTTCTGGGCAAAGTCACCCATGTGTTTTATGGGAATCTCACAAAACCTTTTTTCTCCCCTAAGTGTAGGCGTACCCATGTCCGGAAGCTCTTGGAACATCCAGAATCATGGAAGAACTTTTTTTTTTTTGCGGCGGGGGGGGGGGGGGGGGAGGGGGGAGGGGTCCTGATCCTTTTCAAGTTCAACTCCCAGAGCCTCACTCCACACCGTCCACTTCTCAGACCTTTGGGGACGAAGCACGTTAGGTGGGTCAGGCACCACCTCTCTCTCACGCACACTCACGCGCGCGCCCCGGGCGTCGCGCCTGTGTCCCCCCGGGCCGGGCTCAGCGCGGACTTACTTGAGGAAGTACCTCTGCCCGGTGGCCGTGAAGGTCATCTCCCAGCCGGGGGGCAGCGGCAGCTCGTCGGTCACGTCGTAGGACTGCTGGCGGAGGTGCGCGTGCTGCTGCGCGGGGCTCCCCGCTGCGCCCGCGCCGGCGCCCAGCTGCAGGGACGCGGGCGACGAGTGCGAGCGGACGTGCTGGGCACCGCTGGGCAGCCGCGGCCCGGGGTGGCCGCCCGACGAGTCGGTGCTGGACTGGCGCGAGTGCGAGCCCGAGTCCGGCTCCTTGAAGAAGGACTCGGGCAGGATCTTCTTCCGCCACGAGCTGGGCTTGGGGTTCATGACCGAGTTGAAGAGGGCCTCGAGGTCCGTGTCCAGGTCCTGCGTGACGTGGATCACTTGCTGCCCGGGCGGCGGGAGCGGCGGGGGCGCGGAGGACGGGTTCATCTTCTGCCAGGCGATGGGGTCGGCCGCTTCTTCCAAATCGGGGGCTGGAGAGGGGGGAGGACAGAGAAAATGAGAGTCGGCAGGGACACCGGCGGGGCAGCGGGCCTGGCGGCCTGCAGAGTTGGGCAACTTTCTTGCCCGAAGAAAGAGCCGCCCGGAGCGGGCCGCGAGGCCGAGGCCGCTCGGGGCCCTGGGGACCCCGACTCGGCGGCGCGGGGAGGGCGGCGCGGGGTACCTGGGCGCGCGGCCGCCGTCGGGCCTCGGGATCCCGGTGCGTCCCGGGCGCGCGGAGCCCGCGCCGACTCGGTGTCCCGCAGCGCAGGGGCCTCGGCGCTCACATCCCCCGAGCGGCCTCGGGAGCTCGCGCTGCGCGGGGAGGAGCGCGCGACAGGCAGACGGCGCGGCTCCCGGACTGTCCCATAAACAAAGTTGGGAACAAACTCCCAGCCCCGGGAAAGGGGCGGGCCCGAAAGTGGAGCCGATGAATTATGCATGAGCTGCGCCTCCGGGCGGCCCCGCCCACGCGCCCCTCCCCTTCCTCCTCCCCTCCCCCGTCTTCATCCTCCCCCTCCCTCCCCTGCCCATCTTCATCTTCCCTCTCCCCTTCTTGCCCCTGCCCCTGCCCCTCCTCCCTCCCCTCCCCCTATTCTTCATCCTCCTCCTCCTCCCCCCTCCCTCTTTTCCCCCTCCCCATCTTCATCTTCCCCCTCCTCTTCTTACCCCTTCCCCCCTTTCCTTCCCTCTCCCCTTCCCCTCTTCATCCTCCTCCTCCTTCCTTCTCCCCTCCCCTTCCCCTGTTCTTCATCCTCCTCCCCCTTCCTCTCTTCCCCCTCCCCATCTTCATCTTCCCCCTCCTCTTCTTACCCCTTCCCCCCCTTTCCTTCCCTCTCCCCTTCCCCTCTTCTTCATCCTCCTCCTCCCCCTCCCCCATCTTCATCGTCCTCCTCCCCTCCCCTCTCTCCCCCCTCCTCCTTCATTTTCCCCCTCCCTTTTTTCCCCCTCCCCCCACCTCGCCTTTCCTTCCCCCTCATCTTCGCCCTCCTCTCCCTCCTCCTGCCCTCCGTGCCCCCCCTTCGCTCCGGGCGACCCCGGGGACCCAGGCTGCTCTGGGGGTGAGCGCGGCCGGCCCCCGCCCCCGTCCTCGGGCTCCCGCGGGCCCCGGATCGCATTCCTTTGAGTTGACCAGGGACTTGGGGCGGGATCAAAGGGAAAGTGCCCGAGCTGTTTCCTCCAGGGCTTGTGGACCGAAACCAAGCCCGAGGGCGGCCGGGGCGCGGCGGCGGGTCCCGGGGTCCCCTGGGGGCCGTTCCCCGGATGGCGGCCCGGCCCGGGAGGCACCCACGGCCCGGCCTTTCCACGCGGGGCCGGCGCGCTTGTGACCATATTTGGTCTGGCGAGGAGGCGATCGCTGCCGGGAGCCGCTCGTCTGCAGCCGGGCCCGGAAAGTGGCTCTGCGGCCGGGACTGCGGCCTCGCCAGCCATGATGGGCTCTTAGTAAACAACCCTCGAGTCAGTCATCAACCCGCTCGGCGGGAGCCCGGGCCGCCAAGGGCTTGAGAAGAGACCGGGTCAGAGCCGGGCGCTGCGAGCCCGGACACCGCGAGGGGAGTGGGAGGACCGGAATGTCCCCGCCGCGCTCCGGGACGGAGCCGAGCAGGTGGCCGGGGGTGGACGGTGCGCCGGGGCCCGAGGCGAGACCCCGAGCGGAGGGGGAGGCGGCCCTGCCCCGCAGCCGCCCCCGCCTCTGTCCTTGTTCCCCTCGGCCTCCCTCCGGGAAGGGTGACACGTCCCGGGGAGGCCGGGCCCTGCCCACTGATTCCGACAGAAGTCCACTAAATCACCGAACCCGGCCACCCTTGTTAGGAAAGCGCTCCGCTCCGCACCGGCCTCGAACTGTCGTTGACTAAAACATTGCTGCACCGAGTCCAGGCCTCGAGCCTCCGCGGTTTATGAACGAAGAATCAAGTCAAATTAAAATGCTGCATTAAAGAAAAAAAGAGGCCAGTCCATCATTTTGCCCTAGAAAAGGCAGGAGAGTTTTGAGGTCACAGAATGGCTCCCTGGTCTCCCTCTGAGCCAGGCTCCTTGAGGACCAGGGGAGATCGCGGCTGCCCAGCAAGGCCCGCACGTGGAGACCTCTGCACCCGGGCTTTACTTCCCCAACTTCTCCACCCATAGCCCTGGCAGAAGGCGGGAAGCAGCTGCAGGTCATGGTCCTGGAAGCCCCCACAGGCCCAGCACTGGGGAACTGGCTGTGCAGCTAGAGGAAGTGCCTGGGCCAAATGGCCACAGATTGTGGAAGCCGCAGGGCTGATCTGATGATTAAAAAAGGGTAGACTGCTGCAGGTGTGTGCTGCCTCAGCCTCAGAAGGGAGGTGAAAATCAGGGAAGACCTTGTCTTCATCCCTTGCCCAGCTGCAAGAAACAGATTTTGGAAGCCGGTGGTAGTGGTGGAAGCCAGGTGTGGCAGGAAGTCAAAGCAAATGGATCCTGAGTTCAAGTCCAGCCTGGCCTACCTAGGGAGACCCTGTCTCATATAATAATAATATAATAATTGGGGGGAGTGGCACTGGAGTTGAACTCAGGGCCTGCTGCTTCCCAGGCAGGTGCATTACCACTGAAGGCACTCCAACCCAATAATAATTTTAAAAAAGAAAGAAAGACAAGAAAAGAAAAGAAAAAGTCAGTGGTGGGAGGAGGAGTGGATGTCAGAAATGGAAATGGCACTGAATACATGATAACCCAAAAACCTCTCAGTTCCCAAACAGCCGACAAGCTGTGATAGTCAGCCAGGCACAGTGTCTCACCCCTGCAGTCCCAGCTGCTGGGGAAGCTGAGGCAGGAGGATTGCTTGAGCCCAGCAGTTTGAGGCCAGCCTGTGCAACACAGTGAGAGCCTATCTTTACAACAAAACAAACAAACAAAAAAGTGATAGTGAATGATTGTGTACGATGTGCTGCCACTCCAGCCCTTCCAACGATAGCCGGTTCCAGTTCAGTAACAGTTCCTGGTGTTAACACACAGGAGCAGCAAGGAGCAGGGGACAAACGTGTCGTTTCTGGAGCAAAAGCTCTCTACGCCTCCATGGTGAGTTAGGGACAATGGCCGTACTCACCTCACAAGATTGTTTTTTTATTATTATTATACCGCTACATTGTGACATTTACAAAAGTCCTTACAATATATCAGAGTTGAATTCGCCCCCTCCATCCTTCTCCTTTATTCTGCCCAACACAAGATTCTAAACTGAAGCACTTTACGAATTTTATCTGGTGACCCAGCACTTCAAACACAAGCTTTGAACAGTCTGGCTGCACCTTCTGCGTCGGGCAGGTAACTTAGCCTCCTTAAGTCGCTGCTTATCATTTACAAATTAGAGATAATGTCAGTTGTGACAAGGTTCCTTTTATCCACACCCTTCCACTGGATCTGGACTGGGCCGGTGACTTAACTCCACCAGGAGAGCCTGTGCTGGGGCCTGACGGCCAGCCCACCCCCACCCTCCATCCACCCACCTGAGCAAGGGCATCCACTTTTGCCCTTTGGGAAGACATGGGCCTGGAGGGAAGAAACCAGGTGGAGAAATAGGCCCTGGGTTAATTAGAGGGAGGGGAGGTCCAGCCACCACATCCTCACTGAGCCCAGCCCCCAGCCAGGCCCCTAACCCTCGGCAACCACACCTGGGACCGTCCCTGGTCAGGAAACCCAGCGGGACGCAGTGAGCCAGGGTGGAGTGGAGGATCATGAGTGGATGAAACAGGTATTGCTCTACACCCAAAGGTTTAGGAATTTTTGTACAGAATATGCTTTCTAAGGATTAAATAAGAAAATGTAAAGTTTATTTACTTATTTAGTTTTGGTGCTGGGGACTTGAACACAGGCCCGGTACATACTCAGTGGTGCTAGACCTCTAACACAAAGCTTGAATATTGGATATTATTTAAGTCTCATGGAGTCCCCAAAAATAGATCATATATAATCTCATTTTACAGCTAAGAAAACTGGCTTGATGAATTGTAAAAGTATTTTGTTGGAGTGCATACAAGGGAGACATGGGGGAAAAAATTGGGAATTTTTCTGCCCTCCTGTGTTTAAATGGACTGCCTATCTCCTGGAGGAACTCCAGTTTGTGTAAGAGCATCATCGAGAGTCCACTCCCCACGATATGCAAATCATTGCGCTCTCCACCAAGTCTATCAGCAAACCCACACTTCCTGTGCAAGCTGTTTCTCCCTCACTCCCTCCTGGTCTGTCCACACCACAGGTTGGAGAAGGCTGTGACTCTTCTGGTTTCTCCCAAATCCATCCTTCCTCTCTCCCACACCTGGCCCTTATCTCAGAATGTTCCCTGGAGCCTCCTAACTGGTTTCTCTGCCTCCAGTCCCTGCTCTCTGCTCTCCTGTCTTCATGATGTCACGCTCTGGCTCAGAAGATTTACGACAACTGCCTGAAGGAAGGAATAAAGGTCAAAGCTATCGGCCCAGCTCCAGGTCTTCCAACAAATTACCACCTTCGTGACCAATTGACCTTCTCCTTACATGGCCCCCCAGCAAAGTGTCCTTCATCCTGCGCAGCCCCGAGTGTGTTTGAACTACTGCATCACTGCGCCTGTCTTTGAACCCTCAAAATTGCCTTCCAAGCTCCATCCCCAAGCCTTTGTCACTCGCCCTTCTCTCTACGCGATTTTCCAGTCTATTTCATTGCCTGACATAGAATCAAACGCCACGCTGCTTTATATTGTGTTTAATGTTAACCTTAGCATCTGTCACCTCCCCAGCTGGACGTAAGGTGCTACAGAGAGCTACAAGCACCCTACATTTCTTTATGGATTGCTCCTGCGTCTCCCTTCGTTCACTCCAGTGATGTCACTGCACGTCGACTCAGCTCTGTACCGGATGGCAGTGGCTTGAAGAACAAGTCCAAGAGGACTTCACTGTCCTCTGTTTTCTCATGCCTACCCAGGTGCTCCCCGGGCAGGAGTGTTCAGAGTCTGTGGTCACTTTGCCCAATGGCTATCCTCTGCCATTTTTACCTCAGGAGGGCCTCCTGCTGCTTTCCTCAGTCCTGGCTTTGCTGACTTCATCTGAGTGACTGATTCCGGCCACGGTGAATGGTTAGAAGCTTGATGAAGAGGTGGCTAAGTGGTTGGAGGATGATGGCCCAGAAGCCTTTGCAACAGAACCTGCCTGGACTTGTTGAACCAGTATGGAGAGAATTCCTAAAGCCAGGGCTGCATCATCCTAACAACTAAAGAGCAAAACAGACAAGGACTTTGAGTAGATAAGGGTTTGAATAATAAACAGTCAAGAAGACAGTCAAATAAGATGGACTTTTAGTTCGACATCAAGTAAGAGTTGACCACTCTTGAAATATCAAACATGGCACTTGTGTGCCTGTAGTTTGTCATATCCCCAGCACCGATCTGGCACAGTGTCCAGTATGTCACAAGTACACAAATACTTTAACCAAAACAAAGTGATTGCCCAGGCATACTGGTTTACTCCTGTAATCCCAGCTACTCTGGAGGTGGAGATCGGGAAAGTCATGAATAAAAAGCTAGAAAGACACCCATAATAAGTTGAGCATGGTGTGTCTGGGCACCAGTGTCTCATACCTGTAATCCCAGCTACTCAGGAGGCAGAGATCAGGAGGATCGAGGTTTGAAACAAGCCCAGGCAAATAGTTCATGAGACCCCCCCATCTCAAAAAAAACCCACCACAGAAATGGTCTGGTGGAGTGGCTCAAGATGTAGGCCCTGGGTTCAAATCCCAGTACCGCAAAATAAATAAATAAATAAAAGTTGAGCATGGTGGTGCATGTCGGTGGTCTCTGCTACCTGGGAGGCTGTAGGTAGGAGGATTGAGATTCAAGACCAGCCCCAGGCTAAAATGTGAGAATCTAGTTTTTTTCTTTCTTTTTTTTCTGAACTGGAGTTTGAACTCAGGACTTTCACCTTGAGCCACTCCAACCCTTTTTTGTGATGGATTTTTTCAAGATAGGGTCTTTCAAACTGTTTGCCCATTCCGGCTTCGAACTTTGATCCTCCTGATCTCTGCCTCTTGAGTAGCTAGGATTACAGGTGTGAGCCACTGGTGTTCCTTCTTGTTTCTTGTGGTACTGGGGTCTGCACTCAGGGCTTCACACTTGCTAGGCAGGCACTCTGCCATTTGAGCCATGCCTCCAACCCCCTATTTTGTTTTTGCTTTTTTGTAAGGCAGGGTCTCACTATGTACCTTTAGCTGTCCTGAAACTGGCTATGTGGTCCAGACTGGCCTCGACCACAAGATCTGCCTCCTGAGTGCTGGGATTACAGGAGAGCACCCCCATCGGCTCATGGTGGGGATCGTGATAAGCACCTCAGGGGTGTGACGATGAGGGAGGTGATTTTGCCTCTGTTGAAGATTTGAGGAGTGCCTCGGCTTCGTGCCATGCTGCTTCAGCAGGTACTGGGGCCAGAGGAAGAGGACTGGCTGCTGTTCCTCTGCCTGACTTTGGTACCGAATTCTCTGCCCTTTGCTACTTCCGTTATTCTTCCTCTCGGGGGAGCAGAGGACAGGAGAAAGAAGGCCAAGGGTATCTAACAAACTAATAGATCCCATGAGATTTTTATTTGAAACTGCTTATGAAGGTAATATAACAACTTGAAAAAGATTTTTGTTTTTTGAGTCAGGGTCTCCCTGTGTAGCCCAGGTTGGCCTTGAACTGGCAATCCTCCAATCTCAGCCTCTTGAGTGCTGGGATTACAGGCATATGCCTCCTCATCCAGTGTGAAAAAGATAATTTTATGAAAAAAAAAAAGCAGAACTGCAGGTTGCTGGCAGCTCACACCTGTAACCCTAGCTACTCAGGAGGCAGAGATCAAGAGGATCAACGTTCAAGGTCAGCCCAGGGAAATAGTTTGTGAGATCCTAGCTCGAAAAAAATCCCATCACAAAAAAGGGCTGTTGGAGTGGCTCAAGGTGTAGGCCCTGAGTTCAAACCCCATACTGCAAAAAAAAAAAAAAAAAAAGAACCAAACATCTGTAAACACCCTAGTTGGAATTTTGCCCAAAAATGTTGGAAAACGAGTGAAAAGTAAGATGCTAAAATAATACCAAAATCAGCTATCTTTGTAAGAACAGAGCATAAATGTTTCTGTCTATATCCTTGGATCTGCCTAAATATGTCTGATAATAAACAGAATTATCACTCTCAAAACCTCCAACCTCGCTATTAGTGACGTTCTCAGTGTGATTAGAGAATTACTTAGCAGTATTTGGGAGAATATCAAAGGTACCCAATATTATCAGCCATTCAACAATTGTTTTTAGAAGACTGGGCTTGCTGTGTTGACCGGGTTGCCTCAGCCTCCTGAGTAGCTGGGAAATACCATATTTTTGGTGTGAACCGTGTGCAAGGCCAGATGTCACATTTCACGCTGAGCCCAGAAGAGTCTGCCAACCAATAGGACATTCATGGTTTGATGATGCCACTCGGTTCCTCCCAAGCAAGCCCAGGTCTGGTTACACCAGCTATTCAGGCCACCTCTCTTCCCTGGTCTTATTTTTCCTGTCGACAAGAGCCAGGCCTACTATTACCTCTCTGCTCGGCATTGTCCAAACTCTATTTAGACTTCTTCTCAGGCCTGGTCAAGAAAGGTCACTCTGTGGAGTGACTGGGGAGCCAGGTGCTGGAAGCTCACGCCTGTAATCCTGGCTTCTTGGGAGGCTGGGATCAGGAGGATCACGGTTCAAGGCCAGCCTGGGCAAACAGTTCATCAGACCTCAATCAAAACAACTGGAGTGAAATGGACTGGGGTTATGGCTCAGTGGAACAGCACCTGCCTAGCAAGTATGAGGCCCTGAGTTCGATCCTCAGCACTGCAGAACAAGGTGGGGGGAAGATAAATTTGTGGTTTGAAGCCAATGAAAAGACCTACAAAGCCCAATGGGGTGGAGGGTGAAGGACTTCCATTTATCTCCACTAGAGAGCTGACACAACCTGTCACACATGCTTAAAAATGGCATTTTCCTTTAAAAATATGTATTTCCCGGTAATCTTAGATGAGAAGTAGATTCGTTCCCACACCACGTCAGCCCATAAAGAATCCTGATTTGACGCTGTGGCTGACGGCGTCCCTACCAGTCACGGTGCTCACGAGTTGTTAGCGGCTCAGCTCTCCCAGCAGTCGTGACTGTGAATATTGGATTTTTCCGAGTCACTCGCGCATCCCACAGTGAGCCCGTGGGAATGGGCAGGGCGGCCCACTACCCGCAGCTGTTTCACAGATGAGAACACCAAGCTCCAGAAAACTTTGTATCTTAGGGCTAAAGGAGCGCCTCAAGAGGAAAGAGCACCTGCTTAGCTCGTGAGGCCCCGAGTTCAAACCCCAGTGCCGAGAAAGAAAGAAAACTATGTGTTTTGCCAGAGGCCGTCAACTTGTAATGAGAGCTGGGACTCGAACCCTCATCACCTCTCAGACTTTCAAATCTGTTTCTCTAAAACTTCTGAACTGAACCAGGCCTTCACTGCTCCCTCCTCGGACCACACACAGCTCCTCCCTCTCACTTGAAATGCAACTTGTGTGGACTGAAGGGTCCCTGTGACTCTCGTCATCACCAAGTGTGGAAGGGCCCTGTTGTTTCAGCATTGGATCCTGAGGGCTTTGGTGAGTTGATCATTTGGAACTCAGAGTGTGTTTTGCTATAGAAAAAATATGTATTTCCAGTGATGACGAGGTACCCAGCTCCAAATCCCTCAGAACCCCTAAATTTCAGCCTGTCCTTGGTAGACTTGGAAGTGGTGCAGAATTCTCTGCACCGTCCTGGTAGACTTGGAAGTGGTGCAGAATTCTCTCGACAGCCAGAGGGCTGAGGGGCTGCATGACAAGACCACATTGCACTTGATCTACCCAGTCATCATCGCCCAGCTTTTTGAAAAGGCTCCAGGCCAAGGAAATTCACAGGTCACTCTGTGTGTCTCCTCGTGCCTGTGCCACTTCCTGCTTTGCAGGAAGGAGCAGATTCTGAAGAGACTTGAAAACGGAATTACGACATCCTGATAAAATGGCAAAGAAAAACCGAATGAGAAGATCCTGGAGTATCGCCTTACTTGAAAAGTCGTATTTTCGTTTTACCTTTCAGCGGGTTTTTGCTGCTTTGTTTTTGAGATGAAGTCTTGTTTTATTGCTTAGGCTTTCCTCCACCTCCTGGGTCCAGCAATCCTCCTGCCTCGGCCTCCTCAGTAGCCGGAGGCATGTGCCACCATGGCCAGCTAAAAAAGTTCTGTAACTACTGTCTAAAAAAATGTCCATTAAGAATCTTCCCTGACCGAGCACCGGTGGCTCACACCTGTAATCCCAGCTACTCAGGAGGCAAAGATCAGAAGATCATGGTTTGAAGCCAGCCCAGGGCAAAAAGTTCACGACACCCTATCTTGAAAAACCCAATACAAAAAGGGCTGGTGGAGTGGCTCAAGTGGTAGAGCACCCGCCTCGCAAACACGAGGCCCTGAGTTCAAATACACTGCAAAAAAAAGACCCTTCCCTGGTTCCCTGGTACGGACTGCACAGGGAGGAGCTCATGTTATAGATGTTGACGATTCAGTCTGGCTACTTGGCATTGAAAAACAGGGCTGGTTAATGGCTCGCAAGACTTTTTAAAATGTATTCATTTATTTGATGGTACAGGGGTTTGAACTTAAGTCCTCAGGCCATAGGCAGGTGGCCGACCATTTGAGCCATGCCCTCAGCCCTTTTTGCTTTAGGAATTTTGGAAATAGAACCTCATGTTTAGCCCAGGCTGTCCTGGATTGCAGTCCTCCCAGTTATGCTTCTGGCATAGCCAGGATGACGGTGAGCACCACTGAGCTCAGCTTTATTGGTTGAGATGCGGTCTCATGAACTTTTTGCCCAGGCTGGCCTTGAAATGTGATTCTCCAGATTTCTGATCTCCACCTCCAGAGTGGCTGGGATTATAGGTTTGATTCCCACACCTGGCAAGGCCTCTAGATTTTTAATGACCCACTCCTCTTGCTAGCGCACAGATTTCCTTTTTTCCAATTAAATATGATGATTTGTACCTTTCAACAAGGAAGGACAAATTTCACTGTCTGGTGTTTTAAATACATCGTCAGAGTGATACACTGATTGTAATCCTAGCTACTCAGGAGGAAGAGATCAGGAGGATCGTGGTTCAAAGCCAGCCCAGCACCTCAAAAAATAAATACATCGTCAGATGAGAGCTGTTCTCTTCCATCACCCCTCGCCTGGGTCACTGAAGTGCCAAGAGCTGACATCTCACTGCTCAACATCACAACCCAAGGTCTTAAATTAGAAGTGACAGATCACATTCTTAGACAAAATAAGTAGTCACCAACTCTCTGAGGTCCCTAGGAAAATAGCTACCTCGGTTCCTCCCCAAAATCTCGCTCTGACACTCACCAAAAACCGTCCCCTGGGTTTCAAAACTTTTTTGTTAGTGTTTGAACGCCCCACAGAGAGACCACCGAGAAGCCTCAGTTCGTTTTGCCGTGCGGTGGCTGTCACCCTCACACTGAATCCTCCCCAACGAGTCACTGCACAGTCTCCAGAGCAAGCTGTCACCTCACAAGAGACCTGGCCTTCTTACCCAAAATCGCCAAGGCCTATGAGCAGAGCCCAAGCTCTCGTGTCCGCCTCGTGGAGAGGAAATAAGCACCCCAGGAAGCAGTGTGTTCCCGCAAGGGGCCTCCCCAAGATCCCACCAAGAAAATCCCTGCTCAGCCCCTCACCCGCCGCCAGGCCGGGAACAAGAGCGCTCTGTCTTTCTGTGACCATAGACTCGTCTGAACTCCAGGGCCCCACTCGAATCAGAAATACCATTCTTCTGAAAATGTCATTTTCAAACTTCCAGTTCTGTTGTTTTAAAATTGAGAAACAACTCCCCGTTACTAGCCTCCGACGAGAGGGGAAGGGAAGAAAACAGAAAAGTAGTCCGCGAACACTTTAACCTCGAACTCGCCCTTCTGAGAGCCAAGGTCGACCTCTGCTTCTCGGCCGCCCATCCAGAAGACACTGAAGCATCTCTCACCTCCTCAGGAGAGCTCGCTCACAGCCCCTGGGCCAGCGGCCATGTCCGTGCTTATAGGGGGTGTCTGCTGGCTAGTCCTCAGTGTGCCCACTGTTCATTCATGAGAGGGAAGAGGTCCCAGCCAGGCCCATGGGGAGCTCCAAGGACAGCACCCATTACAAGTGTCCCAGAATGGGTGGTAGGGGCTCAGCTCTTGCACTCTGCTGGGTGTAGCCATGGGCAGACCAGGAGACGTGGCCTTTGGGTGCCCAGTGCAGTAAGCCTGATGGCGGATTCCCCTCTACAGAGGAGAGCCTCAGCAGTCATGTGTGGCTTTTGCCACAGGCCACGCACACTGCATTCATTTTAGGGGCAAAATTCTTCCAAGGTTCCCGTGACCTCGCCCCCTGAGGGGAAATTTAGGAGAAGGACATTCAGGACACAAAGCAGAGTCCTTGTTACAGTCGGCCTTGAAGTCCCCAGCTGCTCTCAGTTTTCCACACCCAATGCTGTCACCTCTGTAGGTGCAGGTGGCCAACCTGCTGGCCACCTTCAGGAGCCTGAGACCATGTGACTGTACCCTTCGCACACAGGGACAGCCGCCTGTGTCCACTCACAGTTACAGTTCACCGGCAGCCTTGGCTCCTCCCTCGGCCGATCCCAGCAGGACAACGACGGCTCTGCGTGCCTGCTGGGTGCTGGACACAGGAGCCAAATGTGCCCAAGTGACACTCAAGATACTTGATAGTTCCCCTAAGAAGAGAACATTCCCTGGGGACCTGGACCTCTGACCCTGTAGATCTCAAAACTGAGAATGGGCGCCGAGGTTCTCTAACACATCCCCGCTTTGGTGTGGGGTCCACAGTTCTTCCTGATAATGACACAGTGTCATTTTACCGTCCCTGGGTGAGTGTGTGAACCGCACCCTGAAGGCAACCCCATCCCTGCAGAATGTCCCCGCAAGTGGTGCTCCACCTCGATCTACAGCTCAGCTAATTCTGGAAGGGTTAGCAGAGGACCCCAAGGCCAGGGCTCATCTGTGCACCTCCTTTGTTTCGAGGTGGGTCCCCCTCACCAGATGACATTTTGTGAAGGATCCCGGCCTTACAGTGGTGCTGAGTGAGGCTGTGAGCAAGAAAGGCAAACCCACACCCAGACAAGCAGGATGGAAGAGACCTGTCATGTCAGTCAGTTGGAGTGTTCTAGAAAGAGTCATGTCAGAGGGTCAGGTTCTGCTGTAAGCACCCACATAGCAGGAGTTAGGTGAGCTTTGAGATGCGGGAGTCTTTGCTACCGGGCTTGTGCTGGGCCTGTCTCTGTCCCCCTTCCTGTGCCTGTCACGTCAATCCCCGGGTGGTTGACTGACACCAACTGACCAAGGCCATTTTGTCAGCATGGTCATTTACTCCTCTTCAATGGCGAGCACTTTGGGGTGGGTGCTAACATGTAACACAAAGGTCTTCGGACCTTCTGACCACTCCCATTCCTCTGTCTCCAGTCTTTCAGCGCTTTCTCTTCCAAAATACACAGGAAATGTCTGTTTTTTCATCTTGAGCCATCATCACCCTCCAAGGGAACACGCGGTTGCCTCCTTGTGGCTCTTCCCATCGGACGTGTCTGAGCCGCCATCCACTCTTGACTTGCCTCTGTTACTGAGCCAACCGATCCACAAGCCAGCCTTGGTGTTTCCCTTCTTCATCAAGCCACTGCCCGGGCCTGGGGACACAGCAAGAGACCACGCCTTTCTCCTGGGGCCACCTCTCTTCTTTCTGCCCTATTCTGGTTGAGGATGTCAATAGCACACCCAGGTGAAGGACTGCGTCTAGACCCAAAGAGGGAATACTTTAAGTGCTACCGTTAAATGTCACAGAGAAGTCATTTGGAAGACAATTTTACTGAAAAGACATTTAGAGCCATAAATTTCCATCTGTAGGTATAAACCCAACAGGAATATTCGCATATAATCACCCAAAACACACTGGAGTACTCAGGCGCACGGGAATAAAAGTTCCAACATGGGAAGATCCAAATACCCTTCGAGAGGAGGTTGCGCCGAGTGTGGTGGTAAACACTTACAATGCCAGCACTTGGGAGGCTGAGGCAGGAGAATGACAAGTTCAAGGCCAGCCTGGGCTACACAGTGAGATCCTGTCTCAAAAAGGAAAAAAAAAAGAGAGTTGATTGAATAATTGATGATGGTCAATACAGCTAGTGAGAAGGACGGACGCTACAAGCAGTGTGAATAAACCTTGCATGTGTAATGCTGAGCGATTACTGTGTGATGACATTTATGTAAATTACAAAAACAGGAAAACAAGCTGCGTGGTTTGAAGTCAAGATGGCGGTGACTCTTGGCAATAGAGTAGTGGCTAGAAGAGAGGGATGGAGGGGACACTCATAGACACTGGAAGTCTCACTTCTCAATCTGGGTACCAGTCTTGTTAGTTTGTTTCGGGCAGTTCTGGGATTTGAACTCAGGGCCTTGCTCACACTTCCTAGGCAGGTGCTCTACCACTTGAGCCACTCCACCAGCCCTTTACGTGTTGGGTATTTTCAAGGTCGGGTCTCTTGAACTATTTGCCTGGGAATGGCCTCAAAGTGCAATCCTCCTGATCTCTGCCTCCTGAGTAGCTAGGATTATAGACGTGAGCCACGAGCACCGGCCTGGATACTAGGGTCGTGGGTATGTATGTTCACCTGTGAGCACCGATCACGCTGCAAACTCATTAGCTGTGCGCTTTCTACCTTGACAAAACGTTCAAAGTACGTGTGTGTAGTCAGTGAGGGAGAACTGAATACAGCTTTGGATTTCTTCGTTAAATTAGTAGTTCCTTACCACAGAGAGGTATGACATCATCCCCGTCCCAAACGCTCGGGATCTCGGGGACACAGAGTGGAAATTCAGGCCTGTTGAAGCCTGGAGAGCGGACGAGGTAGGGTGCCCCCGTCCACAGCAGAGAACGTCACAGAGACTCTCGCACACTCCCAGCCTCTCCATCCTGGCCGTTGCAGCCTGGTTCCTAAACAACACAGGGTCTGAGACGCTCTGGCCAACGCCCACCTTTACTCCTGGCATTGCGGTGGCCCAGTCTTGGTGGCTTTCCAATTTTGGCAAAAGCAGCTGGCCGCTGTCATGGCTGGCTAATGTTTTAGGGTTTCTCTGGTGTATTTCCCCATCCTCCGCAGTCAAACGCTCTACCCCCGAGCTATGTCCTCATCCTCTTTCCACAGAAAGTTTCTCTTCCTCTGGGAAACCCAGTCCAAGCAGGTTGGGGACACTGACAGTTGTCAGCTGTGACAGAACCCGGAAGGCCATTCCTCCCATCCCTTTGGCCATTCCCGTCCATCTCCATCTCCGTCCACCCTCCTGGTCTCTTGCACCACGAGCCTCTTCCTGTCTTCAGTGTCCGCACTATTTCCTGTGCTGGGTCAGGCTGAGCTGGAGCCACCGCTGGCCCAAGCGTGCAGTGCCTCCCATGACCAACGCCTGCTCTGTGCAGACAGTCCTGGGATAGGTGCCGACAAGCCCCGGGGACAGGGCTCTGCGGTCCCCTGGCTCTGCCGTCCCCTGGCTCTGCCGTCCCCTGGCACAGTGAGCGTCTGGCCCTCTGCGGGCCTTTTCCAGCTCTTCCTCTGAGATTCCCGCCTGGTAGAAGGACAAGCAATAAGGAAGGTCCACAGAAGAGTTCAGGGCCGCAGGTCCAGACGTGGCCCCAGCACTTCCACCCACACTGAGGCCACATGTCACAGCAGGGGAGCTGGGGGACGGAGCCAGGCAGGGCACCCAAGGGGAGAACAGTTTGGAAGGCAGCTCTCAGCTTCTAGTGTCAGGAAATGTTTTCATTATTACAACCATTTTTAGTGTAAAATGTACTGAAATAGCACAAACACATGAAAATTTAAGATAAATAAACAGGAGAGTCTATTGCTGTGTGGTTCCTAATGAAATGGGTGACATCACTTTCTGGTCAGTCGGTCACATGTTCCAATGTACGGCTTCGGTTTTATCTCCACTTCCATTGTCACCACTTTTTCTTTTTTGGCGGTACTGGCGTTTGAACTCAGGGCTCCACACTTGCAAGGCAGGTGCTCTACCGCTTGAGCCACTCCACCAGCAGCAAAAATAATTTATGATAATAGTTGGAATTCTTATTTGTGTTATATTTTTGAGATAGGGTCCTGTGGACTATTTGCTGGGGCTGGCTTTGTACAGCGATCCTCCTGATCTCTGCCTCTTGAGTGCCTAGGATGCAGGCGTGAGCCACTGGTGCCCAGTGCCATTTTTATGAATGTTAGCTCCAAGAAATCATCACATAAAGGCAGGGCGTGGTGGCTCACTCCTGTAATCCCAGCTACATGGAAGGCAGAGATGGGGACGATTGAAGTTGGAGGCCAGGCAGGAGAAAAGTCTGAGAGACCCCAACTCAACATCCACCAAGCTGAGTGTGGTGGATGAAACTTACAGCAAGACAGGGCCTTGAGTTCAAACCCAGAATCATCAAAAAGAAAAAGAAATAGGGTGGAGATGTAAGGTTTTGGTAAAGGTCATTTTAACCAAATTATTTGAATATAACTGATCTTAAGTATTTATCAGAAAGTTATTGATCATTTTCTAACAACGAATTTTATAATCGATCGCCAGAAATTTGCTCCGGCAAGCCATCAGTTACCAGCTCCATTCAATTTTATGGAAAAGGTTCTGTTGGACGCAGCCCGACTGGCAGAGCGATTTGACCCCCGGTGCTAGGACGCCTTCGCTCACTGTGGCGAACAGGGTGTCACTGAGCCGCTCTACGAAGATCCCTCAAGTGGCCATGTAGCCATCTCTGTGCCTTCGATGTGTTCATCCCAGACTCGAGAACTGGCAAAATACCAAGCTCAAATCCCAGTCTCACCCCACAGAAAAAAAGAACTGGCAGAGCAAAAACGCTCGTGTCAATATGCGTCTGGCGTTACACTTTTTAAAAATGCTTTTCCCTAACACACGTAAAATAACACTTTTGTCAGAAGCTGCTGACTTAGTTCATTCAAATCTTTTTTTTTTTTTTTTTTTTTGTGGTACTGGGGTTTGAACTCAGGGTCTTCACCTTGGACCACTCCACCAGCCCTTTTCTGTGATGGGTTTTTCAAGATAGGGTCTCATGGACCACTTGCCCTGGCTGGCTTTGAACTGCAATCCTCCTGATCTCTGCCTCCTGAGTAGCTGGGATTACAGGCGTGAACCACTGGTGCCTTGCAGGAAGCATTTTCCACAAAAATTAACTGGAAAAGGCAGACATCTTTGTCAAACCAGACACAGTCTGCTGGGATGCCCAAAATCAATGAATTCAAGCAATTCAAATAAATAGCCGAAATGCAGTTTGAAGGATGGGTGACAGCAGTGGGAAATTATGGGACATCACCTGGTAGAGAAGGTGGGGAAATCGCTCTTGTACCCCAAAGAGCACAGGGTGCAGGGGATCTCTCTGCCACAGGTGAATGAGACCAGGAGTGAGGACTCGACTATGTGACAGGTGTGGCCCTCAGGCCAGAGTCTTTCTATTCAGCTAACCACACCTCCTGGGTGTTGAGGGGTTGCTTTTGAGCATAACTGAAATCGAAGTTCCGAGAGCATGTCTAGCGTTTGTGCTTTCCTTTGCTGTCCTGGGTCTCTCTCAAGAGTTAGGCTGGCACTGTCACACCCTCCTGGAGGGCTGCAGAAGCTACAATGACCATCCCTTTTCTTTCTTGTTAGTTTTATTGGGGTTTCCCTTGCTCGGGGTGCGGTGCAGGCCCAGGCTAACCCAGTCACCACAAGCCGATGCTGTGTCTGAGTCATTTTTCAAATGGGCAATGAGGAGTTGGCTAAGAGCATGGGACAGATGTCTTCATTTGTCCTAGGTACACGTGGGGAAGTGCTGCCTGTGTCTCTCTACAGGGGATGCCTGGATGTCTGGGAGCCATTTGTGACCATAGGCTCAACTGGCCTGGAGATGGGTGAACCAGAAAACAGGATGGGGCTGAGCACCAGTGGCTCACACCTGTAATCCCAGCTACTCAGGAGGCTGATCAGGAGGATTGAGGTTCCAAGCCAGCCCAGGCAAATACTTTGAGAGGCCCCATCTCAAAAATCCTTCACAAAAAAAAGTAAATAAAAATGAACTGTTCCTACCTTTTGTTTGTTTTTTTTTTACTTGCTAGGCAGGCATTCTACCACTTGAGCCACTCCAGCAGCCCTATTTTATGAAGGGTTTTTTGAGATAGGGTTTCGAGAGGTTATTTGTCTGGGCTGGCTTCGACCCACGATCCTACTGATCTCTGTCTCCTGAGTAGCTGGGATTACAGGCGTGAGCCACAGGCGGTGGCCTTTTCCACCTTCTTAACGCTGCTTAGTGGTCCATCACACAAGCCTTTGGGGGTCCCCAAGCCTTTCCGCAGCATAGCTTCCCGTGCTGACGGTGAGGATGCCTGGGAGCTGTTACTCGTCCTGATTTATGAGCAGGGAAAGAGCTCTAGACAGATTGTGTAATTTGCCCTAGGGCATGGCCAGGCGAGCTGTTCCTCTAAACCAGCCACACGCCCTGTCTGCCACACTCCACTCTGCAGGGCTGGGAGAGGAGGGCCTGGGTGCAGCTCAGTACTAGAGTGGGTTCGATACCAGCCCCTCCACAAAGCGGGGCGAGAATGGGCCAGAGCACGTACGCTTTTTATTGGTGGAGGTCTGCGGAACGTCAGGGAAGGAGCTGAGGTCCATGGCCACCACCCAGTCTCCACGGCCACCTAAAAATCCTGGTCACAGGACTCAACTCTGCAGGGTCTTTCCTGAGCAAGGACAGTTTCTGCAGAAAGCCATCCCAGGGATGCAGCACCGCCGCCGAACGCTTGTTCTCGGAACTTGTCACCTGCGCACCTGTGATGGAAGATTTGCGGGTGTCTGCCGGGTACCAGCAAGACCAGACACACGCACACTCGCTCTGCCTTACCTGTGACCCCCGCCGTTTACCATGAGGCGAGAGGCCCCCGCCCCATGCCAGCAGCTCCCAGTCCCCAGAACCGTGAGCGGGACCTGGAGCAGCGTTTGCCGTGAGTCTCGGGAGACACTGAACCTGGACTTTTGAGCACTGGTGGAACCACTAAGCGTCTGCAGAGTCCTGGAGGTGGACCAAAGAATGCATGTGGCAGTTACGAGACGGACACGAGTCCCTTAGGGGCGGGGAGTGCAGTGTGATGGCCTCGAGAAGCATTTGGACATCAAACTGGTGATCAATCTTGACTGTCAACTCGACTGGATTGAGAAGTTAGGTCAGGACGGCTCCTCTCGGGGAGGGGGTGCCTGTGAGGGGTTTCCAGAGACTAAGGGGGAAGACCCATCTGAATGTGGGCGGCACCATCCCATAGGCTTGGGCCCAGATGGAATGAAAGGGGGCAAACCAGTAATTGCAGGGCTCTGCCTCTCTGCTTCCTGGCCACCATGGTGTGAGCTGCTCAGATCCCCAAGCCCTGCTGGGATGGACTGAAACCATGACCCCAATCGAGCTGTCCTCCTCTTTAGAAAAAGTAGTAAACATATGCTTTTCTTCTTGGCATGGATGAAATACTCCCTACATTCAAATGGTACAAAGAACACACAAGCCACATAGACATGGTCTTGCATGGCTGACTTAATGCCAAAAGCCTGGGTCTTAGGAAAAAAAACCCAAAAAGGAAAAATTCCTTTTAAATTCCAGTTTTTTATTCTATTTTATTTTTTACTAACTTTGGGGCCTCAAGTTACTTACCTTCTTCCAGCCTCACCTTTTTCATATGAAAACTGGTTGTCTTAAGAGCAATGAGACCATGTATATAGACTGAATAGCGGGTGCTTCCATTTTCCAAAAGTGGCTTTTCTTTTCTTGGCAGTACTGGGTCTGAACTCAGGCCTTGCACTTGCTAGGCAGGTGCTCTACCACTTGAGCCACTCCAGCAGCCCTGTATTTTTGTGATGGGTTTTTTTGAGGCAGGGTCTTGCAAAGTATTTCCCGGGGCTGTCTATGAATTCTGATCCTCCTTATCTCTGCCTCCCAAAGGACTAGGATTACAGGCGTGAGCTATGGCACTTGCCTCCTAATAGTGACTTTTCTTGACTTTGCTCTTGAGGCCAAGCAATTAGTATCAGACACATTCAGATTTTACCACCTACAAAATGACAAGCATCTTGGATCCTGATGGAATGATGGATCTTCCCTGGTCTGCAGA
Source organism: Castor canadensis (assembly GCF_047511655.1). NCBI lineage: Eukaryota > Metazoa > Chordata > Mammalia > Rodentia > Castoridae > Castor > Castor canadensis. The sequence goes on from NC_133402.1 coordinate 68,600,899, forward strand.
GGTGGAAATCAATCATTTAAGGAACTTTCATTCCGGTGTGGTTCACCAGGCTGGCCAACCTCACGTCTTGGGCTTCCAGACTTGGCTCTGCCTTGCTGTGGGCCTGGCCCCAGCCCTCATGGCTGAGGTCACTCCAATAGCTGCCTGAGTTGTCTGTCCTGAAAGCAGCTGTGTCAGGAGGCTGTGAGTGGCAGGAGTCCTTGCTTCAGAACACAAAATGCGAGTTAAGAACATGGACGGTTTTAGTTAACATTTGCTGTGGACCTTGCCCCAATCCATCTAATCCAAGTCTACCTGCATCATCTCCTACAGAAGGAGGTGGAAAGTAAACCCTCCTGCCAAAACAAAGGCCAAGCATAAATAAATGTCTTCCCGCTGGGGACTCCAGTCACTCTAGAGCTGCCACCTGCGGGCAGAGTGACCAGCCTGGGAGTGGTGCTGGGCAGGGGTGTGTGACAGGGGAGCCCGGGGTTCAGAGCCCATGTGAGGCACGTGTCTACATCTGCAGCCACATGAAAGGTGACGAACACCCCAAGAGGGTTTCACCAACAAACAGACACATTTACCACGTGGCAGTGACGACTGCCAAAGGAGTAAAAACCAACGTTGCACGAGCGAGCGAACCCATTTGCAAAACTAGTCAGATACGCTAGCTGATTTCATCAGTGTTCTTGGGTTTGGGTTTCTAGCACAAAAACCTAATTTCTCAGAATCAATCGTTACATTAAACTTATCTTTTTAATTCATACTGATTAAAGATGACTGGTTAAACAGATGTGTTTAACTCTAAGCTGCCATTAAAATAAAAATGAAGTGACTTTTAAAAATTAAGAGGGTGATCTCCAGCACCAAAAAAGAAAAGCCAAAAACGAAAAGAAAAAAAGGGCCGGGGGGCATGGCTCAAGTGGTAGAGTGCCTGCTAGCAAGCACAAGTTCCAACTTCCGTACTGCCAAAAAATAAAATAAAAAAATAGAAACTTAACAGGAGGCTTAGGTGTAAAGTTGAAGAACTCTCCAAGAAAATAAAGCCAAAAGACACAAGGAAAGGAAATGCAGTGAGAGGGCTATCTACAGGGCCGCTATTCTAATAGGCGTCCCAGAAAGACAGAGCAGAGCTAAGGATGGGAGGAGCCGTGACAAATAATAACTGAGTAAGGACAGGGTTAATGACAGGTGCCAGATGAAACCTTCCTCGAAGTGCAGCAAGGTGGACACGCCACGCTCTCCCCACCATGATGCTGTCCCCACATCCAGGATCAACAGAGACAGGCATGCAAACTGAGCCAAATCAACTTTCCCACCTTTAAACTGCTTTCCTCATAGCAATGAGAAAGGAACCCAGCAGGCATAAAGACAGGACCATGCAGGCTGGAACAGCAGGATACGTGCATGACAAAAGAAGCCATTTTCACTTTCTACAAAATAAAGTGAGTCCCGGGGATGCCTGGGGAGAAATCCTAATCCCAGATCTAGGCCGGGAATGGAAGGGAGCTGCTCGATGTTTTAGGGTGATCACAGGGATTTCTTCTCAGTCCTTGGATTTTGACACACACTATGATAGCTAACATGGCCAGCCATCTCACTAGCCACCTCCAACACAGACTCCGTGTGCAGCCCCTACCGCAGTCCAAACAGGCAGAAATAGCTACCACGATTTATGGCTCAGGGATGGTAATTAAGTGATTTACCCAAGGCTGCATGTAGTTGGTAAAGAGAAGTCAGAATTCAAACTCTAAAACCCAATCTTTTACCTGGTACGCTTTAAAGAAAGATGTTCAACTTCAAAATTCCAGCGACAGTGTGGGAACTGCCTCTGCTCTCCCTGAGGTCTGAGAGACAGAAGATTTGGGTGTATGGGAGCTCTGTTTTATATCTACCTGTTTGGAGAGGACAGAGGGGACATCAGCTTAATGTCAGGATGAAATTAAACACGAGTTGATGATGTTTTCAGGAGAGAATGTCTCCGTTAGTGGCAGGAATTCTAGAAAATCTTTTAAGAAATGCAAAGTCTCAGGGCTGGGGTAGAGTGGGAGCCTGGCATGCACAAAGCCCTGGGGTTGATCAGAGAGAGAGAGAGAGAGAGAGGGAGGGAGAGAGGAAGAGACAGAGAGAGAGAGAGAGAGAGAGAGAGAGAGAGAGAGAGAGAGAGAGAGAGAGAGAGAGAGAGAGAGAGAAGAGAGAAGAGAGAAGAGAGAGAGAGAGAGAGAGAGAGAGAGAGAGAGAGAGAGAGAGAAAGAGAGAAGCCCATGATGAGGGTGCACAGAAGGTGGCCCAGTTTCTCTGGCAGCTGGTGTTCTACTTACTTGCTCAGTGGTGTCAATGCCTGGAGTATGACAGGGCTTTGCACACGGCGTCTGTGAGTTGGCTGGGCAGCCATCTTTCGTGCTGAACTAACTCTCCAGTTACTGTGTGCATGAGTTGTTCTGGGCGGGCCCTCTGCCAGATGTTTCCTGACATCAGCATCCTTGGCGTGCTGGCCGGCTGTGTTTAAAGTTGCAGGAACGCAAATGGAAAAGCAGCACAAGAAGCGGTAGAGACAATGAAAAGGCTGTGGAGGCCAGCTGAGGCACACACAGAGGAGGTGGGAAGACAAGAGAGCCACCCGTGTGTGATCAGAGTCCCCAGCTGTCCTCCCTGCACTCCACACTGACAGCTTCCTGTCCTCAGCTCCTGGGTCAAGCCCAGGGCTCTGTAAGCTTCCATCGTGTTTGGGGGCACTAGGACAAAGTGGTTGTCCACAGATCCATCTTTGTTAACAGAATGTTATCTGTGTAGACCTGAGAACAATTCCCCAAGTGTAGTCCTCGGTGGATGAATAGATGAGTCACAAAAAACAAACAGAAACAGGGCAGGGCCGTCAAATGTTCAAAGAAACAAAGGCAAAGAAAGTCAGCTTGTCACTCTCCCGGGGCCCCTCCTGGCCTCTGACACGTTCGTGTGCACCGGGAGGGAACACTGGCCAGAGGATCAACCATCTGAGGACAGACAGACGGCCTGGGTGCCCAGCCACAGCTCACACCCCACAATCATGATGCCAAGTGGGGATCTGTACGTCTGTCCACCTTTCCCGGGTCCTGGCCCCCCTCCCCTAGTTCATCTGTCCTGTGGAAAGTGGCCACCGCTTGTCCTCTCAGCGCCCTCACAGCACAGGTCACCAGCGTCACACCTGCATCCCAGCTGATGTCTGGATGTTTCTACCTGGTGCACCTGGGCGCGTTGGTGGCTTCCAGGCTCCCTTTCTCCAATCCCCTTATTTTCCCTTGGGGACACAGAATCGCCTGCCTCTCAAGAAGACTGATAAAACTCTGGGTCCCCACACCCCACCCCACCCCCGGCAGACATCTTTCTACTTCCTCTCCCTGAGTCTCACAACTGTAGGTCCCTCCTTAAGCGAATCAAACACTGCTTGCCTTCTGGTGACTGCATTATTTCAGTTAGAGAGAGCGCCCTCGGGTCTGTGCCGGCAAGTATGGATCCCGGGTCCTAATTCCACTTGTCTCAGATAGCCATTTCACTATGAAGTTACTTCTCTTCCATCTCTTCTTAGGGGTTTATATGTATTTTTTTTTCTTTTAGTGGGACTGGGGTTTGACCTCAGGGCTTCACACTTGCAAAGCAGGTGCTCTACACTTGAGCCATGCCTGGTTATTTGGAGATGGGATCTTGGTAACTAGTTGCCCAGCCTGGCCTCAAACTGTGATCCTCCCAATTTCAGCCTCCCAAGTAGCTAGGATGACAGGTGTGAGCCACCAGCACTGGGCTGGACATCATTTTGTAAGAACTAAGTGAGAAGGAAGTGCTACCAACGACTGGTAAACTTCACGTCTGCATCATAGCTTCACGTGCAGTGCTTGTGCTTCTGACGGCACACTCCCCCAGCCTGAGGAAAAGCTCATCACATGCTGACGTGACATGGGAAGGCAAAGCCAAGGTCCAAGGATGCTTAGACACTGGCCTCTTGGGGCAGTGGAGCCCCAAGAAAGCTAGCGGATGGCCTTAGTGACAGGAGGCAGGGAGCTGTCCCCTCAGCTCTGGCAGACTCACCCTGAGCCCTTGTTTTGCTGCGTGGACTCCTGCCCCACGCTCGCCAGCAGGCTCCTGCTCCTGCCCTGTCCCTTCTGCTCAGGTTTGTCCAGGTCACCAGAGATGACCTGGGATCACTTCTGCCTTTCCTCTCATCCGCTGTCCTCAGCAGCCTCCCATGGTGGCATGGTGGCTTCTCTTGGCCACTGTGGCACTCCACTTCCCAACCTCTCTATCTCCCATGCAGCTGTTGGTCTGGTCGTCTGTAGTCTCTGACCTCTTAGCAATGAGGTCCCTAGGTTCTGTGGCGACCTCCCCGCCACCATACCGTCACCTTGGGGAGCTCGTGTTGTCTCTTCTGGAACACTTCCTCTGGGTACCCACACCTTATCCCCACTTCAGAAATCTGCTACCTCTCCTGGTCAAACCCTAAGCCAGTGTCGCCCCTCACAGTCCTAATCCCAGTAATATTTCTTAATTTTCCCACAGCACTGTCATCTTCTCACAAATTATAGAATTCACTGCTCTGTCACCAGTACCTAATATATCCGCCATATATACTAGACACTCCACATATACCTAAAAGAAGTGATTCAATTTCCAAGCCAAGAACTGGGACAATTATAGCTGCAGCACTTCCTTCTGCCAGTGAACTTTGGATCTATCTACTTATCTATTACCCTATCCATCCATCCTCTATCAGCTACCTCTTTATCATCTATCATCTATCAATTATCTATCCACTTATCATTTGTCTCTGTCCATACCTATCATCTACCTACCTATCTATCTATCATCTATCTAACTACCTGTCTAGATATAGGTATATAATTTTCTTGTAGAACTGGGGACTCAACCTAGGGCCTCGAAAGTGCTAAGAGAGCACCCCACCACTGAAAGTGCTGACTTGGTGGGCAGGGATGTGGATGGAGGGGAAGGAGACTCTCGTTAGAAGGGGCCTGAGAGCCACATCTGCTGGTGTGGCATCGGGGAGGTTAAGCTCAGAATATATTTCCCACAACTGTAGTGAACTGTAGTAATCACAACTGTACTCCAAGCTCAAATATTTGACTTATTTATTTTTGGCAGTACTGGGGCTTGAACTCAGGGCCTTGCATTGCTAGGCACACGATCTCCCTTTTGCCCCGTGCATCCCCAACACCAAACATTTGACTTTTAAAAACCCCATTTCCACATGAACCATTAGAAATGTAGGGTTGCCCACACCGATTCTAAACAAAGCAAAGTGAAAACCCCGAATTCTCCCTGTAACATTGTGTGCCTTGACTTTTCAGAGGGACCAACTTTCTGGGCTTTCCTGAGGCCCACACCTCCTGTAAGACAGGCACACACATCCCAGGGGTGCCGGCCACGGCGGGAAAAGGAAGTACCACTTCGTATCTGTGAACAGCGTGCCCTAGGACACAATTTCTCTTCTGTTATTACACTAACCACAAAGCAGCAGAAGTAGCAGTAACAGAGTGGTAGGTCCCAGAGGGGTCGGTGACACTTAACTGGTTTCACGTGTTGTCCACGCTGGTCTGCCTCAGCCTCCCGTGCTAGGGTCACCAGCCTGAGCCACCGCTCCTGGCTCGAATGCGACGTTTTCTTTTCTTGGGGATGGGCTTGGTCGTGGGATCTCATCACCATTCACGACACTGTGTCCCAAGAAATTTGCTGACCAAGAAAACGATGATGAAAGGTTGACCCTGTTAACTCTGTCTACTGAGAGTTATTCCTGTTGAATTTCGAAGGTGTCCTTCTCAAACTCTGAGACCTAGTTGCCCTTCAGCTGAATCTGATCAGAGTTGTCAAAGGGACAAAAGACAAAACACCCAGATCAAAACAACCGCACCCGGAGAAGCTGCGCGGCATTTGTGAGGCTCGGGGTTTGATCCCCAGCACTGAAAAAAAAAAAAAAAAAAAGCAACAAAATTTGAACACTACATATCGTGCTATTAAGACGGCTCAAAGGGAAACGACCATTCTTATTTGATTTGAGGGAGGCAACTACTTTTCTCCTTGTCCTTTGATGATTCCTCCTGAATCACTCAGATCGGTGAGATGTCGCTTCTCACAGTTACCCACAAAAAAGTGGTGTTTTATTTTTTCACTTCAACTTCTGTGTCCCTACGAGGCACAGTATTTTCTGAGTGGGGGATGGCTGTTGTGTGGGTTTGAAAGCGTGCTTAGGGAAAGTCCACAGGAACGCACAGGCATAAACAATGAAACCATACGAGAGAAAATTTGAGAACTGCTTTCCCAGGGGTCAAAGACTTCGCTTTCCTGTGATCATAGCATCGCTGATCAATCACTGATCACTTACCAGCAAAGGGCCGGTCTGGTTAACACTTCTCACTAACTCCGAGTCCCGTGGAACTTCCATTTCTATGATCTCACTTTGAAGGCTGGAGGAAAGAAGGGAACTGAAAAGGAAGCAAGGACAGAGAGAGGCTGTGCACAGACTGCTCAAAGAACAACTCTTGGGAATGTGCAGATGGATAAAGGGGGCCACCTCCCAAGCAACAGCAGCTGTGTTGAGCCAAGGAAGCCATCAGTGGAGCCTGGGGTCAACGTTAACTTGTTCCTCTGAACTTCTTCAAGGTGCTGCAGCAAGTCCGGAGAAAACCCTGCAGCACAGAGCGAAAGGATTTGTGTACCAAAGGAAATGAGACTTTGGCTGGGTGCCCTCTGCCACCCACGAGGTGAAGGACAAGGGTGTCCCAGACGCAAAAGACTTTAGTTTCCTGAACAGGTGTGTGGAGGGGGCGGAGGAGCGCTCTCAGTGTGAGGTGACATAAAAACCCAAATGGGGTTTGGAAACAGGATGCAGGTACTGAGTGCCCTCAGATTTCCTGTCCCCACTGTAAATCAAGGAACGCCATCCTCACTCTGGACAGAGCGAGACTGTCATATCAGCTGGGCACCAGTGGCTCATGTCTGCAATCCTAGCTACTCAGAGATCAGAAAGGTCACTGTTCAAAGCCAGCCCAGGCAAACAGCCCATGAGACCCTATCTCAAAAAAACCCATCACAAAAAAGGGCTGGTGGAGTGGCTCAAGGGGCAGAGCGCCTGCCTAGCAAGCCTGAGGCCCTGAGCTCAAACCCCAGTATCAGAAAACAAGCAAAACAAAACAAAACAACAAAACCATCACAATACACAGAAAATAAAAAATACAGCCAGAAAGCAAGATGTAGTCAGAGAATTCACTGGCCTCTGTTAAAAGGGCACGGGAGCCGGGCACCATGGCTCACGCCTGTAACCTCAGCTACTTGGGAGGCAGAGATCAGGAGGATCGCGGTTCAAAGCCAGCCTGGGCAAATAGTCTGTGAGACCCTATCTCGATAAACCCTTCACAAAAATAGGGCTGGTGGAGTGGCTCAAGGTGTAAGCCCTGAGTTCAAACCCCAGTACTGAAAAAAGAAAAAAAAAGAGCAGGTTGGTTAAGGTTAATTTGCACAAATGCATGGAATTTCCAAACACTAGATGGCTGTCTGCTGTCCTTCTTCAAATATCCTCCCTGCCCTCCGTCCTTCTGTGGACTCCGCCGAGCACGCGGGGTCCTGCTTCCTTCGTCCCCCTCTCGTCCCCTCCTCCGGTCTCTCGACCTCACCACGTCCTCGGTAATTCTCACAGCATGTGTAAGATGCCGGCGCCAAGCCGCATCTCCGTCCAGTGCTTTGAGGAAGTCTGTCCTGTGGTCTGTGTGCCTTGCTACCTGCGGTTGTTGCTGGAACCTGGGTGCCAACGCTGGAAGTCACACGCTCCGCCTCCCCGCGGGCCGTTTCTTTTCCTTTGTGTGTTGAGTTTTTCTTTGTCCGTTTTTGCTTCTTGGCTGTAGCTGTGCGGTGGGCGATGGACTCCAGGTCTTTCCTGAGCCCTCCCCTGGGCCTGCGGGTGACCGGTGACTTCGTCCACCACTGGTTGACTTTGAACGTGCTAGTCTTCAGTATTGAGCGAGCGCAGGGCGGGGTGGCCATCCTTTAAGCCTCCTGAGACTGCTTCCGAAGGGAGGCAGCAGTGGGAGGCTCGGCGCAGAACAGAGACTGACCGCTGCCTCTTCTCTTGACTTTCTGGGATCGGAAGCACCAGTGGTGGATCGGAGCACAGATGCCGGTATTTGGAGGACAAAGTCCCTGTGCCTCACAGGGCTCCCGTGCTGTGCACAGGTCACGCCCGGAGCCCGTGCTGGTGGCCGAGGGCGGAGGTGCAGAGGGAAATGGGGGGAGCTGTGTATATGAGAGTGGTACAGTGCCTGCCCAGCACGTGCAAGGCCCCGAGTTCAATGCCAGTAGCACCAATAAATAAATAAATCAACCAATAAATAGGTGAAACTGACTGAACCAGGCTTGGCCGGGAATTTGCAGGCCCTTAAGAGACTTCAGAGCCCCAGAGAGAGGGCAGGTGCAGGCGTCCTCCACATGGGGGAACAGCGGCTATGCTTCCTGCCTGTCGTCCTTCCAGAGCCTCCTGCTAACAACACAAAACCCCAGCTCTTCACTGCAGAAAATTTCACTAATGAGCAGTAGGAAAGAGGGGGATGTGGTGACTCTTGTGCACCCACCACAGCTTCACCAGCACCACCTACCCCACCCCGGATTTCATACGTGGCTTCTTGCCTGTCTCTTCCCTGGCTCTGGCTCCCCGAACCCCTTCTGCTCCAGCTTCAGGAACCACAGGACCCTGTAGATAGCTCACTAACAGACTCTTTTCATATACTCCTCCCCGACACCCAAATTTCTTCCTCCCTTCCTCTCCCCTTCTTTCTTCTTTTTTCCGGAAATATGGGGTTTGAACTCAGGGCCTCACACTTGCTAGGCAGGTGCTCTACCACTTGAACCATGTCCCTAGTCCCAAACTTCTTTAAAAGAAAGAAAAAAAAATGCAGCCTTCAATCCCTCTGATGGTTTGAGAACTTGATGGGAGACAGAAACCATCTCCCCAACGACGTGCACACCTTTGTGAGCACTTTCATGAGACTGGCGGAAACCTGGATTCCAGGACCCCAGTTAAGAACCCCAGCTTTGGTCTTCCCTTAAAGGCTGGTCCCCTTCCTGGGCACCAAGCTGTGGTCCCCCTTCACAGATGCAAACAATCGTCAGGCTGGGAGGGGGGCATCCACTCTTTCTGCTGTTATCTTGTGTTAACCTGACACGAAGCTGTGTGCCTGCAACAGTTTTCATATAAACCCCAAGCTGAAGTGGTGGTACACACCTGTAATCCCATCCACTTGGGAGACTGAGGCAAGAGGATCAGGAGTTCAAAGCCAGCTTGGGCAAGCTCATCTCCTTTCCTCCTCCCCCCACCCACTCCAAATAAATGAACCATATAAACTTTGTGTTACTTATTTGAATATTTTTCTGACCCTTTGAAGTAAATTAATACCAACTCCAAAAGTCCTAAAATGTACTTTAAACATACCTGCATCAGCACACCCTACTCCAGCCTCCTTTACCATTCATTCATTTTGGCAGTACTGAGGTTTGAACTCAGGACTTTGTGCTTGTTAGGCAGGCACTCTACCACTTGCTCACACCTCCAGCCCTTTTGCTTTATTTTTCAGATAGGGTCTCATGGTTTTGCCCAGGGCTGGCTACCTACGCTTCCCAAGTAGCTGGGAGCACAGGTGCATGCTGACACACCTGGCTTATGAGTTGAGATGAGGTCTCACTAACTTTTTCCCAGGGATCACCTCAAACTGCTATCCTCCCAATCTCTGCCTCCTGAGTAGCTGGGATTACAGGCGTGAGCTAACACGCCCAGCTCTTCCTATTCTTTTATCAATGGATTTTCATGAAATGCAAGAAGGAGTATACTAACAGATCTGCAGATGGGCTGAAGTTAAGTGGGAAATTACTAAGTCAGTGTTCATGCTTTCTGCCCCAGGCTCAGTTCACACTTGGTTCTGCTGTTTGCTCACCCCTGCATGCCTGGGGTGGGCCAACTGCTGATGTCAACTCACCTTCCACAGAAGGCTTGTTCAGCCCCTTGGGTGTTCCCTGAACCCTTGTCCCCGATTCTTCCTCTAAAGTCTGACCTCAGCTCTGGCCTTACATCATGATCACTTGAGGTTTAAACTGAAGTCCTGTATGCATACGTGTCACTGGCAAGTGAGAGAACCCTGTTCTAAAAGCTGTGTGCAAGACGTTGATACTGTACTAGTGAGGGGAGCCTGGGAGACACTGAGATTGTCTCACAGCTCCTAATTCATGAAGACATACAGACTTTTGGCAGCACTGGGGTTTGAACTCAGGACCTTGCATTTGCTAGGCAGTTGCTCTACCACTTAAGCCACTCCATCAGCCCTGTTTTGTGTTGGATATTTTTGAGAGGGTCTCACAAACTATTTGCCCAGGGCTGGCTTTGAACCAGGATCCTCCTGATCTCAGCCTCCTAAGTAACTAGGATTATAGGTGTGAGCCACCATGCCTGGCTTAGTTAGACTTTTAAAGTGATGAAAAGACAGGAAAATTCCAACAGGAACTCAACATAAGACACTCTTCTCAGGTGATATTTAAAGTCTATTACTGTGACCTTCCATTTAATTCCTGATGTAACACAGAGTTGTTGGCTTAACAACTCTATGTTGTTGGGATATGCTAATAAACATCTTATTTTAATTATATTGTGAAAGTAACACATCCAGTTTGTAAACTTTTTTTTTTTTTTTGTGGGACTGGGGTTTGAATTCAGGGCTTCGCACTTGCAAAGCAGGTGCTCTACTGCTTGAGCCACACCTCCAGTCCATTTGGCTCTGATTAATTTGGAGATGGGGTCTCGAGAGTTATTTGCCCAGGCTGGCCTCAAACCTCTATCCTCCTGATCTCAGTCTCCCGAGTAGCTAGGAGGCTGGAGTTGCTGTGCTTGGTCTATTTTTAGGTTTTAGGGGGAATCTCCATACTGATTTTCAGAGTAGCTGCACTAATTCACATCCTTTCCACACTATATAAGGATTTCAACCTCCTTCTTAGGGGTGTTTCCTGTTCCATTTTCCCCAGTTCTTCCTTAAGGTACAGTTCACACTGCAACTGCTGAATCCCGACTACAAGTATTAGTTGATTGTACTGAAGGTGTAGAGATAAAAGCAGGAAAGCACCCTGCAGTTCTTCCGAATTGTGGCTTCCATCAGAGTGTGCACGCTCACAGGCAGCCATGCCATGGTGGGCCAGATTTCCTGCCACGCACGGGCCTTGAGCTTGCCTCTCCCAAGTGGGAACCCATGCCCGAATTCCAGCAGGCCCCTCAGAGAAAAGAGTGTGTCCCAATGTGTATCAACGTCCTCCACGGTTGTCACCTCCAAATAACACTGCGAGTGTCACTCCTTTTTGGAGGGTGACTTTTCTCTTTTGTTCAGTATATCCCTTCTAGTCTGGGTTCTTCTCCATTACAGTGAGGGTACCCTTCTGTGACTCAGCACGGGTCACACCCAGCAGAATCCAGGCCAGCTCGTTAGGTCACAGGGCCCCTGGATGACACCTTGCCTCAAATCCCAGACTCGCTTTGGATTTCCTGTGAGCCATCCCTTAAATGAAAGCATCAACCCGGTGCTGTAAGAACAGGGGTCATTCTGGGAAGGTAGGTGCAGCCTGACCCCCTGCAGCTGGGTCCATGGTTGTGAGGAGAGCGCCATCTGAAGACCATCTTCCCTGCAGTCACTGTTCCCATACACTGTAGAGCATGGCCACACCTCCACTGGACAAGCTCCTTCCCAGGAATGACGGTGAGTGTGTGGGGGGGGAGGGGAGGTGGGATGAGAGAAAACTGGCCCCCGGTTGCTTGTTACTGGAACTCAGTGATGGTTCCCGGGGGCTTTGTTATGCCCTTCTATCTACTTCCCTGTAAGTTTGCAACTTCCATGACTAAACACAAAATGACTGCACCGGGAAGGCCTTACTCTGGTGTCCACGTCACCACAAGGTCCCCATTGCACTTGGGCACTTGCAGCCCCACAAGGGGTTCAGCCTCGACTCCACACATAGGCTTCCTCCCGCCACAGATGACTACAGAGCCTGGAGGGCCAATACTCGCTCACACTCACATTGTAGCTACTGAGCTGACATCACCCAAGCGCTGTCTCCAGGGATAGCCGGAGGGTGACAGTCCTGCTGGAGCCACGCTGCTCTTCAGTGTCTGCAGGGCTGTGTGCAGCTGCTCAGTACAGACAGAGGACTCTAGATGGGAAAAGAAATTCCACCTGTGCTTTTTATGACTTTTTTTTGGAAGGGAGTTTTGAACTCAGGTCCTCATAATTGCTAGGTAGGCACTCTACACTCCACCAGCTCTATGTCTCTTTTTATTTTATGTATTTATTTATTCACTGGTAGCACTGGGGTTTGAACGAGGGCCTCGCCACTTAGTAGGCAGGTGCTCTACCACTTGAGCCACTCCACCGGCCCTGTTTTATGACAGGTTTTTTTTTTTTTTCCAAGATAGAGTGTCGAGAACTATTTCCCAGGCTGGCTTCGAACTGTGATCCTCCTGATCTCTGCCTCCTGAGTAGCCGGGATTACAGGCGTGAGCCTCCAGAGCCTGGCTATGCATATTTTTTTAAAAAAAGGATTTCACCACGTAATTCAATGAGGAGGAGCCTGGTGAGGGCAGTTTGAATGACTGGCCACTAGGATGGGGTAGCATCTCTAGTCTCAGGAAGATTTGTGGCAGGACCTCATTCTGGAAGTAACTCAGGAACTCCAGTGTTGGCATACATAGACCCAGTGAGACTCCAAGGGCTACTGAATGACAATTAATGAACTTGCAACCAGAAACATAATGCAAGTCCATGCTGGCTGACTAGCACACTTTCTATAGGTGAAAGCTGTTTATGCAGAACCAAATTATAACCGGAAGGGCACTGGGGGACGGCAAGGCTAAGAATGCGAGCTTCAGCAAGGCAGGCTGTTATCCCCTGGGAATCAGTGGAGGGAGGAGGCTTTTAGGGGCCTTTGTGTGGGGGGTGGTGTTTGCTCTTGGCATATATAACTAAAAGGCACATCCAAAATTCTAATTCAATAATTATTTTTAGGAAAATGCAAGTCCTGTTGCTTTCTTCATTAAAAACTTGAAAGTAAAGCTCAGTTCGATGTTCCTGGATGGTGCCTGGCTGGAAGGCAGGAGCTACAGAGCAGGCTGTCTGCAGCATCTAAGATGTTTCAATCTTTCCAAATGAGGCAAGAAAACATTTTTACTGAGATGCTAAACAAGTCTACATGGAGCAATTTAACACAGGCAGGATCCAAATCTAAGCTTCTGTTTCAAGTTTTCTCTCACTGACTTTTGCGATGGAAAGTCATATTCAGTGGTTATCAGTCACTAGCTGAGGAAGTGATGCAGCAGTGCATGCAGGTCACTTTGAAAGTACCACGTGCTGTGCGGTATACACAGTAGTCTTGAAAATTACAGCCGCACTTCAGTGACCAGGTTCTGCAGACAGCCTAGAGCACTGCAGCGGTCTGAGACACTCGGAGGTCTTTTTCCTTTCCAAAGGACTCCATTTTCATCTGGGGATTGCTGTGGTTTCTGGATGAGGACTCCAGTCCAATCCTGCATCCCACATGAGGAGCAACTGGTTTTGACCTAAACCAGCCAAATCAGAGTGAACTGGATCGAACTTTCTAACGGTGCTAATGATTCAAAGACAGACTGCCTTTCTGGGCACCTCCAGCAGCCATCTTTGGTCCAAAGGAGGGCCTAAGTTAAGAGAAGGCCACGGCCAAGAAAGACAGGCAGGAGAAATAGAAAGGCAGGGGTCACTGGGCTCATCCCTAAGCCACTGGATCAAGTTTGCCTGAAACCAACACTACCTTTGGACCTGACGGCTCTGTGTCTAAGCCATTTTCAGTGGCAGTTGGAGCACTGGGCGGATCAGGACACTGCTGAGGTGACTGATTTGATTTCCTCTTCTCCAATAAGTTTATACATCAGTCAGTGAAGTGAGCCATCAAGAAGAGGCTGTGGTAACTACACGATCTTAAACTTGTACTTTTAAGAACTGTACGTCACAATCACGTGAAGAGACTTCATAGATCCTGATTAAATCAGAAGTCTGCAAAGATGGGTTCAGGAACCAGGTCTGAGATTCTAACAGGTAGCTTCAGCTGAGAGCCCTGGTCCATGTCCCTCAGGGCAACCTGGGCACGAAGTGTTCCAAGTACGTCACTCCACAAAGAGGTGGAGAAGAAAACAAGGTGGCTGACTGACAGCTTGTAGTGAATGCAAACCACACTTGTACGACAGGAAGGCACGAGTGCACATTTTGTTCTCTGCTCCACAGTTCCCTCCTTCCTCCCCCTTCCCCTTTCTTCCTTCATAGAAACTCATCACACACCATCACAGGAACAGACGCCATGGCAAACCAGAAGGGTCCTTATAGCCCGGGAAAAACAGCAAATTAATCTAGCAGTTAACAGTAAGACCTGGGGAGCCATGGTAAGGACAGCATGGGGCACGGTGTGCACAGGGAGAGGGCTCCTGGCTACTTGAGAGGTGATGGAGGACAGCCAGATCGAGGAAGCATCAGGTTCAATGCCTCAGAAAGGAAGGAACAGAAGAGCCCAGCAGGGGAAGGGAGAATAACCCTAGACAGGGCAGCTGAGCATAATGCGGGACCTGGATGGCGAAAGACTTCACAAACCACGCTAATACACTTGGCCTTCATCCCAACAGCAGTGTAAGTCAACTGCAGGGTTATGAGCATCCAAAGGATGGGCTCCTCTTTTGGAAAGTGCTTGTGCTGCTGTGTAGGGAGTGCAGTGGGAGAGGCAGTGGACAGGCGCCGTATGAGGGAGACAGGGAACCCAGTTGACTGGAAGCAGACAGAAGCCCAGACAGAATGGTGGACCGAGGAACCTAGGGCACTGTGACTTCAGAGTGGACTAACCTGAGAATTACTGAGAGAGGAAGTGGAAATGACAGGACTTGGTGATGGTCATGGGTGGTGAGTAGGAAGAGAGAAAGCAAAGGTTTCTTGAATACAGAACATCAGAAGAACATAGCTATAGGAGATGAATCTCATTCATCAGACACGGAAGTGAAGCAGTGGGTATGTGTCTCAAACAGAGGATAACGATACGAGCTAAAGATCCAGAGCTGACAGTCACCAGAGAATTGATGGTGACATCTATAGGATGAACCATGGTACCTGGAAGAAATCTGTAGAGAGAAATGGCTTAGGACAAAATTCTGGGGAACACTTAAAAGCAAGAGGAGCGTACGGGAGGCTCTTGCAAAGAAAGGTGAGAACACCGTGTGACACACTGAGAATGCAAAACAGAAGAATGACCAAAGGTGGGGAAGCCCCCAAAAAGGTTGAGGAAAGTTATTTTTAGAGTGATTCACAGTGTCAACTGCTGAAAGCGCAGTAAGAGCACTGAAACCCACAACGTGGGAAGTCCTGGAAGCATTATCAGGAGTGGTCTGGGAAGGGAAGTGAACTTTCTCAGGAAGTTCCCCAGATGGAAAAGAGAGTGTGTGGTGCCTGGAGCGGGATGTGGGCCAAGGGAGGTAAGGATGAGTGAGACTTCCAATGCTCATTTTTTTAATGAAAAAAGATGACTAGATGTTACAGAAGTGTTGGGTACTGGGAAGAATGGGACTCAGAAACGGAGGGGTGGCTCTCCCATGAGCTGAGAGAGAAAGAACCGTCGGGTCAGGGCACAATGGGGACAGTAGGTTTTATGGCTGAGGAAGTGGGACATCCTGTTCAATGGCTCCTCTCTTCCCTGAAGGCGCAGGCCTGGACAGAAAATAAGAGCGGTGGTGGGCAACACACGGGTTTAAGGGGGTGGAGTTTTGAAACAGTTGTTGAGAAGGCGGCAGCTGAGTAGGGAAACTAAGCCAGCCAGGCAGTGCCAAGGGTTTGCTTTGAGATGGACAACCACGAGTGCGCACACTTGGTGTGAGCTGTGTGCTTCTGTGAACTTCCTCAAGTAGGGCTTGGGAGCCATGAACAGAGCACACTGCGTGTACTACTCACTCACTGGTCTTACCTGTTCACTGACTGAACTACCTCAAGCTAGGTACAACTGGCACTGTTTCATCCGATATCTAAGGCACTAATGTTCTTTCTCCAGGAAACCGCCAGAAGACTGAGCCCTAAGGAAGCAATGTTATAGACACATCAGAGAAGACAGTGAGGAGGAGGACAAGCAGGAATAGCAGCGCATGTGGAAGACAACGCCGGCTCAGGATTCTTGATCTCTAATCATGCTGAGGCCTTAGTTATGAATGTGTTGCAGTGTATGTGTTTACCCTAAAATAACACCAACCTTTTAGCTACATAACAGTTTGCTGAGCTGTTACAGAAATTCCATTTATGAAACAAAGTAATTTTACAAAATTAACCTAATCTCATTGTTACACTGGCAACACTGAAGTTACTTAGACCCTAACTTCAGCAGAGAGTGAATTCATTGGACTGTATTAGAAACCCTGCAGAATCAAGGGGTGGACCTACCTGGTCCTTGAAGAATAAGACCGGGAACAGCTTCAGGTGGCAGTGGAACAGATCAGGATGCCACTAAACAGCCTTGTGTCCACCAGTCTAACTGCTGGGCTTCAGAGTCCCAGGAGAGACACTTTCAGGCTCCCTGTGATAGCGGAGGGCATGGCCCTTTGCCTGACCATCCTAGCAAATGCCTCCACTTACACACAGGTGAGCCTCTCTCCGTCCGCTCACACGCAGAGCTCCGCACCTGCTCTCACCTGCTGTGCTTTCTGCTTCTTTCAGCAAGGTGCATCAGAGAGAGCAGTGCAGAATTAAATAGTACGAAAGGAACTGGAGTATCCAAACAGAAAATTATTGTCATAAAAAGGGCAGGAAGCACTGACATGCTGCAGTATGGAAGAACTTGCAGAACTTTCTCTGAGGAGGAAGAAGCCAGACCCCAAAGGTTGCATAGCATATAATCCCACTTATGTGAACCGTGAAGAACAGGCAACAGAGAATGGCTTCCCAGCTTTCTGGACAGAAAGGAGATGAAGATCCATTGTTAAGGATGGCAATTTCTTTGGAGGATGATGAGTTCTGTAACCAGACAGTAGCAAAATGGCTGCAAACCATGCAAACACACTCAAAACCACTCAATCATACACTTTGAAAGTCTACTTTCATGTTATAACTTGTATTTCAATACAAATAATTTTTTAAAGGGAGGGGGTTTAATGAGAGGTTTGGTATAGGAAGGAATTGCTCTAAGGGCCTACAAAAAGCATGAGATTAGGTGTCATTGTCCTGGCAGACAGAGGGCAGAAGAAAAAAGCACATCCGGGTGGTGGGCGCTGTGTTGGGCTGCAAGAGAGGATGGTAGTCTCCACAGGAGCGGGAGTTCCTCAGGACTTTCTCTTGCTGGAAGAACTTGAAGAACAAAAAGGAGTAGACAATGGCAGAGTTTGCTGAACATATGACACTTACAAGGTGGACAAGCATGATTACTGGGCTACCAAGGACAAAATACGAAAACAGAGTATTATAGTCTAAAGTAGCACGGGAACCTAAATACTCAGAAGCTCCTCCATCTGTGAGACGCGTGACACAATTAATCTGAATGGAATGGCAGATGCTCGGAGCGTACCAGGGCGGCAACATGGTGACCTTCATACAGCATTAAAGTTGAACTTGAAGAGTCAAGACATCCAATGATGTCCAAAGAAACACTACGCTTCACAGCCATGAGAAGGACAAACACACAATTGGAGCGGATCTCAAATATGTATTCAATCAGCAACCTTCACCTCACCCTGATGTCTTGATTAAGTATCGCAATGCAAATACCCACACATTAAGAGAATTCCAGCTGGTAAACATGACCTGGACATTTGCCAGAAAATATTTGACATACACACACTCACTGTGTTTTCAGGCAATAGGAGGAAAAATGCGGCCGAATGTCTTTCTCCTGTCAAGACACTGTGGGAGCGCTCCAGAGTTGAGGTGTGTGAGACGAAAGCATGACCAGCAGTGTTAGAACGCGTGTGCGTGTCCGCCATGTGACCCCTGGAGGGGGAGAACAGACACACAAGCTTCACCCAGCTTGCTCAGTGATGGGCAGCAACTGGATGTGGTTAAAGAAGCAGGCACAGTGCTGGCGTGCGCAGTAACTGTGAGCAGTATTGACCCTATGTCAGGATTGCTTTGAGACCTGTATTTATGATAAAAAGATATGGGGGGGGTGAATTTCTGTTGGGAGACGCTCCTGTGTGACACATGCAACAGACAGTCCTTGTTTAATAACCCATGCACTTAAGAAAAAACAATGCAGGTAATTACGTCCTTGAGAACACAAACATGAAAACAGGTTTTGACATCCCACAAGGTAAGTCACTTTTCCTTTTTGAAGAGTACGTGTTCTTTTTTTTTAGGTAGTAAGAAAGTCACTTCAGCCTGAGGCTCACTCTTAGCAGTTTTACTATGTTGCAGCACTATACGCCAAGCTTTGTAGGAATTCCTTACTTATTTAGAATAAAGATACACAGTTTGCAGCCCTTGACAGAAAATCCATCCTCACCATCTACACTTGCCCCAGCAAGGCTCAGACCTCCCTGGGCTTTCATTTCCTCATGCTGTGACTTTTCGTCTGTGTTTTGGTCTTTGAGTCAGCCTCGAGTGCCTGCATTCTGTGAACTAAGCACATTCCTTCAAAACCATAGGCATCTACTTCTCCTGGATTTGTGACAATCACAGCACTGTCCTGCAGGTAAAAAGAACTGCTTGCTTTTTCCACCGCACCTCTGATTACGTCAGGGAACCCCGCTTCCAGGGAAGAGAATACAGTGTAGCTTCTGTCACCTTCCCACATCCAGGTATTCCCCTGGCGCTCAGTGGTGACTTCAGGTTTCCTCTGCACAGGTCCACAGCTCTTACCACCAAATCCTACTACAGCTATGCCTGCGTGCATGGCAGTGGCTTCAAGGAAAGCACTTTCACAGACCACACCTGGGGGCCCTTTCCTCGGAGCACCCCAGAAGATCCTTCCTGCAGCCTTACTAAGGAACTGCACTTAACTGTCGTGGAGGGTGCGATGGCTCCAGGGCACCCTCCACTCCAAGAGGGTCAGGACATCATCCTTCCTCAGCCGTGCAGCAGGAATCACTCCTAAATATTCCACAAAATCGAGTCTGGGCTGTGCAAAGAGAAAAAGGTTCACAATTTGCTCTTTCTTCTGACTATACGATGCCCAGAGAAAGAGGATTATAGCCCTGTGTGAAAGCAAAGAGTCAGAAAGTTAACATGAGAGGTAAAGGACCTCAGATGGTCCGCAAGAAAGGCATGAATCCTTTTTTCTGTGTTGTTTCTTTTTAGCTGGCTGCAGGGCAGACTTTCTTTAATGACAGACAAGGCCTTTGGCACTAAGAAATACTGATTGAAGTTCAAGTACAATAAGCGAGGCACTGGAGGCTCATGCCTGTAATTCTAGCTATTTGGAAGGCTGAGATTGGGAGGATCAAGGCTTGAGGTCCGCCCAGGCAAACAGTATAAGGTACCTCATCTCCCAAGTAATCAGAGCAAAATGGACTGGAGGTGTGGCTCAAGCAATAAGAGCACCTGCTTTGCAAGCGTGAAACCCTGGGTTCAAACTCTGGTTCCACTTAAAAAAAAAAGATTCCCCTTAAAGGCCACATACTGTACTGAACTTTGAAGCTCCCACCCATGCACCCTCTACACACTTTTTTAAAGGAAGAACTTTCCTTGGCTCACAGATTCAGTCCATGGCCGCCTGGCCGTGTGCCTGGGCAGAACATCATGGCGAAGGGAACGTGTGAAAGAGGGTGGGCAGAAATTTGGCTTTTTCTTTTTTTTTTAAGACCAGGGTTTTGTTTTTATGTAGCCTGGGCTGGTCTCAAATTCTTGATTCTCCTTCCTCAGAATCCTGAGTGCTAGAATTACAGGCATGCACCTCTACACACAGCCTTAATGGTTTTCAAATCTTCCTTAGCATCAAACTCATTTTTTGGCTCTCAAAGACGCATTATATTTTCAAGGTAACTTCACCACCTTTGCTAGGTGCTGCTTTAAATGTGCACAAGCCTGGAAACATCAACAGCAAGGCATGTTGATGAAATTCTGTGAAATACTTAAGACTTCCAATAAGTGAGGGACATACAGATTTTGTGATACCTATCTCAGTCTGTGCTCAGAGCTGTGCTCCACGATGTCCGTGTTTTGGCTCTGGGTCACGGAGGATAGGGCTCTTAATCTAAACATGAGTCAGCCGGTCTTGGAAAAGTTCAGTATACTCCTAATCCAGAAAGCTTGAAGGAAATTTTTGGCAGCTACAGATGTCAAGGCACAGAGTCATGGGTCACACTGGAGAAGCAGACTGCATGTGCAGAGAATTCTGTTCACACACAAGTTCCAGAAAATGTCAAGTGTGCCATGACACAGCAAGGCAGGTCAGGGCACAGGCTGCAGGATGTCTAAACAAGAAACAGAGGCGGCTCTCGTGAGCCTGATGACACAGTGAGCTTCGGGTTCTGAAGAGGCAGGCAGACTGTGTCCACCTCATTGTCCCCCGAAAGGCAAATAAGTCAGAAAGCACATCACATAACAGGAACAGAGAGAGGCCAAGGGTGTCTGAGTCAGGTGAAACTCCAGCATGAGTTTTCTTGTTCTGACCAGGTAAGGACAGGGATGGAGGTGGAAGACAGGTTGTTCTGAGGAGATACAGCAAGTATCTCAGTCTCGGGAGGCTAGCCTGCTTATCTTCCCTCAAACAATCACAAATGAGGAGCCGTGAAGAGCTACTTGCACCACACAAGCTTGGTACCATGTCGCTTTCAACCCCATGACATCTGCTATGTAGTCACACATCCCTTTGGTGTGTGAGGTTAACATGAGAACCCACTAATCAAGTTCTCACTATAATTAAAAATGATTTCTGATTACAGTTAGCTAATTTCTGCTAATACAGCTACTCTATCAGCAGGACACAGACCTACAATGGTGGTAATTTATTTCAAATGTGCCATTATGCACTGCCTCTGCTCCCTCTTGGCTCTTCTCTACAGAGAAAGAAACATGACATCACACTGACCAGAAAATCTCTAATTCTCATGAGGCAATGTGTTGACAGAGCCCAGAGTGCAGCCCGGAGTCTGATGGTTCTCAGGCTGTCCTGGGTTGTTCCTCAGGGTCAGAATCCATATGAAGCCCTGGATACACAGGTAGACCAAGGCTCAGTGTTACCCTCTCTTACAATTCTCCCTAGGTTTACCCCTGGACCTCTGCTCATTTAAGCCACTCTGAAAAACCAGCACCAGTGGTTTGGGCCAACGGCTTTTGGTTTCCTACTAAAATAAGTCAGGTTTTCAAGGAACAAGGGGTATCTATTTGTAATATAATATAATGAAGATGGTCTCCCCTTTATAGTTATTCAAACAAAGTTATGAAAGTGTGCGCAATTCCTATAGATACACTGAGGAATTAGCTACTCTCATGTCCATTATTTAAAATGTAAATGACAGTGTCTCAGTTGCTTTGGCTATGTGGAAATGAATACTTGGTAAAACACAATAAACAGTCACATGAATTTGAGCACTGCTTAAGCCAATTAGCCATGACAACTTGGACCTAAACCACATGGCAAACACTACATACAGTCTTCATGTACAAGGAAAATGGGTAGCTGCTCATAACAGTACAGGTAAACTGCTATAAAGTTGTGTCTATTATCCTGGGACTTTTAACATCACAGGGTGCTTTTAGGGGTCACAGACATTGAACTGTCTAGAAATGGTCTAAATAGTAATGGCACTATTGTCAATTTCATTTTCAAACTTTTATCAAGAGTGAAGAAAACAAAGCATACAAAAAAGTACTGCCAACAGGCTAGTCACTCAGGCGTACAGAAGACATGCCTAGTACCAACTCTCCTCTGCTGGATTCAGTCCTACTCACACCCCCAAAGGACAGAGTGCTTTCCATCCATCAGGACCATGCCCATACAGACACCAAGAAAGGAACAGCCGACCTCAGTATCCTCACCGGGGGGGATGTTCCCAGAACCGATCGATACAAAGCCAAACTTGAAAGGCCATTCCTGGGTGTCCCCAATGCTCGGGTGACACCGGAGTGAAAACCTCCCGTGGCCTACTTGACGCTGCGCACGACCCTCCGGCAGTGGCTCGTCCTCATCTCCTCCAGTGCTTGCTCCAGCTGCTGCGCCAGGTGCAGCAGGGTGGCCGGGTCAGTCTGCAGGACGCTGGTGCTCTGACCGCCATTCTGGTTCAGGTGGAGCTTCATGGTCACAGCTGGTTTAATCTGCTGCCGGAGGCTCCTGCTGGCCAGCTTCGTGGCAGTGGAGAAGAGCACAAGAACTTTTTAACATCCCTGAACACAGACATCTGTGATTACCTCACACAAACAAAATCTAAGATGGAGCAGACATGGAACTGAAAGCAGACTTGAAAACCTTTGGAGCGCAGATAGTGAGACTATAAATGAAAGCTCACCTGAACAAGGCACAAAAGATGCAAACCATAAAGACAAAACAGAAATGTAACTACATCAACACTAACGACTCTTATTCAAAGGACACCTAAAGATGATGAAAAAAAACCAGCCATAAACTGGGAGAAGATATTTTGCAACACACATGTAATAAAAAAATAGTAGCCAGGCATGGTGGTACATGCCCATAATCCTAGCTAAGTAGAAAGCAGAGGTAATAGGCCACTCCGAGCAAAAATGTGTGACCCAGTCTGAAAAATAAAGCAAAAAGGTGGCACAGCTCAAGTGAATAGAACACTTGCCTAGCAAGTGCAAGGCCTGGAGTTCAAACTCCACTACCATCACCAAAACAATTAGTATCCGCAATGTTTGAGCTCTTTTATGTAATAATAAGAAAAACACCCCAAAACCCAAGAGAAAAATGTACAGAAAGTCCAAATAAGAATTTCATAAAGAGAAACGTAGGAAAATTCATTCAACTTACTTATACATCAGGAAAATGGCCAACAAAAGCTCATGAGATCACTTTACAGACTAAACGCACTGTAGGTGCTGTGACAGGAAACCCGCCCCCTGCTGACGTGTGGGGTGAGAGGCTTGCTCTGCAACAACCTGCTACCAGCCATTGTGCTCCTAGGCCTGTGTCTTCAACTCACACAGACATTTATTCAGAATAGTATTTGCTTCCAAGAGACCAAAATTAGACACATGTCAAGTAGTCACTAACTGAATGGAGGAACTGAGACTACTCATACCATGGATTGTTCACTAAACGACAGGGAAAAGAAAGAAACCACAGCCACAGGAACTGTCACCAATGAAAAAGGAAAACTGTGCATCAAAAACCGAAGCCACAGAATATATGCAACTTTTAAAAATACACAGTTTAGCAACAAGTATTTGTAAAAAACTAAAAAGAAGAGCACAACATCAAATCCAGGATAACGGTTTCCTCTAAGGTCATCAAGACAGATGTGACTCAAAGGGGACACGCCTTAGTCTATTGCTGAGCTCGATGATAGGTATACTGTCTTTAACCTGAGTATATTCTAAAATTTTAAAAAAATACGCTCTACTGACAACTTCCTCCACACACACAAACATAAAAAACAAAACAAAACCTATAAACAAGGACCAAGCTGAAGGTAATGACATTCAACCCTAGCACAACTGTGCTCTCTAAAAGTTGTTCTCATTAAAAGGAAACAGGCCCACCTTGAGGAAATAGCTGATCTGAAAGATGGGAACTGTACAAGATGAGTCTCAAACACCTTGTTATACAAAAAAGCAGGAAGATATAAAAAATGTCATGTCAAAAGACAGAAGGCCAATTTGAATCCAAGTAAGCAATAAAGCTAAGCCTGAACTTTCAGGATTAATTTAAAACAAAAGAATATCCTTACTGATAACTTCTTCTAAATAATTGCAGGTAGTCTGGAATTCCAAGAGAAGCCAAGGTACTGACTGTTCCAAGGCTGAAATCTAATGCTGCAGATGCCTGTCCACATCCCTGTGGACGAGCTTAAACAAAACAAACACAGCACTCAGAGGTCAAGTGTTCTGGTATATTTCTCCAACACAGAAAATTACAGCTATGGCAGATGTGCAGAGAACAAATATGATGACTTAAAGCACTACTTATTCATTCAATCACGTGCTGTTTATTTTTGGTTTTTCTTCGGTAGCTGCATGGACAGTCAGAGACCAAACGTATCTAGGTGTGAAATAAGCTACGAATTTTTGCTCAAAGATTCAAAATCACTCATCTATACTTTAATTTTTAGATACAGTATCTACATTAACAATCTTCACAGGTAAGTATTGATGATGTTCTTCAAACATATTTTTCTAGAAAAAAGTTATATGAAATCCTAGCAAACACTGGATAAAACATAATTGGACCCAACATTTTTCTCTGAAGTTGGGTAAAACTCGGTACTACAGATGCCCTGTCCACATGGCTATGGATGTGGCTTTTTTTTCCCCCCGGAACTGGGGTTTGAACTCAGGGACTACACCTTGAGCCACTCTGCCAGCTCTGTTTTTGGGTTGGGTATTTTTGAGATAGGGTCTTGTGGCTGGTTTCGAGCCAAGACCCTCCTGACTTCTACCTCCTGAGTAGCGAGGATGACATGGAGGAGCCATTGGCACCAGGCCAGTATGGGGTTGAAATAAAATGTCATTTGTCAATGCAAATTAGGGAGACAAGGAAAGAGACATGTTGCTTGACGGCCATGTCTCAAGGCACTGAAAAGGGCAGCATGGCAGAAACACCAAGCAGGCAACGGGGCATAAAATTACGTTTCACCCAGCTACAGCTCCTGTAACAATGCAGCCTCTAGTCTCACGATGTGAGCAGGACAGGAAAAGGATCTCTGATGCAGCTGTGGGTGTGGCCCAGCAGTGACATCACATCCGCCCAGATGCATTGGCTCACCCACGCCTCAGCCAGGGCATCAGTGGGCTGAGGACTTCCCACGTTGGGGAATGGCCCTACCAGAACAACTGTAATGCCTGACTGTTTCTCATAAGCTCAGAAGATGGGGACTCGACTCACTGCCAGTCTGCAGGAGACAAGCCAGTCACTCAAAAATGAAGGTGGCACACTCTAAGTTAGTCCCTACTGTTTAGCTGCTATTACCTGACCTGCCTGCTCCTGTACAAAAAAACCCATCATGGTTAAAACCTCTAGTAATCACTTAATGACCCAGGAACTCACCAGCCCTTAAATGATTTAACCGTGACTGATAGCAATCATTCAGTATACCCTCAACCTTGCACTGTAACTAGTACGTATTTCTTTTTGACACTGGTCTTGCTGTATTACCCATGCTGGCCCTGAACTCGTGATCCTCCTGCCTCAGCCCAAGTAGCTGGGATTACAGGTGTGTGCCATCATACCTGGCTCCCAGTTTGAATGCAATTCAAACCCATTTCACTGCTAAACAGGCAATCCCAAGTTTAATTTTAGGAAATTCAATGTCTTCATTTCTAATTCTAAAATGTCTTTCACAATGGAGAAACTGACAAGATGAAGGGTAGAGAGAGGCATCAAGGATGATCCCAAGTATTTTTAGCCCACGTCAAAAAACAGACATACCATCTACTGAGGTGGGGGACTAGAGAAGAAGCACTTGAGGGTTTGGGAGGAGTAAGGAGGCAGGCTTCAGTTCTGGATGAGCTGCACCTGCACGTTTATCAGACACCTAAGTGGAATGGTCAAATAGGCTTCCAGCCTGAGAGCTGAGGGACAGGTCTAGGCTGAAGATACAGAGGTGGGAATTCTGGGTAGATAGGGAGCACACAAAGTCATGAAATCAGATTGCTCTGTAGGAGAATGTAAGAGGAAAGCAATGAAAACTGAGATGTTCAAAGGTTGGTAAAACGAGGGAATCAGAAGGAGATTGTGAGGCTGGATGAGAACCAGAGTGACTTCCCAGAGGGCAACTGAAGATAAGATTCAGAGCAAGGCATGGACAACCATGCCTTATTATCATGCTTATTAGCAAATGCTAATAGGGAGAGCAGTGTGAAGACTAAAAAGCCAAGCCTTAACCGATGTGTGACAGGAGAGTGGTGACAATGGGGCCTAACTCAAGTAGGTTCCAGAGAGCACAGAGGAGCAAAGGTAGACACAGACCACTCTTCAAGGAACTCTGATAAAGGAATACAAGGGGCTTATGGGGGTCATGACGGGGTTCTGACTGAGGCTGCAGGGAATGATTCAGTACAGACACAGAAGAGTGAAACAGTTGTTGGAACCAAGTTCCTCTGGGCAAATGGGGGTGTGCTGAAGCCTCGAGGGAAGGGATGAGGCTCCTAGACAGGAGCAGGGGCATCCCACCAACAGTAACGGGGCAAAGGCAGACAACTGTGCACTAACGAGGATAGGGTGGCCCACGCGGCAGAAACACGAGTTCTCTTTTGATTATCAGGAAACAAAGTCAGCAGCTAGGAGTGTGGAGCTGGAGGGGCTATGGAGGCGCTGAGGAACAAGGACACGTAAGACATGCCTGCCCTCGATGTGCCACTGTGGAAACAGTGTGTTCAAGTAAAGTCACTTTCCAAAGAGATCACATGGGTCCTGTGACAAATGCTACCAGACTTAACTGCAACTGGCAGACACGAAGTTTCCCCAGGGGAGACAGCCAGACAACAAATATTTTGGGCTTTGCAGACCATACAGCCTCTGCCCAACTACTCAACTTGGCCACAGACAACACGTAAACAAGCATGACTGCGTCCCAGAAAAACCTGGTAGAAATAGGTGTAAGTCAGGACTGTCCCACAGGTATAGCTGGCTAGGCCTGGAGTTAACTGCAATTTAACAGGGAAGAATGAGGAATCAGAGTAATGGCAGCTGGAAAAATATTCCATACAGAGAGAAAAATGTGTGCAGGTCCACCTTCACACTTAACTCCAATGTCGCCCTGGCCGCCCAGGGATGATGGATTCGTCCTACATGACTGTCTCATGTTACTGTCTCACCCAAGAACCCACAGGCTTCCCACTGTCGGCTGTCAGGTGTAAACCGTAACTGAATTTTTATAACCAAGTTTGAGTATCTTATTTCAATAAAAGCCACAGAGAACCCTCTGCAGCAGCGGTCACCAACTCTGTTACATATTATCTGGATGAAAGGGGAGAGTTTAGAAATGTTGGTGCCCAGGTCAAACTGGGTACCAGGAGACCAGATGCAGACTCAGACTTTGTAATGCTCCCCAGGCTATTCCAACACTCAACCGTTTCTGAGGACTGGTGCAGGGGACCCCCATATTCAGCTCGAGCTGCCTCCTCATCCTTCCAAAGTCTCACTCTTTTCTGGTACAACTTTCTGGGTTACATTAGGGCACATGGAGCTTCACAGGCTGAAGCACTCCGCTGGCACTTTGATTTACACAATTGCACTCTTTCTCCACTTCAGAACTGTCTCTAATTACGAGTTATTTTGAGAACACCAACTATTCCTCACCAGATCACAGACTGTCTAGTTGAAAAAGCATCATACTTCTTTGTGTCCCCAAACATTTAGCACAGCTCATCAGCAAGGGGACATTCAATAACCATCTATTAGCTTATCTTTCACTGCTGATGCAGGGCTTCATGCAATGGTCTGAAACTTCTTTTTATTCATTTGTTAATTTTGCTGAGCTGAGTATCTCCATGTTGCCCAGCCTGACCTTGACCTCTGGGTCTCAAGTGATGCTCCTGCTCAGCCTCCCAACTAAGTGGGGTCTGTGCACATTGCTGCACCTGGCTCTTCCTCTTATTTATGTATGTGGGGTGTGTGTGTATGTGGGGTTTGTTTTTGTTTTTTGGTGGTATTGGAATTTGAATTCAGGGTCTCATGCTTGCTAGATAGGTGTTCTACCACTTGAGCCACTCTGCCGTTACATAGTTTGAAAAGATGAATCTCACAAAAATAATGCAAAAGTTTCCAAATACAAAAGTTTTTTTTGTATTGTTTTGTTTTTGTGGTGCTGCGGATGAACCCAGGGCTTCACACATGCTGTACAACTAAGGTACACCCAGAGGGCCAAAAAGGAGTCCTTACTGAGTCCCTCTATCTGTAGAAAGGTAGAAAGCAGGTAAAGTCTAACATTAGAAGCCAGGATGTGGTTGCCTTTGGGAAGCAGAGCAGGGGCAGTGATTGGGAGGCCAGGTGGAGGCCTCTGGGGCACTTGTCACCAGCATAGTCATTTCATGGGTGTCTCCACCCATACTTAAAATTCAGTACTACCGACTGGGCGCCAGTGGCTCACCCTGTAATCCTAGCTACTCAGGAGACAGAGATCAGGAGGACCAAGGTTCAAAGCCAGGCCCGGCAAATAGTTTGCGAGACCCTCTACAGAGAAAACCCAACACAAAAAAGGGCTGGAGGAGTGGCTCAAGGTATAGGACCTGAGTTCAAGCCCCAGTACTAAAAAAAAAAAAAAAAATTAAGTACTACCTAAAAATCTGTATAACCATCACTTTTCCCAAAATAACCAATTTCTTAAAAACTATGTACACTGAACGGAGTTGAACACATTAAAAATAAAAGGAAATGAATTCTGTAAAATGGTCTGAAAATGAACCTTAAAAGCAAAGTTTGAAACCACAGCTTGGTTAAGGTTGTAAATTATACAGTAAGTACGCCCCTTAAATGTTCTGAAGTAGTCAAACCAAATCTTAAATAATTCTATTTTGTCAGGTTAAAAACCAAGCCATACCTGTACATCTAGCCGCCACTCAAGGCTGTGGTAGCTGGGAAGGTCCGGGGCCAGCTCACTCAGAATGGCCCTGATCTCCTTTCTGTTGTCCAGATACAGCTGAAGCAGGAGTTTGTTCAATTCTTCAGGGAATCCCAGAACAAGAACAGAGTCTTGGAAATCCAGATCAGAAATCTAAAAGTGAGTTGAGTTTAGTAGAACCCCAAAGTTCATCTTCTAGTAAATGCTAAAATACTTACTGTACACAGAAGATGCATATGATTTCCCCTAATTCAATTCTGTCTACAACACTGCCTATCATTCCAAAGTCTGAATTATTGACACATAACAGTACTGTACTGACACAACAGAAAAGAGTTCAGGTGCCCAGGTCGGCCTCCTATTCACAAAATCAGACACCAATGACATGCAACAAAAATGCATCATCTCATTCTTCCGTCTCTTAGGACACAGCCACGGTGGCTTATGACTTTTAACACTGACTGGCAACAAACATAATTTATACAACAGGTATGTGTATCAGCAATGATGTTAAACACATTGTTTAGGTACAGCTTCACAAATTCTATTATAAATCATTAACAACACTATTAAAATACACAGATACCTGGCACAACTGTGATGTAGACAGGCACGCTGGACCTTTTTGAAGGATCCAGAAGTAGAAAACAGTCCACAGAAGCTCTTACCATGAGCTTAGAGCTCTCAGTGAGGAGATGCGTCAATCCCTCCACCCCATGCTGGACAATGTCACTGTTCACATTGAGCTTCCCTAAGAAAGGAAAGAAAAGCGGACAAATACGTTACTGTGATACTCATCCTTGTATCAAAGCCCTATTTAAAACAAAGCATTTTCAGTTACCCCATGTTTTCAAACACTGCAAGGAAAGAGTTTTCTCACTCCTCTCCCTCTGGGAGTGTCCCTTTGGAAGCCACAGCAAACACAGACTTGTGGGGAGCATCCCAAGCCCGCAGCCTTCTGCACATGCACAGGAGGAAGTCACAAGGGACTGACCTTGCTCCAAGGGGATCACACATCTGCAAAAGCAACTGACAGCTCATGCCACCCAACTACCTGCAGGTGGCTGTGCTCACTGAGGGCCACGGCCACAGTGAAGGGTTTTATTAAGCACCACAGAACTTCTGCAAGACAGGTGGTATTGTTTGTTTTAAGCATGAAGGAACTAATTTAAGTGAATCTTTAAAAATCGCACAGAGTTCTGCTTTTTAATTTTTTTTTCTTTTGGTGGTAGTGGGGTTTGAACTATGGGCTTTTCTTGAGCCATGCCCCAGCCCTTATTGCTTTATTTTTCAAGTAGGGTCCTATGCTTCTGCCCAAGCTGGCCTACCTAGACTGTGGTGCTACCTAAGCTTCCTGCATAGCTGAGATTACAGCTGTGAGCCACTGCGCCCCTCCTGTTTGTTGATGAGGGGTTCTCGCTAACTTTGCCCAGGTTGGTGTTGAACCGCGATTCTCCAGCTCTCCACCTCCCGAGCAGTTGGGATTACAGGCGTGAGCCTCCGCGCCCGGCCAATTCTGCTGTTTGTAATCTACTGCAATGGGAACAAGACCCTAGGACTCGCAAAAGCCCTAAGCGGACAGCACTTCCCGCGCAGCTTGCAGGCCAGGCTCCCCATCTTACTGGCGGCGCCGTCGTAGATCTTGGGGTTCGACCCTCGCCTCAGGAACTCTACCGCGATCCGCCCGAACTCGGCGACCACTGCAACGGAAGTGAAAGGCGTGAGCGCCGTGCTTCCCCACCCTGGCCCCTCCCCAGTCCACCGCCCAGCCATCCCCTACCCGCGCTGTCCACCCTCGGCAGGAAGGCCAGGTGTTCCTTGTGCTCCTCCGATAGGTCCAGAAGCATCTTGGCTGCACGTCCAACTCCTCCCGGAAGCGCAGACCCCGCCCTAGCCCACTTCCGGCGTCCTCGTCCAGGTGGAAAGAGGTTCCGGCGCGGCGCGGCAGTAACCCACACTTTAGGTTCCGCCGCACGGCGGTGTCAGGGGCGGGGCGGGGCGGGGCGGGGCGGGGGAACCGGATGTGACGCGGCGGAAGTCTCCCGTCCGTTAATCATCCTGCAAACGTCCGTGAATGGCGGCTGGGGACAGAGCCCCTCGCGGGGCGTAGGTTAGCAGCGTCGCACTTTAACATTACTAAACTCTGTGCTGGGAATGGGTTGTCCTAAGGAGCCTGTGAGACTGGCCCACTCTTGTTTTCGTCAGGGAGACGGAGGCCAGTCTCGCAGTGGGGGCGTCTGTAGAGGAATTGACTTTCACAGCGTTTGACTACGCCGTAATATCTCGTTTAGTGCTCTCGAGAGCCAGGGCCTCCTTAGAAACTGAGAAACGAAGCTCTTTCCCGAGGCACCAGTGACAGCGGAGGCGGCCATTCGAGTCAGGCTCGCCAGCCTGAAAGCTGGAGGTTTGCACACGGTTTTCTCCTGGTTTTGTGGGGCTTTGCGCACGGCTCTAGTCCTGAGCTGCAGCCCCAGCCCCTCAGCAGGTTTTATGAGTGGTTCTAAGTCAGGATAAAGATGACAGCGCGGATGACAACAAGGATGGCTGCAGGATTCCGAGCAATAGCATTGTTGCTCTTTTGAGGATGTGAGAATTTGGTCCCGCTTCCACCTCTCCTCACCTGCTGGGGTTCACATACTGGAGACTGCGGTGCCAGTTGATAGGAAGGAGCCTGACTCTCCAAATCCGTCCCTTTGGTAGACGAGGGGACCGCAGAAGACAAAGGGAGGGGGAAGGAGAAAGGCTTCACAACCGTCTTCCATGCCTAAGGTGCTGGGGGCCCAGACCAGGCCCCCTCCAATGCTGGGCAAGCACTGAGCTGCGCCCCATCAGGAGACCTCCTTCCTGTACCCTGAGGCCCCCGCAGAAACGGAAAGTGAAAAATTTCCCCTTCACATCCGAACTTTCCTCCACTGCGCACAGAAAGGCAAGGCCCTGAACTGGTGCGTTAGGTCTTGAAGTGCCATCTGCAGACAGCCCGTTCTGTGTAGACTGTGAAGTGCTGGTCAGCAAAAGGTGGTGCTTTTACTCATACAGTGTTTGAGAGGATGACTGTTGTTAATCATTTTCAGAAAAGGTAAAACACACCCTCCTACAAATACATAATCAAAGACCTCGTCAAAGAAGGAATTAGTAAGGGGACAATAAGAACCAGTTTCACCTGCTCAAAGGAGACATTCACCAACCGTCCCCTGTGGTCCCAGCAGTGGGACAGGAGGGCCAGGAGTTCCAGGCCAGCCCAAGGCTCCACAACAGTACAATTGTGTAGCATTACGTCTGTCCAATCCCGAGGGCACTTCTCGATATCATACTTCCAGGGCTGATGTGGGAAAAGAGCAAATGCCCAGTATTTGTGCACTTGACTGGTGAAGAAGTAGGCTTCACATGCACGGTCCTCTCCCACTTGCACTGTGTCTTTCCGTCTCCCTCCAGCTCATACACCTTCCTTCCCACTTATGCTCTGCCATATTGCTTTCTCTTTCTTGCAAACTCCACCACCAGATCTTTGCACAAGGTACTTCTTGGCTATGTTTGTGTTATCTGTAGAGTACTTCCACCCTTGCAAGGAAGTTTGCTTCTGAGATTTTTCATTACTTCAGTTCATTTTTAAAAATCATAGGCCAGGTGCTGTTGGCTCACACCCGTAATCCTCGCTACTCAGGAGGCAGAGATCAGGAGGATCAGGGATCGAAGCCGGTCCAGGCAAATAGTTTGTAAGATCCTAGCTCAAAAAAAAAAAAAAAAACCCAACAATAAAAAAAAAAAAAAAAAACATGGTGAAGTGGCTCAAGGTGTAGAGCCTGGGTTCAAACCCTAGCATCACACACACACACACACACACACACACACACAAAAAAAACAGAATTCACCCAGGCATGGTGGCTCATGACTACTCCAGAAGCAGAGATTGGGAGCATCAAGGATTGCAATTGAAGGCCAGCCAGGGCAAATGTTAACAAGACCCCCATCTCAACAAAGTGGGCATGGTGATGCATGAGTGTCGTCACAGCCACATGGGAGACAGAGGTAGAAGGTCATGGTCTGAGGCTAGCCCAGGTGAAAGCAAGGCCCTATCTGAAAAATAATGAAAGCAGAAAGAGCTGGGGGCGTGCTTCAAGTGGTAAAGTGCTTGCCTAGCTCAAGGCCCTGAGTTCAAACCCCATTACTGCAAAATAAACAAGAACAACAACCACCCTAAAATTACAAAGCTGCTAGAAGAACACATAAGAGAGTATGTTTATAAGTTTGAATTCTTAGGGCACAAAAGGCATGAACCACAAAAAGGTGACAATTTGAACTTCACCGAAGTTGAAAGCTTTATCAAAAGACATCAAGCCAGGCATGGTGGTGCACATCTATAATCCAGACTCTCAGGAGGCTGAGGCAGGAGGATCACAAGTTTGAGAACAGCCTGGGCTACACTGCAGATCTTATCTGCAAATAAAGTAAAAAGGGCTGGGAATGTCTGCTCAGTGGTAGAGTGCCTGTTTAGCATGAGTGATGCCCTGGGTTCAATCCCCAGTACCAGAAAAAAACAGAGAGCACTAATAAAATGAAAAGGTCAGACAGGGACCAGAAAATATGTGCACAATGCATATATCTTATGAAGAACTTTTATCTGAGTATGTGAAAATCTACAAAACACAATTAAAAATATCCCAGTTTTGAAAATGGGCAAAAATATGCACTGATACTTCACAAAAGAAGATTTACAGATGGAAAATAAGCACATGAAGTGTTGAGGCTGCCATGTTGACACACGCCTGTAATCCCACCACTCAGGAGGTTGAGGCAGAAGGATCACGAGTTTGTTAAAAACAAAACAACTGTCCAACATTGCAGATGTCAGGGAAATGCAGTGGAAAGCGCAATGATTTACCATTTAAAACACACTAGAATGACTAAAATCAAAACCACTTATGACAACAGATGTTGGTGAAGTGTGTGAAGCAATGAGAAAAAGACTCATGTGGAAAAGTAAATACACTTTGGAGAAGTCTCGGGCAATCATCGTGTAAAATGCACATTCACCCCATTACCCAAGAATTCAATTCCTAGGTATTTACCCAGAAGAAATGGAAACATATTCAGAGAAAGACTTCCAATTATGTTCAAAAGCGCTTTATTCATAGTGTCTCAAAACTGGAGATGATGTAGTGTTCATTGAGTTGAAGAGATAAACCCAGGTGCACCCGCAGGATAGAATACTACTCAGTAATTAAATATTAACCACTGGTGCCTGCAACAATGGATCCCAAAACATCAGTGGAGCAAAATAACAAGCGCAAACGTGAGCACCTGTGTGATCCGGAAATGTAACTGATGGACGGGAATCAGAATAGCCTTTGTCTGTAGCGGTTGACATTGACATTGACTTGGATCAGAGTTTGGGGAAGCTTTCTGAGGTTAACTAAAGAGTTTGCACAGATACATGTTTCTTAAACCCACTAAATCTCACACTTAATATCCATGTAATTTGCTGTGTGAAAACTTTTCCACATTTTAAAAATGCAATAGAAATGTAGCAGAAGTTAGAAGATGTCTGGGAGCAGCACTAGACATAGATGGTATTTGTAATCATTTTAGGGACTTATGTAAATTTTTAAATTTTAATTCGTTGTTTAAAGTTCTACATTGATATGATTTGACACTCCCCCAAGGCATTAAAACGAAGCCAGAAAGAAAGACAACAGAAGAAACATAAAAATTCTAACTCCACCCATCCTCTTGGTTCCCCACCCCATAGACAACTATCATTCTAAGTTTCTTGTGAATTCTTCCTCAGAGATATGGGAAAAGCCCTCTACTCACTTGGGTGATGGAGTCCAAGAAAACATGGTTAAACATTCAACGTCCTGTGGAAAGTTGTGCAGGTTAGACCTCTGGCATTAGAACTGTGGCCAGGATGTTAACAGTGCAAGTGGAAACTGTCCCAGTTTGCCCAGATCAGGCTTGTGGTGACTTTCAAAGCATCATTTCCGGAGGGTTTTTGCACGTGGCCAGCCCTTGGGTAGTCAGATTAGAAATGCTCTTTTTGGCCAGAACTCTTGCTATTCCTAGCTGCTGAAGCCATCGCTTCTCTTTGAAGGCACTGCAAGAAACAAAACACAATCTGTCAGGAGCATAATTCCTATCTCCACACAGCCGGTGAGTCTTCACGCTGCTCTTGTAGCTGTGGCTGGGTTATCTTGTCACATAGCTCGCGTGTGAAGTAGAATCCAGAATCTTCCTAAAACCAGGTTCTTGTTGGAGTAGGGGTGTTACTGGATGCTCCAGGGAGGAGGGCTCCAAAAGGAAGGAGGCCTCTGCCTGGCCCTTGGGTACAAGTTTGTGATGTTATCACAAAAAAAAAAAAAAAAAAAAAAAGCCAGGTGCCAGTGGCTCATGTCTGTAATCCTAGCAACTAAGGAGGCAGAGATCAGGAGGATCGTGGTTCAAAGCCAGCCTGGGCAAATAGTTCCTGAGACCCTGTCTCAAAAATCCATTCACAAAAATAGGGCTGTTGGAGTGGCTTAATGTGTAGGCCCTGAGTTCAAGCCCCAGTACCAAAAAAAAAAAGGATTTTAGGACACATCAAGGTAGAGACCAAGAACATTTATTAGTAAAGCAAAGCAAAGACAGAAATGTAGTACACCACCTAGACATGGGTGTGTGCACATCTGGTAACAGATGCAATGTGTGCTGTACCATCAAGGATGTTTATATGGAAAAGTGGGTTTGGGGTTTGATCCTAACTCCCCTGGGATGAAGGCTCCCTTTGTCCTGGACACTTGTTGTATTCCATCATTCTTGCTGTCACACTGCCCGGAGATTTTCAAGGTTCATTTACTAAATTTTGGGACATAATGACATGAGTGTTAAAAAAAAGATGGGTCCTGTCAGATGTTCCCTTTCAGACAGATGTGCCTTTGCAATAGGCATTTTCCTTTTGTGCTCAAAGCAGCCACTTCCAGAGTTTCCCACCTAGGTGTCGTTCTCTAAGATACCCATGCTCAGTCCCAGAGTGCGCTGATCATCTGGGCGAGTGGGCAAGGTCAAAGGGGCAGAGCTGCTCTTTTTCCTTTTGTTCTTTTTACCAAATGTTGCAGCTTACTGCTGGGTGTAAGGCTTAAAGCAAAAAAATAAAATGAAGCCATTCACGAATACAGTGTTTGTCTGTGAACTCCTGGCTGCCATGTCCCACGTCTTATTTTCCCTGATCTGTCGTGTCTCACAGATGATATTTTCCCAGGCGATGCTAGAATTCAGAACCCACAACTAGAAGCAGAAAATCTGGTGGTGAAATGTAGAGTTCTCTGGGTTGACACTTTTCTATCTGTCCTTCTGAGGCATTCCTGTATCTCACCTAGGCCCTGACAACTTCTCCCCACCCCCAAGCTCACATTAGGATTTGTGTGTGTGTGTGTGGTACTGGGGTTTGAACTTGGTTCTCATACTTGCCAGGCAGGCTCTCTATCACATGAGTTAGTCCAGATTTTTTTTTTGAGACATGGTCTTGTGAACTATTTGCCCAGGTTGGTTTCAAACCTTAACCTTCCTGATCTCTGCCTCCTGAATAGCCAGTGTGTCACTGGCATCCTGCTAGGAATTTTTTTTCAATTTAACATTTAAAAAATATTAGGTTTTTTTTGATGGTCTTTAACTGAAATGCAGTGGAACTTAATATTTTATGTCAGTTATTCTCTGGCTGTATACTAATAAAAACTTCTGCTGTGTAGGATTTAAATGTGCTTCATTATAGGAGGTTTTAACATCCCTTTAATTGTTGGGGTCCAGCCTGGTGTGGTTGCCCACACCTGTAACCCCAGGTACAGGGGTTACCTCCCTTTGGGAGGTCAAAGCCAACCTGGGCTACCTAGTGAAATTTTGTCTCAAAGAAAACCCCAATAAACCCAGGTTGGGGTCCTCAAGACCCTACCCTCGGTCCTCCTCCCTGTTAGCTCTCTCATCCTGGGCGAACTTGGCTTCTCACCACCTCAGTTCCCATGTCCACACCTCCTAAATCCTGACATTTCTTAAAACTTAACATCAATCAGCAAATAAGATTATTGGTCCAGTGGACACTTTCACTTTCACCTGTTCTCTCTTCCTCTGAAGCTTATCCCCTTCTCAGCGTCCTTGTTCTGACAGTGACATGCCATCCACCATCCCCAGAGATAGACAACTCCATTCCTGTTTCTCCACTCCCATCCCCAACTAATGATCACATTTTACAGATTATTCCCCAGAAATACCCCTCATGTTTGTCACTTCTCCTCCCCTAACAGTGTTTTAGTCTATTGCCTCCTCCGATCTCCACACATTGCCAGATTTGTCTTCAAAAACAAAACTGATCATGTGACGTGCATTATAAAAAGCTGTGTGGTTCACACCCAACTCCTAGCCCAGAGAGAGCACAAGAACACACTCTCCACATGGGCATACGGAAGGAAGCCACTTTCTGGAGACTTTGCCTCCAGTCTCACCTCCAGCCAATTTAGCCCCATCCTCTACAGTGCTTTTTGCAAATCCACTTACTTTCCTGGAAACTAAGTGTCTGGCTTGCCCTTTTACAAAGACATGCTACCACCTCTACTTGCTCCTTTCCTTTTGTCTGGCACAGTCCTGCAGCTTTTTAAAGGGCTTTCACTCACTCTATTAGGAGCAACCCTGCCTGAAAACACCTGAACTAGACCCATATCTGCCTGACTCAACTTTTCTGTTCTGCACTAACTTCTTGCTTTACTTGAAAGGCTGCATCTCTTTGGACCTCTAAAGTGGGTCAGCCATGCACGCTGCCCATAAATCATCCCTTAAGCCTTGACAAGCTCACTCAGAGGCCTTTATTTAGTCTTTCTTCATATCCCACCTGACTTCACATGACCTCCTCTCTGCTCCATTCTGGTGCACATCCTAGCTCCTCTTGGTTCAGGCCTCACCCTGATTCTCCCCTGGCATTTGAACCCTGGCTTTTCTGCATTCATTCACAAACTGTTTTCCTTCTTCCTCTCTGCCAGACACTAGCCTATGTGCTGCAGATAGAAAAATGAACAAAGCATACAAGGCATGCTTGAAAGATTAAAAACAAAAGAAAAGAGGGAGTTCTAGTTTTAATGGAGCGCAGAAGCCTATTGGAGTCAACTCGTGTGCTTTCCATCTCCCCTCAATCTCCTCGAGCTGTCAAAGCCGGACCAGTCCTCCCGTCCAAACTGGACTTCCAGGCCATAAAACTCACCAGAATTGGACAATGAGCCACAAGGAGGGTCGGTTTCCAGACACACGTTAAGGATACCCTGTGATCTATTTAGAGCCTCTACTGTCTTCTAGACTGAGAAATTAGACCGCGTGACTTCTGACAGTGAATGAGAGGTCACTGTCATTTCTACAAAGGCCACTTGCACGTATCAAGCTGATTCACATTGTCTGCGCTCACTGCTGCGGTACGGACTTTGAGCCAACCCCAAGAGAGGTATCTTCATGAATCTAGAGGTAGAGTTCCTCAATGACACAGGGTCCAGCAAGTGCTGTGACATGACACCAGCCAAGGTGACTTGGTCCTGGTATGGGAGACTCCCCTTCCTGTACAATCAGGAACAACCAGTGACTGCTGCACCCACCCTGACCCACTTTTCCGGGTCAGCACTATGAAGGATTACATTGGGTTCTTCCGTCTCCCTGTGAGACTAGCTTCGTGTTGACACATGCAGTCGTCAGGATAGTGTGTTCACTCGTGTGTGTGTTTTTGTCATAGCTGGGCTGGTCACTTAGAGACAAGTACTCACACACCTGACTGCCGGGTTGACACAGGTAGACATAGGTACCTCTGTGACTGCTTGAGGGATGTGATCTATGCCAAGAAGAGGGTCTGGGGGCACGAGACGGTCATCTCCCCCTCCTCTCCATAACCCACCAACAAAGCAATGAGGGGCAGTGGACAGGGGCAGAAACCGATGGGGAGGAACAGAGGGTGTGGGTGAAGGGAAGAGAGAGAGAGGATTTTCTAGGACTAAATAACTCTGCCCCATCAGGGGCATGACAGGCTGACCACCACCCCCGCCTCTCCTTTCTGCACTGGCCTCTTCTAACTAAAGGTTTTCTAGCAGTTTCCTTCTTGGCCCTGGATTGCTGCTTCTTGATAACCCTACTCTTGATGGGGTACGTCTACACAAAACAGCAAGCTGGCTGGAGAACTGCTCACTAAACCCAAACATGAATTTGCCCCATGATCCCAGCCAGGAGAAACAGATGCTATCGCAGGTGTGTACCACCATGCCTGGCCGAATTTTTAAAATTTAATTTAGTGTCCTGTCATTTTAGATGACCTCTTTTTGTACATTCCAGAGATCGCTCACAAATTACAAACACTGAAGCACTGAAGCTGGGAAGTAAGTAGTCCTCATCTACTGACAACCTCAGGCTGGATCTTGAATTTTGCATGTCATAGTTCCTCTCACCTCTAGGTGGCAACAAACACACTGAGATAAAAGACCAATACAGAAAGCAAGGGATGCAGAGGAGCCTTGTTTTTCTCTGAGTAAGGGAAAAAGCCAATCAGGAATCTGTAGGTCTCTGATGGGGGCATCCAATGCTACCTCATAAGTAACGCGCAGGAGCTCAGATCTAGTGTGAGAGTTTCATTTTCAGCAACATCTAACCACCCAAACTTACCTATGGAAGCAAGTGTGCCTTGAGAGGTCCACTTGTGACACCCTTCTTGTTCTTCAACTCACCTCAATATTAATGTCAGTTCTAGCACCCTACCCGGTAAAGTTCTCCTCCCCACCGTGCACCCTTCTCAAGTCTTTGTTGTTCAACTCATTTTTAAATTCTTCCTTTCTTTCCTTCCACTTTCATTACTACTCCATCTTCTACCATGACTCTTTTGACCTCTCCATCCCAAATTTCAGGGTTCTTTCTGTCCCTTTTAGTTATCATTAACAAGATCTTAACTTTGAAAGCATATGTATCAGCAATGGATCTCATTTATGATGTTTTCCACAGGTCTCTTTTTCTGGAGAACTTAAGAAATCAGGTACTCCACAGATGGATTGGTTAAGAAAGAGCATCATTTCATTTTGTCCCAGGCAAATGAGGTCCTCTTTTTGCTGGTTTTTTGCCCCAAGGGTTTTCTTTTCTTTTCTTTCTTTTTTTGTGGTACTGGGGTTTGAACTCAGGGTCTATACCTTGAGCCACTCCACCAGCACTTTTTTGTGATTGGTTTTTTTTAAGATCTGATCTCATGAACTATTTGCTTGGGTGTGAACTATTTGCCTGGGCTGGCTTTGAACCATGATCTTCCTGATCTCTGCCTCCTGAGTAGCTAGGATAACAGGCGTGAGCCACCAGCACCTGGCAGCCTTATTTGTTTTTTGAAACAAGGTCTGTCTGTGTAACCTAGGCTAGCCTTGAACTCGTGATCCTCATGAGTCAGCCTCCTGAGTGCTGGGATTATAGGCATGCATCACCACACCCAGCAAGATATTAGTACATGGAAACAAGTAGTTTTAGCCTCTGTGTCATAATAGGGCTTCATGAACCCTTCTCTGCCCTAGACCTGCCTTTGTGGGGTTAAGGGGAGAATGTTACCTGGCCACAGCTAAGCAGTAGACTGCATTCTCCCTCGGGGTCCTCCCACTGTGCTCCGAGAAGGACGCGAAGGAGGACCTGAGCAAAGCATCCTGGCTGGGCGTTGCGTAGTAAAAGGAGGGGTGCGAGTACCCCACTCTGGAGAACGGCGGGAGGGGGACTTGTGGGAGGTATTCGGTTCTCACGCGCCTTTCTTTTGCCCTGGCTGCAGCACGTCTTTGCTTCTGCTTTTCCTGCTCGTGTCTGTGCGAGTCAGAGAACCTTCTCGTGCCTACCAGCGCAGGGAGCGTCAGGACCTGTCCTCTCGTGTCCCTCTGTGAAGCTGCCAGACCCTGGACAGGTTTCCTGCTTGTCACTTGGTCCTTGAGAGGGGGGAGCTTACTTTGTAAGTCCCTGTTCCCAGCCTTATGCCAGCTCTTGGAGGTCATTTTTGGTTTGGTGAAACCATCCACTAGCACAGTGTCCCCAACCTTTGCCCCGGACACCTTTGCTCTGCAAAGCTGGCTTTTATGAACGCTCTGACTCTGGGCTCTGAGGACCCACTGCTTTATTTTAATATAGATCCTCATGGAGATGGAGGTTTTCAGGAAAGACACGGTGGAGCACGCCTTGCTCAGCAAATACAGCGCACAGTCTCTATGCCCGTGTCTGGTGGCAATGGCCAGGGGCGTTTGCCCGGCTGCGTCTTTGCATTCCAGACACAGGACACTGCAGTTGACAAAGGCCTTCAGAATCAGCAGGTGGCCTGCTTCTGCGGCAGCGTGAATGGGGCACTTAGTGACATCGGCGTGCAGAGCTTCATGGCACCATGCGCGATAGGGGTGAACACCCACTGCCTCGTGGGGCTGTGCGCCCTGCTTCAGGGCCCACTCAGTGAGCTCTGTGTTCCCACGGAAGGCGGCGAGGTACAGGACCACCCTTTTCTGGTACCTGAGTGGGTGACACAAGTGCGGGGAAGGGTCGGTAAATTAAATCAGCAAAGGGACAACATCCTAGTCACAATGTCTGGTCTCCCTTCTACGTTAAGACTGGCTGAATCACACACACTTGCCCACAGCTCACATGCAAATCATTCAAGCTTAGAATCACGGGGAAGTTACTGGAAGCAAGTCAAATCCGTCATTTGATGTGTTTGTCTTCTCTGACTGTCCTTGCTTTCTGG
Source organism: Castor canadensis (assembly GCF_047511655.1). Classification (NCBI taxonomy): domain Eukaryota; kingdom Metazoa; phylum Chordata; class Mammalia; order Rodentia; family Castoridae; genus Castor; species Castor canadensis. The sequence goes on from NC_133402.1 coordinate 68,642,325, forward strand.
CTTCTCAATGTCCCCACTGTAAACCGATGTAAACCACTCCCTCCTTCTCCACCCCGCAGACCGAAGCCTCCAAACTGGACAGCGCAATGGTCTCTGCGTCTTTCCTTACAGGCTTTCGTCACATGGCACATAGAGACCCTTTTATTCGGAAGTTGGGGGCTGCCCATCTTCTGTTTTCAACCATCCAACAGCTTCCCACGGCGAACGGAACTCATACTCCCACCCCGGTCTCCCTGGACTGCCGACACCCCTCCAGGCACAAGCTGGCTGCTCGGTGAAGGCTGTTCCCAGAAATGAGAGGGTCGCTCAGCACTGCCCGTGATGCGCTTGGCAGGAGGTTTGTGGCTCCACTTCAGAGAAGGGTCACACAGCCCGCCATCTCCCCATGTCTACTGCCCGTAACCGCTTTCCTGTTTGTCCCCATCTCTGATATGCGTCTGGCTGCCCGTGTATTTTCTGCAGGGGAAAATGCTGCGCCCAGAGCGCGTGGCTCTCCGGACTCTGTGGCCGGGAGATTGTAGCTAATCTGGGTTAGAAATTCACTCACTGGTATTTGATTGACACGTCACACTCTTTTTAGATTCATGAGTGCAAGGCAGCATCTCTGAATTGGCTCCACCTGGGACGAGAGGACTGTGAAAATGCCCCTCAGGTCTCTGGGCAGCGGCCAGGTGACATCTCTCCTCTCTCCTCTCCCTCGCGGCCTTACACTGCAGTCAGCGGTGTTTCAAAAGCAGACTGCGGCTTGCCCTTCCCGCCCTTTCGTGTCTCCCCAACTTGAAACAGAGTTCAAGTTCCTTTATGCTCTGCGTGGCCCACGGGGCTCCTTCTTTACAACCTGTGACCAGCTTACCGCGTGGCCGTCTTCCAGGGCCTTGAAGCTGCGCTCTCGCCTCTGGGCCTTTGTGCATCCGCCTGCCCGAGTGCCAGGCCTTAGGTCTCCACATAAATTTCCCTCTCTCTGGGGTCACCTGACCTCCACATGCGTACCGTCACCCGACCCCACGCCGCGCACCCTACGGCGTCACCTGACCCCACGCTGTACACCCCATAGCGTCACCTGACCCCACCCTGTGCACCCTACAGTGTCACCTGACCCCACTCTGTGCGTCCTACAGCATCCTGCACCGGCCTGGCCATAGCACTGTCACACTGAATGGCAACAGCAGCCGAGCTTAACCTCCCGCTTACCATGGGCCGCGCACCCTTCCACGTCCCCGTGATTACTACGTCATTTAATCTCTAAGCAAGTCTGTGAGGCTGGGGACGTAGCTCGAGTGGCAGAGCACCTGCCCAGCACGTGCGGGCCCTGGCTGAATCCCCAGAGCCACAAAAGCTGGGGGAGGGAGGGAAGAAGAACATCTATGTAGCCTGGCATCGTAGAATACTCCTGTAACTCCAGCCACCTGAGAGGCAGAGGCTGAACAATCGCAAGTTCGAAGTTACCATGGCGACCCTAGCTCAAAAAATGGGGAGCATAGCTGGAGAGAGAAAATGCCTGCCCACCATGCACGAGGCCCTGGATTCGATCCCCAGTACTGCAAAGAATAAATAATAAATAAGTAAATAAAAGAACGAAACAGTCTACGAGATGGGCGTTGTCATCCCCACTTGCCAGGAGAGTGACATCCAGGATCGGTTTGTAACCTGCCCAGGGTTGCAAAGCTAAGGAGGGGGAGCAGGGCTTTGAGCCTGGACAGATGGCGCTGGAGTTCCTACTCCCAAGCATCTGAAATTCTGCTTCTCGGGTATCAGTTACTAAGTTTCTCTTTTCCTACTGTCTGTAGGGAAGTACAGATGGGACAGCGTCTCATTTATTGCTGTATTTCTCCAATCTTGCCCAGTATACAGTAAGTGCTCAATAGCTGTCGTTTGGGTGGAGGAACAAAGGACTTTTCAGGAGGCCATGTGTGTTCTCTGAGCTCTGAGACTTTGCTTAAGGGTTAGGCCGCGAGCAGACGGCTCAGCAGGTAGGGCTGGAGCTCAGCTGTCAGGGTCCTCGTCCTGCTCTGCTCTTGCTAGCTTGTGACGTTGGACGAGTTCCCACTCTGCTTCCTGACCTGTAGAAAAGATTCAAAGCAGCTCCCTATAAGGCCGGTGCCCTGCAAAACGAGGTGTATAAACCCAACACAGTGTTTGTCTTGAGTGGATTCAGCAAACACGCACCTTGAAGGGTACCCGAGCAAGACGGCTATTTGTTTGGATTCAGAACATGAGAAAAGAGAGTTAACCATCCCCAAACAGAAATAGTTGTAAAATATCTGAATATTCCACAAGACTGTAAGAGCTGCTACTCTACCCTGTCACTTTACACTCAGACTCCTGGCGAGCCAGGGCTTTTGTAGAACGTCATCGAATCACCCACGAGGGGGCGCTGTTCTGAAACCACCGCTGCACCAACGCCTGAAGTTCAGGGGGAAACTTAAGTGGCCTTAAGATGCCACTGCTTCTCCCAGCCTACCCGCCCCCCTGCCCCAGGGGCATGGCATGCTTCCTGTGTGCAGAAGCGTGGATGCTTGAAAAAGTACATGTGGTGCATGAAAATGGAACAGTGAAACCTGTTGAGATTGTTTTAAGAAGGGGAGAGAGGCGATGAGGAGGAACGACAGGGGGGATGAATGTGATCCGGGTGTGTTTGTATACATGTATGGAAATATCACAATGCTAGTTAAATGTTCTTATAAAAAGTACGTGTGAGCTTAGCAAGAGGTGGCCAGTGTGTCCAGCCAATCGGCTGCCATGTCAGTTTCTTTTTCTTAGAATAAGATATTTATCCTGAAAATAAGTACCTTTAAAAGTGTTAAGACATATGATATCCAAACCAAACTGAAGTCACATATTTAGTTAGTATTTCCAGAGGAAGCGAACCTGAATTGCAACCCATTGCCAAAGGCTGTCAGCCCTGGTGGCCTCCCTGTGGTCTTGCTTCTGCAAATATCTCGGTTCTTGCTCAGTGGAATGGGCACGCCCGCTGTAGCGTGAACATCAGGCTCAAGATCTAAGGGAGGCTTACTGAACAGTTACAAAGTGAATCCAGCATCTGCTTCATCTCCGTACTTGAGTATTGCTCCTTCCTGGGACAAATAGCGTTGGACTTTAAGTTTTTGCCCGAGGAGACAGCCCATCAGGAACTCCTTCCATCCATCCCAGACATCCAAACGGAGGGTTGTGCCTATGGATCAAAAGAGGTGGTTTATGGCTTCAGTCTCCCACTGTGGTCTGGCAGTCCATAAAATTTCTTATGATTGCTTTCCCCAAACAGAGGCACAAGCTACATGCACAGTGCAAAGGACCCTTGGAATAAGGGGGCAGCGATGCTGTTTTTAACTTGGGACTTTGGGTCTTGGAAAAGCCATATAGCTTCTGTGCACTTCCCCCTTCTCTTCAGTGAGTGCTTGTAACGCTGAAATACATTTTGTAGCCACCTTACAACAGACCTGTGGACATTCAGTGCTGATATATATGTTACCATGTAAACTAAAGTCATTGCATCAAAGAGGAAGCTAAGCTGGGTGCTGGTGGCTCACGCCTGTAATCCCAGCTACTCAGGAGGTAAAGACCAGGAGGATCGTATTTCAAAGCCAACGCTAGGCAAATAGGTCTCAAGATTGCTACCTCAAAAATTTCCAACACAAAACAGGGTTGGCAGAATGGCTCAGGTGGTAGAGCGCTTGCTTAGTAAGCACCTGACTCTTAAATTCAAACCCCAGTACTGCCGAGAGAGAGAGAGAGAGAGAGAGAGAGAGAGAGAGCGCTAAGCAACCTGGGGGACAAATGGCTTCCTTGGGCCCTCAGCTCACTAGTGGGCTGGACAGGGCTGTGGGATATCCGCTGGCTGATTTGCACACTTGCCCTTCACAAAGCAGAACCCCTTCTGTGTGATGAGCATCAAAGTAGCTCTGCTGCTGGAGAACCTGGCCCTTGCTTCTCGCAGCCCACCCTCTCCTGGTTTCTGTGAGGACGAATTCCCTTTGGCCGTCAGGAGTCTTTCCTTAGCCGTTCTGAACTCGTCACTGCACATCGCCTGAGACAAAACTCAGTCCTTCTCTGGCCCAACCCAAACCTCTCACTTCCACTCTGCTCGGCCACCTTGACCTTTCTCCTGTTCTCCAAACACACCAAGTCCATTCCCATCTCAGGACCCAGTGACAACAATTGCTTTTGCATGAAAGGATTTTCTAGACTTTCACGGGTCTGTGCTTTTTGTTCAACTTTCAACCTAAACATCGTGTCCTCACAGAGGACAACTCTTGACAGCCTTGTCACCAGCACCTCCTGCCCTGTTACTCTTTATCCATGGCCTTGTTTTGACATCTTCATAGCTCCTATCAGCAGCACTTGCATTCCTTTGCCCTGTTTGGAGGTGTTTTTCATGCACTGGTTTAAAAGGAAAAGTCCTTCAGGAGCCACACAGCCTGGCCTGGGCAGGGCTGACTACTTCTTGGCTGATTAACGAGCAATGGTTAATCTCAGCTATGCTGGTGGCTCCGTGGACCCCACGTGCCCCTCACTTCCAACTCTGGTCTCCAGCGCAGGCCTCCACTCCAGCTCCAGATCCCTTTCTGGAACATTGCCCCGAGGGGGTCATCCGAAGGACAGCTGGCCACTTTTCACCTTTCTCCCTCTGCATTCTTCCTCTTGGTGGCACTTCTGTCTTTCTTGCAGTGTAAGCAAGAAGCTCCCGGATTATATCCTACACTGGAAGTTGCTTTCGCCCTTCCTGATTTCTCACGGCCTGCTCTGACAGTCTTACCTCATGAATATTTAAGAACTGTTTGCTTGCCTGTCTCAACTAGCCCTGCTCTACTTTAGGCCTCGATGACCTCTCGGCTAAATCTGCTTTGAGAGGCTCTCAGAAGCCTCCCGGTCTCTCTATTTGGGTTTCTGTTTGAATGTCACCTCTTTTTCTGAGTGACTATCTGAGATGGCCTCCTCTCTCCTTGTAGCATGGATGGTCCTTGCCTTGTCCAGCTGTTCTTTTCCTCTGAGCTCTTCTCTCCATGTAAAATTGACCCGCTTCTGTTTGCTGGAATGAAAGCAGTAGAGGTGAGGCCACTGCTCTCGCCGTCCCCGGCGGTGCCGTCTCATGGTGGATGCTCACGTCCACGCAGCATTTGTTGAAGGAAGTTCTGCCCCACTCCCCGACCCCTTCTGCTGTGCGCTGCCTCCTAACCCAGCAGGCCAGCCAGGTTAACCAGAGAAAATCACAGCAAATTCACTTAACCTAAGCTTTACATGATACAGAGCCTTCAGAATTAAAGACCCAGGGAAGACTGCCTGCTCTTATGTTTAGGTTTGATGAAGAATGGACAGTCGTGTAGAAATGTGGTCGGTGTGAATGTCAAAATCTAATGGTGAGACTGAGGTCGAGGACTCAGGCAGCCTGACATTCCGATTCTTCTCAGCCTCTCTGGGTTGCATTCCTTCCTTCTACCCGGTGTAGGGCAGGACTTCTCTGGGTTCCTCTTATGGCCGTCTATCACACAAGGTAGCCTCAAGAATTTTTTTATGGCTAGCTCCTACACGGAAAACTGGGAAGGCTATAGAAACACTTTTGGGTTTTATGGATTGATTTGGAAAAGAGAGGTTCTAGCTGTTATGACATGCCTTGGGGAAACAGGAATGCTGGTGTGTGATTTGCTTCAGGGGAAGCTGGAGGCAGGAGAACATCAGCGCGAACTTGCTCTGGGCTGCTTGAAGGTCTTTGATCTCCTTAGTTCAAAGTGCTCAGCCTGCCGAGCACCAGGCTTGGGGCACGGCGTTCTGAGCCCCAACTCTAATATTCTTTGAAAGCTCATGATATGCTGTGACCTGTTCTCTGTGCATTTTTTTGTTTTGTTTTGAGAGTGCTTGGGATGGAACCCAGGGCTTTGACACATGCTAGGCAAGTGCTCTACCACTGAGCTGCCTCCCCTGTTCTAAGTACTTTACATGAATAACTACTTTAAAACTCACAACTCGAAGTTGTAAGCGATGGTCCTATTTTTCTCCCTATTGACAGCTAAGGAACGTGAGTTACCAAGAGGTGAGGCAACTGACCAAGGGCTGATGTGCCCAGTGAGTAGAGGAATCAAAGCTGAACTGGGAGCCTGGCTCCTGTGCCCTTGTTCCTACTCTACTTTGTACCCACCTCCAAGCAAGAATCCAGTTGGCTCAGCGGCCATACTTGATGTTTCTGAAGAGTTTGTGCATTGGCTCTTTCTGCTTTTTTGGGGGGGTCTGGGGTTTGAACTCAGGACCTTGAGCTTGCTAGGCAGCTTATGGCTACCTTTGAATCAATGTGATGGCCTTGTCAATAGGAGCTGGGTTGTGTGTATGTGACTCCATTTATCCGTACAGATTATTCTAGGTTGAGACAGTAAGCCTGAAGCAGGGTAAAGTAGGAAAAGTTTGGGACTCAGAAAAAAAACCTTACATCTTAGATTAACCATGCTTTGGCTCAGAAACTGCCCTCACCTGGCCAGGAGCCACCCATGCCCCTCCCCGCTCATTGAGTATCGATGGGAATCACCTGGTTCTCCCCTTCCCATAGGTTGGCATAGGTTTTTAAAAGCACCAGAAGAACAGAAAACACAATCGCTCGGCTTCCGGCTTCCACCTGGGCCTCCCTCACCGTGCATCCCTTTATATTTCTCTTCCCTAATTTTTAATAAACTCCCTTTATACCCACATGTCCTGCCATGGATTCTTCCCAGTGGGTCACAAAGAATTTGGAAGTCTTTTGATCACAGACTCCACCAGTGCAGTAAACAAGCCCATAGGAGGGAGGGAGGGAGGGGGAGGGGAGGAAGGGAAGAAGGGAGAAAGGGAGGGAGGGAGGAAGGGAGGAAGGAAGGAAGGAAGGGAGGAAGGGAGGAAGGGAGGAAGGGAGGAAGGAAGGAAGGAAGGAAGGAAGGAAGGAAGGAAGGAAGGAAGGAAGGAAGGAAGAAAGAAAGACTGGTTAGCTTCATTAGTTATTTGGAGCCGTACAAAGCTTCTAAACTATGGTTGTCTTTGTTGGCTGGAATTTCCTAACACTAGCAATCTTAGTGTCACAAAAGCATGACGATAAGAGATCTTTAAAGAGCCAGCAGTGGAGGCCCAGAGGGCTGGTGAAGTGCTGAGGTCTCTGGCAGCTGGGAGTAGAATGTGACCTGGAACATAGGTTTTCAGGACTCCAAGACCCAGACAGCCTCTTCCTTCAGTTACTTCCCCTTTCCTTCCTTTGTGCTTCAGATTCTTTCCCTTCTCGCCTCCTTTGCAGACAGACATACTGAACCATCTCTCTCCCTGCTGGCCTCTCCCTTTCTGGATATTCTGTAGTCTTTTTTATTACAAATATTATCTCATATTAATTGTACAACTTAGTAGGTTTCACTGTGACATTTCCATATTGCATATATTGTTTTCATTATATTCACCTTTCTACTCCCCTCTCTGGCCTTCTCTCTGTCCCCTCTCCTGGTCTCTTTGTCCCCTCTCCCTAATAGTACCTCTTCTACTTTCAGTAACCTGTAGTTTTTTCTTTTTCTTTTTTTGGAGAGGTGGGATTTGAACTCAGGGCTTCACACTTGCAAAGTAGTCACTTTACTGCAGTCCATTTTGTACTGGTTATTTGGAGCTGTGGTCTCATGAACTGTTTGCTTGGGCTGGCCTTGAACCGTGATCCTCCTGAGCTCAGGCTCCCAAGTAGCTAGGATTACAGGCATGAGCTGCCACCACTCGGCTAACCTTTGAAGTGGGATTCTTTTTCCATTGCTCCTTACTAGACCTTGGATTGCTGCCTCTTGGGAGTTCATTCCTACTTGGGCACTGTTCACTCCACAGCCTGATCTGCATTACCACTTCATGCCCCTACACTGAAACCCTCACCTTGCCACGTTGTCTATGTTTTCTGCATAGACAAACGAGCAGTTCTGCAGACACTCTGCAAAATGCCTTGATACACATTCTCCGAGTTACAGACAATACTTGCCACAATCACTGAAATTTCTCTAAAGCTTTCTGGTGTCATTAGACCTTCTTATAAAATGCCTCATTCTCCTGGGCAGCACTGAAAACAAAGGATTTTATTTTTATTTTACTTTATTTTTGGTGGTACTGGGGTTTGAACTCAGGGCATTGTATTTGCTAGACAAGTGCTCTACCATTTGAGCCACACCTCCAGTTCTTTCTGCTTTAGTTTATTTTTTAGATAGGGGCTTGCACCTTTGCTCAGGGCTGTTCTCAAACTGTGATCCTCCTGAGTAGCTAGGATTACAGCATACACCACCACACAACAGAGGTGCTAACCAAGACCTAAATGCTGCCCCGAGTTCATTTATTTTATCTCCTGACTTAAGTGATTCGCTGTGTTTTAGTTTATTGTAAAAACCATTCTCAGAGGAGCCCTGTAAAGCCTAAGCCTAGCCCTGCCCCTCAGTCTCATTGCTCCACGGTAACGGAGAACATGCAGCCTCCATTTGTAGGTCCAGCCTGGCTCTAGCTTCCAGAGTGGCAGCTCAGGTGGGACGTTGGCATTTCAATGTGCTAGTCGTCCTCACCAGTCTCCCACCCTTACCCCGTATCATGGATCCCAATATCCTACTATCCCCCTTTGGGGTTTTAGAGCTGAGGAGCCAGGTGTGAGTTTGCCCCTCTGATGCCCAGCCTCAGGGGATCAGTTTCTGTACATGTTTTCAGAGCCTCCAGCTTGTCTAACTTCTCACCTCCATTCAGTCACTCACTAGCTGCGTTAATGGCTCACCTCCGGGTCCCTGCTGGATTGCCCTGAAGTCATTTTCTGCTTCCCAACCATTGCCAGACGCACACTCACCTGCCGGTTCTAGGACTCCCACCAGAAAGATTACTTGAGGCTAACTTCCCCGCCAGATGGAGGGGTTTCCATGCTGTCTGGCCTTCCCTCGCCACGGGTCTCAGCTGCACCCAGCTCAGTCCTCCTTAACGTCAACAGGGCACCTCCACTGAGCCCTGCGCTCTCTCCACTGTAATTCCTTGTCCGCAGGTACGCTATAACTGTCAGTTCAATTCTCTGCAGTAATGCATCCCAGTTTCTCAAAGAACAAAGCCAAAGAGCTTCTCTCTTAACACTCAAGGTTAAATATCCAGAGAATTTCTGAACAAGTTTGCAAGCAGCATCTATTGGATAAACCTTTTATCCTTATGGTCTGTAATGCTTTCTTTGTCACACAATTAAATTCCTTCATAAACTTATTTTCTGGTGGAAAATAGACATGTACTTGAAGACTGCTCCAGAAAATACACTTGAAACCCATCACCGAAAAGAGCGAATGAAACTCATGGGCCCTGGCTGCACAAGCGTCCTGGCTCTCTGTTTCAATAGTATCTCTGATTTTCAAAGGTGACCCACACAATCATATGAGGTTTGCAAACCTGCATCCACCAGGTGCAGACTACTCGCGAAGCCTCTGGGAGAGCCCGTTCCAGCCAATGTCCCCAACCCTGCCTGCATGGCCCCTGTCTCCCCAGTGTCTGTGTCCTCATTCATACCCCAGCGGTGGGATTCCACCTATCTAATTTGGGCTTTTCTTCCTGAATACAGAAACCATTTCCTTGGCTTGGGCTCCCACCGCCCCCACGTTGGGGAAACAGCAATAAAGCATGAATAAAAGTGCACTGGCTGAGTACAAGTTGCTGTGAAGAACCTGATTATGGGTTTGATTAGTGTTTATAGTCAGTCTGAGCTTGGTCATGTCACTTAACTTCTCTTAGTCCCTGTGTTCTCCAGGTAGAGGTACCTGGAGCCAACCAGAGTTCCCACGTCTGGGCTGACAGGACCCTGCACTGCACTGATTTCCCAGGGACAACGTGCTCAGGCTGCTACAAATGCAGCCGGGAGGCACTGGCAGAGAAAAGCCCTGAGTGGCCTCGATCCTTGAAGCAAAGGCACACTTCTGTCTTCTCTGTGAGCACACCTGCTCCAAAAAGGATCCATGTCAGTTTGTGAGCGTGTGTAAGATACAGACAGAAGAACAAGCGGGTAAACTCGTGAGCAAGCAAGAGGACGGCAGAGGCCGGGACACAGACTTGAGAAAAAGTGGGCTAAAGGGAGCATCTGTCCCACACAGGAAGAGGGGTGTGGCCAGGCGCCAGTGGCTCACGCCTGTAATCCTAGCTACTCAGGAGACAGAGATCAGGAGGATCGAGGTGCGAAATCAGCCCCAGGCAAATAATTCATGATAACCTATCTTGAAAAACCCCAACACCAAAAAGGGCAGGAGGAGCGGCTCAAGTGGGAGAGTGCTTGCCTAGCAAGCGTGAAGCCCTGAGTTCAAATCCCCTTATCAAAGAAAAAAAAAACAAAAAACAAAAACAAAACTTGACAATCCTGTCTTAGCCTTCTGAGTTCTGGGATTACAGGTGTGTACAACCATGTCCAGCTAGCTTTATAATTCTTGGTAAGTTGGTTACTAAATGTTTTATTGCCAAAAAGAACATCCCATTTCTTGTCTTAATCTCTACAATTTTTCAGTCTTCATTCAGTTTGTTAAAGCTGCTCTCTGAGCTCACCAGTGACCTTTAAACCAAATAAAAAGTCTTAGACTTGTCTGGTCTATCACCAGCATCCTGAAAACAGCCTGTTCTCCGTGTCTGTTAGAATACAAGTCCCGGTTCTCCTGACTGGAAGCTGACCTAGCAGGTGCTGAGTGCTGGCCGCTGGCCTTTGCTACATCCTTCTGTATGTTTGCTCCAGAGAAAGCACCTCTCACCGGGCTCAGTGCCACCTTCATGGGCGGGACACCTATTTCAATATGGGCCAGCTGAACCCACCACCCAAGCCCCTGCTCCATGTTTGTTGTGGAGGAGAACTGGAAGAGCTGTTGGGCTAACAGCTGAGTATAAAGGAACACTCTGAATCTCCTGTGTCTCGAGCTGGGGCCCAGAGCACAGTCCTTCCCTATCTCCCACTGCCATTCTGGACTCCATCTCAGTGCTTCCTGTTCTTACTTGTGACCAGCCGCCTTCCTGTCTGTCCTTCCTGTGTCCCTCCACTGCTGTGCAGTTAGCTGGCCCTGGGATTAGTCAGAGCGCCAGTTAGCGGCCACCCTCTCTCAGCCTCTCCTCATTCCTCCCTACTGTTCATGCCACATCTGATCAGATGATGCAGCTCTGCTCACTGTCAGGCCCCTCCACTTTCCACAGTCTCCTGCTTTGTGTCCTCCCTGGGACCAGCCAATGTCCACGAGTCTGTGGCTTGACTTTTGCCCTGGCCTGGAAGCCTGGACTTTCTTCTGTTCCTCCCCCAGACAGCCCACGGTTCCTGTGTCCCCATGTGCTCCGGGAGTGCCTTCCCATGAGCCCTCCAGCCTGCGCCAAGCCGCCCTGTTGGATTATGACCGAGGGTACACACCTGTCTCACTGTTCCCCCTTCTCTACACACCTCGGGTGCAGGGCAGCTTTGTGGATTTCTGCATGAGCTGGTATGCACAGTGACTAACTGTGATACTTAAATCTTTGATTTTCAACCCGGACTTGACACTTGACTGCTTCTCTAAAGTTTTTTTGTTTTGTTTTGTATCTTACTATGTAGCTCCAGCTGGCCTGGAATGTGTTCTATAATTCAGGCTGGCCTTGAACTCTCAATCCCCCTGCCGCGGCCTCTCAGGTGCTGGGATTATAGGTGTGTTCCACCATATCCACCTCCAAAACCTTATTTTCCCTGCTTTGGAGAGGGACTAAAGTTTAAGTTCTGATAGCAGCAGGGATGACACACTGACTGGAAGGGGAGAATCTAGAAGACAAGCTGACTAAGGATTCCCCTGGTTAAAATCAGCAGGCCAGGTGCCCGAGGCAGTGCAAGGTGTGCTTTAGGCAAAGGTAAGACGTGGGTGGGGCCCTGCCATTTCCCCTTGGGGCCTTTCCCTCGCCTCTTCTCCAATGCCCTGAGTTCTGGGGATGGTCAGTCAGTCTACCCAGCAGCCGTCCAGGCTCTGAACACCCCCCTCTCAAGCCTCCTCCCTCAGAGGCTTGTTTGAAGGGTGTGGGATTTTCTCCTCACACACCTTGAGGGAGCCATTCAGAAGCTATGTTTTGTTTTTTAATCTGTAAAAGGTGCTTAGGCCAAGCCACTTCTAAATTCTTTTCCAGCTCTAAAATGTCACTGTGACCTGAGCAGTGTAGGACTGAGGGCCAGTCATCCAGTTCATCTCTGTTTGTTTTGGTATTTCACTAAACAATTTCATTGTCAGAGCCTGGGGACAAGTGGCTCTGAGTGCCCTTCCTCACGTAAGCCTAGTCACATTCGGAGCCCTTGTCATGTCACAGTGCAGGCAGGGTTCGGCCTCCAGCAAGCCTGCAGAGCTAGTAACGTCCTCGGGGACAAGCCTACCGCTTCATTTCCTCTGGGCAAAATGGGGACAATAATTGCCATTAAAGTTCTGAGAGCCTTGATGTCAACCAGCAGGAAGAGCACAGCTAGCTCAGTGCAGTCGTCGGGAGAAGCATCAGCAAGAGCAGGCTTAGCAGCTAGAGAAAGCAAATCGCCTTGCAAGCGTGTCGTGTGTGGTGTGTGTGTGGTGTGTGTGGTGTGTGTGTGGTGTGTGTGTGGTGTGTGGTGTGTGGTGTGTGTGTGGTGTGTGTGGTGTGTGTGGTGTGTGTGTGGTGTGTGTGTGGTGTGTGTGTGGTGTGTGGTGTGTGTGTGTGTGGTGTGTGGTGTGTGTGTGGTGTGTGGTGTGTGGTGTGTGTGTGTGTGGTGTGTGTGGTGTGTGGTGTGTGGTGTGTGGTGTGTGTGTGTGTGGTGTGTGTGGTGTGTGTGTGGTGTGTGTGTGGTGTGTGTGTGTGGTGTGTGTTGTGTGTGTGTGTGGTGTGTGGTGTGTGTGTGTGTGGTGTGTGGTGTGTGTGTGGTGTGTGTGTGTGTGTGTGTGTGTGTGGTGTGTGTGTGGTGTGTGTGTGGTGTGTGGTGTGTGGTGTGTGTGTGTGTGTGGTGTGTGTGTGGTGTGTGGTGTGTGGTGTGTGTGTGTGTGTGGTGTGTGTGGTGTGTGTGTGGTGTGTGGTGTGTGGTGTGTGTGGTGTGTGTGTGTGGTGTGTGTGTGGTGTGTGTGGTGTATGTGTGGTGTGTGGTGTGTGGTGTGTGTGGTGTGTGTGTGTGGTGTGTGGTGTGTGGTGTGTGTGGTGTGTGTGGTGTGTGTGGTGTGTGTGTGTGTGTGGTGTGTGTGTGGTGTGTGGTGTGTGGTGTGTGGTGTGTGTGGTGTGTGGTGTGTGGTGTGTGGTGTGTGTGTGATGTGTGTGTGTGTGGTGTGTGTGTGGTGTGTGGTGTGTGGTGTGTGGTGTGTGTGGTGTGTGTGGTGTGTGTGTGTGTGTGGTGTGTGTGGTGTGTGTGTGGTGTGTGTGTGTGGTGTGTGTGTGGTGTGTGTGGTGTATGTGTGGTGTGTGGTGTGTGGTGTGTGTTGTGTGTGTGTGTGTGTGTGTTGTGTGTGGTGTGTGTGGTGTGTGTGGTGTGTGTGGTGTGAGCGTGGTGTGTGTGTGTGTGTGGTGTGTGTGGTGTGTGTGGTGTGTGTGTGGTGTGTGGTGTGTGTGTTGTGTGTGTGTGGTGTGTGGTGTGTGGTGTGTGTGGTGTGTGTGGTGTGTGTGGTGTGTGTGGTGTGTGTGTGGTGTGTGGTGTGTGGTGTGTGTGGTGTGTGTGTGGTGTGTGGTGTGTGTGGTGTGTGTGTGTGTGTGTGTGTGGTGTGTGTGTTGTGTGTGTGTGTGTGGTGTGTGTTGTGTGTGTTGTGTGTGTGTGGTGTGTGTGTGTGTGGTGTGTGGTGTGTGTGGTGTGTGTGTGGTGTGTGGTGTGTGTGTTGTGTGTGTGTGTTGTGTGTGTGTGGTGTGTGTGTGGTGTGTGTGGTGTGTGTGTGGTGTGTGTGTGTGTTGTGTGTGTGTGTGTGGTGTGTGGTGTGTGTGTGTGGTGTGTGTGTGTGTGGTGTGTGTGGTGTGTGTGGTGTGTGTGTGGTGTGTGTGTGTGTGGTGTGTGTGTGGTGTGTGTGTTGTGTGTGTGGTGTGTGTGGTGTGTGTGGTGTGTGTGTGTGTGTGTGTGTGTGGTGTGTGTGTGGTGTGTGTTGTGTGTGTTGTGTGTGTGTGGTGTGTGTGTGTGGTGTGTGGTGTGTGTGGTGTGTGTGTGGTGTGTGGTGTGTGTGTCGGGAGGACTCAGGCTCCGCTGCCACTAGCGACACTGCACAGCCTCACTTGAAGATGTACTTATTGCCAGAGGACTGGTTTCTCCACGCAATGACCTCAGGCTCAAGTCATTTTCTCACGTGGGTAAGACAGAGGTGACGGTGTGTCAGATTTGCGTTGTCTTGTTGATGTCTGGCTACAGCAGACATGACTGGAGTCTGTCTATCAGACACCTACTAAGGGAGCTTTTCATCCTGCACAGAGTTAGGGCCACAGTGATAAAGAGATTGCTTTAATAGACCTGGCAACATTTTTAAATGACTGCAACGGTGTGTATGGCTTGCACAGAGAGGAAGAAAAGAACATGCACTTGAACTTACTTAGACAGATGCTGAAATACACTTTGAAGAGAAAGCGACGAAGCGCTGTGACTTTTGCTGTCCCCTCCTGAGACATGAGTAAACCTGCTTTGAGGCCTGCCTCACTTGTCAGTCTACGGACCCTACACAGGGCCGAGCCTTGACGGTTTAAATCTGTGCTGTGCTTCCGAGGCTCCACCTTAGAAGCAACTCCCTTTGCTGTGACTTCAGATTCTAGCTCCTCAGAACAACGACGGCCGCCTGTGGAGGGGACTGAGTGCTTGGAGCGCCAGGACACCTGGGTGACATCTTTTCACACTTCTGATAGCTAAACTGTGGCTTAATTATTTTACAGTAAATAAGCAAACGAAGTTGACAGCTTGCACTTAAACTTCCAGATTTCCATTTTCTCTTGGAAAGGTGCAAAATCTGGTATTAACAAGCCCTGGTGCTGACAGCCCCGCCCCGGAGCTGGCAGTAGCAGGACAGAACTGACAGTACCGGTTTCGATCTGGTAGGCCTTCAGGCTGTTACAGTCGAACATCTCCAGGCCCTGGGGGGTCCGCAGACAGTAGACGCTCACGGGAAAGCCACATCTCAGAGTGACCAGCGTCCTCAGGTCAGACACTTTTTTACCAAGAAGGGAGCTGTCCACGATCGGCACGGTCTCCTGGGTGACAGCACTGAACACGTAGAGCGTGGGCTTCTCTTCTTCCTGCAGAAGGGGAGAAGGAGGGACTCAGTGTCTGCCAGTTAGGTTAGGGGTCTCCCAGCTCCGTTGCATGGGTGTGCAGGGTAGAAGCAAAGGCAGGTCAGATCTCTGGCTTCTGTGCTCAGGCTTGCTCCTCTGTCCAGAGGGCATTAACCAGGCCCCCTGCTTTAGTGAGGTGGCGACCTGGCAGGGCGCTGAGACCCTTCTTTCTTCTAGTCTGAAACCTGGTATGCATGTGCTAAGCTCACAGAGGTGCTTGCCTGGCCAGCACCCCCTGTGGCGCTGCACCCTGACTGGGAAACGCTCGGGATTCCAAACCTGTGGTTCACTGAAAAGCTTCCTGTCTGAGAGGTCAACTCTGGGGAGTGGAACTGAGCGGGGAGTTTTTTTCTGGTTGTGGGCTCTTCCTTGCTATATGGTTTGACTTTTTGCAAAACACAGTAGCCATATGCATTTATTTTCACTATTTGAAAAGGAAATACTAAATATAGTTTTTTGTTGTTGTTTTTACAAGTTTCCTTGTTCCTTTAATTTCACAATTTAAATAGGAAGCCAAGCAGAACTCAGGCATCTGAGGTTGAGTAAAAATGGAAAGTTTGGGGAAAATCTTAATCCTGGTAGCAACAGTTTAGTGGAGCCGAACCCAAACTGAAGCCAGCAATGACGAAGGCGGGGGGGGGGGGGGTGAGAGCATTTCCCCTTTTCTAACAGAGTGAAGCTGGCTCCACTTCCTCTCTGGCGGACTCAGGACTGTGGTACTCTTCAGTGGCTTGCGGTTGTCTGGGCAGACGGAAGAGCAAGTGCTGCCCCCAAGGTCCCTAGTAACGCAGGCTCTTAAACTCCCCTCACTGTCTCTCCTTCTCCCATCAAATACCTCTCTGGCTTCTGCTCCCGGCCACTTGCTGCGGCCTTCTAATACATCCCACACACTCCCTCCTCCCAGGCACATGGCCACAGCTGATCAGCATGCAGATCCCTGAAAAAGCCTTTGTGGCTGAGTGCTCTGACTGTGGTGTGCAGCCAGTTCAGTTCAGTTGTCCCTTCTCTGCTGCACGTGAAGCCAGCTCAGCAGGCCCAGCTGCTGGCTGAGGCTCCAGTGCTCAGAACACTTTTCCATGAGAGCTTCTGATGAATCCACTGGATAAGAACCCAGGATTCACCTTCCCTTTTCACCATGCTCATGTTTTCCTATGGCCCCATAAAGCCAGGGTCTGCACAGCTAATCCATGAAACACTCACAGGCAGGCAGAAATCTCTGAAAAAGAGGGACCAAAAGATAGTGCCGAAAAAGGAAATTTGTTTTCCTTTTCACAGATCCCTCTGACCTTTCTCTCCCCCTCACTATGGCTGCTAGCTTGTAGTGACAAATGATGTAAACAAATAACAAATGAAATGCAAATAAATAGAATAACATGCAAACAAAATAGTAGAGGCCCAAGTTGCTCTTAACAGTTAGCTAGCTGCTATGTAATGTTAGACAAATGAGGCCAAATAAGCATCTTGGAATATGAATCATCGTATATCTGTATCTATAAAGACTCTCTGTGAATATATGTCTGTCTGTCTGTCTATCTATCTATCTAGAGGTTACAGATGCAAGTAGTAGCAAGGGAGAATTGCAAAATACCTGGCAGCTTTAATGAAAGTCAGAAGTGAACAGAAGAAAATGTAAATGAAGCCAAATTCTTAAGTCTTAAGAAAATTAACACCTGTAGAGTGTGGGTTTTCGTTATTTTCTTTCCCCCCCCCCTTTTTTTTTTTTTTGCAGTTCTGGAGTTTGAACTGAGGGCCTTCACCTTGAGCCACTCCACCAGCCCTTTTTTGTGAAGGGTTTTTCGAGATAGGGTCTCGTGAACTATTTGCCCAGGCTGGCTTTGAACCATGATCTTCCTGATCTCTGCCTCCTGAGTAGCTAGGATTACAGGCGTGAGCCATGAGCACCTGGCCTTTTCTCTTTTCTTTTTTTTTTTTAAGCACCTGGGAACTTTTTGCCTTACAAATAAACAACAAATGTTGAGTGGCATCCCAGCCCATTTCATTCTTAATGTTTCTAGAACGTAGTTGTCACTACACAGTTTTAACTTCACCTTGTTTTTGTGGGAAGCTGCACTTCAATTCTAATGAGGCACAGTAGTTTCAGACACCTCTGCATATTGAGTATAAGAAAAGAGGACAGATGCTAATTAATATCAGCCTGCTAAGTCACATTGAGTACCTAGAGAAGGCATGTCTCTACCTGTCTATTTACAAATTCTGAATCAGGGCAGGCCGGCCAGTTACCCCCAAGGAAGTCAGATGCTATAAATAAGCCATACCATACACAAGTCGTCATTGGGCATACGTAATCATAAATCCCTTGAGAAACAAACCAAGATACCACAGAGCAAGCACCTTAGTTAAAACTCTCAGAGTTCCCTAGACATCTCATCGCTCGCACTCTTCACTGTAAGCGTAAGGAAGAAATACTATCTCTAGTGCGAAGGAAGATATGTACTTAAATATTGGTTTCCATCTCAATCAGTTCCTGTAAGTTTGATGGTAAAGCAGACCTTTTCCTCAAGTCCACACTGCCTACTATACACACGTGATAACAGGCAAGGGCAGTGATGACCCAATGACGCTAGCAAAAGTCCTCATCATTGAAAAAGCATCCCGTGCCTCAAAGAATGCAGACATACCAGCTCTGTGCTCTGGAAAACTGCAGGCAGTTTTCCAAGTCTTGTTATTGCTGTAGTGCATGATTAAATAGACACGAATTTAACTAGTTCCTTTCTTCTTTAACTATGTTTAACCGTGTTATGTTGTGCAAGTTAGTTCTACCATCTGGGAATCTAGGAAAGCCAGTCCTTCATTGTGGTATAACTTGGAAATATCACAAATGTGAACCAAAACCTTTTTTCGATGTTAAAAAACTTGTCAATATGCAGTTTTGAAACAAAAGTAGACGCTGTGCCATGAAATAAATCCAAGATAGTTGGGGTTTTTATTGTGTTTATATTGTTCGTGTAGACTACAAAGTTTTGCTTGAGTGACAGGAAGGAAAGACATTTTGTAAACATAGAAGTGATCTACCCTTAAATATATTTTTAAAAAGTCATTTTCTAGTGTTCCTGCATACTGCACTTTTTCCTTTAATGGTAAGGAAGACACATCTGAGAAAGGGCACGTGGGTGACATAGGAACGATGGGAAGGAGCATCGGGTTAGCTTTTCCTTCTTCAGAAAAGAACTACAAAAACCAACAGAAAGATTGTTTGCTGGGGGCCAGTGGTCACACATGTAATCCTAGCTACTCAGAAGGCTGCGATAGGGAGGACTGCAGTTCAAGGACAGCCCAGGCAAATGGTTCTCCAGACTCCCATCTCAAAAAAACTCATCACAGAAAAAAGGCTGATGGAGTGACTCAAGTGTAGGCCCTGAGTTCAAGTGCTAGTACCGCCAAAAAAAAAAAAAAAAAAAAAGGGACAGCCCAGGCAAATTCTGCAATGAAGGGTCATCTGTCCCAGTGCTCGAAGCTTTGCACTGAACCCTACTCTTGTCCTGGAGTCCAGCCTGCCCACACTGTAAGGAGAGTAGAGGTGAAAGAGCTTATTCAAGACAGCCACAGAGCACAATTACGAGTAGCAGGGCAGCCAACGCACAGAACAAAATGGACTGGAGATGTGGCTCAAGCAGTAGAGCACCTGCTTTGCACAAAACCTTGAGTTCCAATCTCAGTCCCACCAAGGAAGAAAGGAAGAAGAAGAGGAGGAAGAAGTAGTTTCTGCGGCACCTATTTCCAAGTTGTATTGCTGTGCAGTTTGCTGTGTTCTTACAGCCCTGGCATCAGGTGCCACACAACCCAGGTTTCTGTATGACACACAGATGTGCAGAGGTGCTGTCACACTTGCCTCCTTGTTTTGCCATGGGTTGTCATGGAAATTACTGCTTGAGTTCTGTCCACTGTTGTGACTTAAGGCCTAGAATAGTATCTGTAATCAGCTTGACATAAGAACGTGTTGAATGAATGAGTCAATAAAGGCCTTGGGAAGCAAAGATGAAAACTAATGAAGTGTGTGATAGTTGTCTGACTTTTCAGTGAGGATGGAGATGCCTTTCAGGGAGTCCCCGCCTTTCTATGCTCCCCCGATTCTCAAGGCAAAGTGCTCCCCTCTATTTTGCTCTGAATACAACAGGGTTCTTAGTTGCAAGCAGCAGGGACCGTGGATAATTTAGCAGAAAATAAACTGAAAGGCTTTGGGTAGCTCACATTGTTGTCAGGCAGATTAGCGGTGAGAGATTGGGCAGCCAGGACAATCTAAATCATGCCCCAGAATTAGTCCAGCAAGGCCACACTGCAGCCACCACTGAGCCCTCAGAGCAGGCATTGGACACGCTGCCAGCTGTGTGTCCAGGCCTGCCAGGACCCTCCCTGTGCCTCTGCTTCTCTGCCTCACTGGTCTTAACATAAAGTGGGGTGGATGGGCAGGCCTGGTTGGGGTGCCTGTCACACATCCATGTCCTTCGGCAAGGAGGCAGCCTCTGGCACATGTGTCTTGTAGAGTCTGAGGAGGGCTCAGCTCCCTATGCCCCTCCCTAGTTTCCCTGCCTCCACCAATCAAGTGCTGAGCTCAAAATTTAGTTAATTCCTTCTGATGGCATCCCTGCAATGTTGTGAGAAGCTGTGTTGCAGTAAGAGGTCAGGCTAACTCTGTAGGACTCTTTTTCTGGGGTTTGAACTCAGGGCCTACACCGTGAGCCACTGTTTTGTGACGTGTCTTCACTGCTTATTGATACTAAAATATGTTAAGAGTTCACTTTGACGACTGTAAGACATTTAATGCCAACTACGAGAACGTGAGTGCCCCTCCCACCACGTGGGCTTCACTAGTTCCTTGAAGTACGTGCTTGCAAAAGGGCATCCGCGGTGCGGTTCCAAGGAGGCCTGCCATGGAAGACACCCTGGGTGCCCAGCAGTCTGCGCTCACTCAAGTGCACTGCACCCTATGCACGGGAGGGCTGAGCGCCCCCAACTTGAAGCCGCGTGGCGTTGGCTGCATCAAGGTCGCAGAATCACACTTAGCACTGCTCATCAAAATCCCAAACATCACGGACGCCTGATCGCTTTTTCCGTAATGTTGCTCTCGCCTTCTCTAAAGTTCTCACTTTGTCACTTCGTGTAAGCACGTTTACTTTTGCCTTGCTCTTGGGCCATCTGCTCCCTGGGAGGTGCGTTTGCACAAAACAAAGAGCAGGGAAGCAGCAGATCACGCAGAATAGAGACACCTGATGACAAGTGGGACTCACAGAGACCTCTCCATGAGCTGCAGACTGTGCGAGCTAGGATTTTTGAAGTTTCTTTTTTTTTTTTTTTTTTTGTGGTACTGGGGTTTGAACTCAGGGCCTATACCTTAAGCCACTCCACCAGCCCTTTTTTGTGAAGGGTTTTTTTTTAGACAGGGTCTCATGCACTATTTGCCCTGGTTGGCTTCGACCTGCGATCCTCCTGATCTCTGCTTCCTAAGTAGTTGGGATTACAGGCATGAGTCACCAGCGCCTGACTCCTTTCTTTCTTTTCTACCTTTCTTTCCTTTCTTCTCTCTCTCTCTCTCTCTCTCTCTCTCTCTCTCTCTCTCTCTCACCACTCTTAGTTAAAACTGTGTACAGTAATTCACACATCAGGCAGACTTACGGTACGGGATGACATTTCTATCTTAGAGCAGCAACTCTTAAATGATTTGGTTCGCTTGTCTTTTAAAAACAATTCATGGAAGTTTAAGAAAATGACCCCAGAAAATCTCTAGACACATATTTTTGCATCTTTTACAATTTTCAAGTTTTTTAAGGCTCTTAAAGCCCAGCCACGGCCCCAAGCATGCATGGCTGCCTGCCAGACTTGAACACAGAAACACCTATCATTCTTGTTACTGAAGACCTCACTCCTCTGCCCCTCATCACTTTTCCCATGGAAGTGACCTAACCTTCTTCATCCCCTAGCAATAGTCCAGACCTGCCCTTAGGGTTGGTCTAAAATTTGCTTGTGGTGAGATTTGCATGACAGGATAGGCAGGCTGAAAGGGGACAAGGAGGGAAAGGGGAAAAGGGGTAGACAAGGGCAGCTCTGCCCAGCATCCCTGTCTTCTGCCCCTCACAGACAAAGATGCGTAAGGCCATTTGCACAAATGGGGAAGAGGAGAAGGCAAAAAAGAAAAGCCCTTTCTAAGTTATGAAATGCAGTTCGGACTATCCACAGCTTAATTTAAAGGGAGATGGACATCTTGGACAAGCGTTCTGCTCATCATACCTTCAGAAAGCATTTGAGAGTCGAGCAGAACGAGATCCCAACGTCAGCAAGACTCCAATTGTTCCTCAGAGCTGCTCCGGCATACACGAGCTCCAGAGACCGCCTGCTGTGCTTGTGCTCAGAGAGAGGGATGTGGAAGAAATCCTTAAAAAGCAACAGCACGCTGAGAAGACAGGGCACCTCTGCACTGCTGGCCCAGACTACTGTGAGGCCTCTCTCCCCCCGACCCCACTTAGCATTATAATTGTACTGGGTCAGCTGCACGGGGTGGCTCACCCCTGTAATCCCAGCTACTTGGGAGGCTGAGGTTGAGAGGATCGTGGTTCAAAGCCAGCTTGGGCAAACAGTTCACGAGACCCTATCTTGAAAACCCTTCACAAAAAAGGACTGGTGGAGTGGTACAAGGTATAGGCCCTGAGTTCAAACCCCATGACTGCCAAAAGAAAAACAAAAATTGTTTTGGGTCAAAGGGAAGAAGTGTTAGAGCGAGATCTTAACTTCGAGTCCACAGATCTCTTCAAAAGTTTATGCAGAGAATGTAGGTGGCAAAAGACTACATCTGGGGATGGGGGCATGGCTCGAGTGGTAGAGCGTTTGCTTAGCAAGCCCAAGGCCCTGAGTTCAAACCCTAGCACCACCACTAAAAAAAAGGAAACAAAACCGCATCTTCATTTTCATTAACTTTAAGTGAAATTAAGATTTTTTTCTTCTCCTTCTTTTCTTCTAATGGCACTGGGGATGAACTCAGGGCTAGGCAGGTGCTCTACCACTCGAGCCATGCTCCCAGTCCCCTTTTTATCCTTAGTTAATTTTCAATAAGGGTCTTATGTCTTTGTCTGGGATCAACCTCAGATCGAAATCCTCCTATCTCTGCCTCCTGTGTAGCTGGATTATAGGTGAGTACCACTCTACCTGGCCCCCTTTAATTATTCTTATAGGCAATAAACTAAAGTAGCTAACAGTAGTCAGCTGTACCTGTGACTTTGTCACTAATAAGAATCAAGTCACGTCACATTACTGTTGTGCAGATATTTCAAAATGTTATATATACTTATCACTTCTTCAAACATACATTATTAAATGCATGGGAAGAACTTCTTAGTTAACATGTTAACAAAAAGTCTTATAATACAGGCTGCTATATCACAAATTTGATTTTTTTTTTTTTTTGGCAGCACTGGCATTTGAACTCAGGGCTACACCTTGAGTCACTCTGCCAGTCCTTTTTGGAGAAGGAGATTTCAAGATAAGGTCTTGTGAACTATTTGCCTGGGCTGGCTTCAAACCTCAATCCTCCTGATCTCTGCCTCCTGAGTAGCTGGAATTATAAGCATGAGCCATGAGCACCTGGCACAAATTTGATTTTTATTATTAGAAAACTGTATTTCACTATAACTGGTTTCCATTTTGTTTTATTTGAGACCGGTCTCCCGGTGTAGCCCAGGCTAGCCTTGGACTCTCAATCCTTCTGCCTCGGCCTCCCGAGTGTTGGGATCACAGATGTGTACCAGCACACTGCACACACATTTTACTTTGTGCAGTTAAGGACATTTTGAGAAGGAGTTCCTAGACTGTACCATACTTCCAAAGGATCCATGATACATAAAGGTTAAGATCCTTTGTGCCAGAAGATCTAGGTTGAGGTAAGCTTCAAAATATCATTAACGAAGGCTCAGTAAATGCTCCTTAGCGAGTGGGAATGGCCTTTTCCAAGTCCAGGATTTGATGGCCAGGAACAAAGCACTGTGCTTCATTTTTCATTTTAGAGTGGATAGCTATAAGACATTTAGGCGAGAGCCACTCTGCCACATTGCTCCTAACTCAGCAGTGTGGCCCCAGGTAAGACCCTCCCGAGCTTCAGGCTTCCCAGCACAAAGAACTCCTACTACAAGTTCTCCACCATCCTCTGTGTCTCCAGAGCCCCTCCGTTCTTTATATCTGCTTGGTCCCTTCCAGGCATCTGTGGGACCCTGGGTCCACTCACCAGCCTAAAGTGAAAGTCCTGTCCTTGTCATTTTCTGAAGAATCGCAGTGGCTATCTGGCCCCACACAACCCACAAACTCCCTATAGGAAGCGAAATTTCTTTACTGGCTTAGTTTGCTGTCTGCCCAACAGTTCCAAGTTACCACATTCTTATCAATCTCAAGAAATCGTTCCCTGTGCTGAAAGCGTGCCTAACGTGCACGTCTTAACTTTCACTGGGTAACCAAAACGAATAGACTTTTTAGTGACTCCAGGACACTACCTTTATCATCAGCTTGACGGCTTCCACCGTCTCGTCTGCTGCCACGTCGAACGGTTCAAAAGATCCTTCAAAAGCTATGAAAATCCTCATCGTGCAATTAATTACCTTCTCAGACACAAGACAAAAACCAAAGCAGCCTGTGTTGAAAGATGCTGCTGGACAAATTCCAGTTCCAGCAGCAAAATTGGTGGCCGGGGCAGCAGTCCCTGTGTAGCCTTGAAGGCGAGCTGAGAGCGTGTGACATGGCACAGTCTGGGCAGCAGCAAACGCTCCTCCGCTCAGGTGGCGGCCAACAGCCACACAGCTCCTGCGTTATGGAAACCAGCAGTCTTGACAATGGTGAGGCAAGTGTGAACACGCTCCAACACGTGGTGCCCAAAGGCATCACCTTCCCCCGGCCCTGCAATTCTCATTTACTCATTCCAGCTGATTGGAGCCCCCTTAAACATGGACGCTCGACTGGGGTACCCTGGCACAGGGTGAAGCAGAGGTGACGGAAAGTGAGATGACCCTGAAGTGCGCAGTGAATGACTCTGAGTTGAAGCATTCTGGTTTCCATAACATCTCTGCAGACTTTCCTCTGGCATTTCTAATCCTGCCAGGGATGCAGAAAACAATGCTCGCTGGCACAGGAGGCGAGCGTGTGACAAATGAGGTTCCTTTCCTGTCCTGCTTCAAGAGGTCTGCTGAGTATGCCGCCGACAGTTCTTTTAGTCCTTGCCTTTCTTCATGTCGCTTACAATTTTCAGTTGTGTCCTTCTGGCACTTGGTGGTGGGAATTCTTTCAAACCCCACTCAGAGTGCATGGAGATGCTGGGCGTGGTTCCTCACGTCCAGAGCAAGCGTTTGGCTGGGATTCTGCTCCTCGGCAGCCCTCGTGATGATGCACTGGCGGAAAGCCATTGGGTCCGACCGGTTTTTCTTATGTGCAAACCCGCCTTCTTCCTGATGGCTCCTGAGAGGTCAGCATCCCCACCTTGCACTTCACACAACGTGAGTCACATGTCAGGTGCTCAGCAAAAACCCTGTTTTCTGATTCTCTTTTACTTCCCAGCCTGAGATTCCCTGTAAGAAATATGAGAAAGTGGGAGGCAGGAGAGGGCAAAGAATTTCACTGCAAAGCTGACGTTGTCTCGTGTTTTTCAAATGTGTTGCAACATAACATGACATTGTCACGCCATCTCCGTGGGACAGAAAGCGTATTAATGGAGGATGGAGGTGATGTTTCACTTCCCTGCTAACAACTCCCCCACCCGCCCCCTGCAGCTACTGTGCTTGGTGACTGCAGAGGGCTCAGAAGTGCCCTCGGTTGATGCCAGGACAGTCATGTGCCCTCTCAGAGAGTGACTGCTGAAGACTACCAGAGGGCTACCCTTCTTCTTAAATGTGGACAGCTCTGCAGAGGGCCCCTGCAATCCAGGCTCTGGCTGGCCCCTGCCTTTCGGCTTTCTTCTTCCTGATTCTACTTACAGCTCTCCCTTCGGTCGTTCAGAGAAGTATCCTCCAGAGTTGCAGGCATCTGAATCCCAGTGTCAGCTTCTGCTTCCAGAGACTTCCATGAAGTCAGACGGTGTTAAAGAAGCTCACATGCTTCAAGAAACTACAACTGCCTTGTGTGCTTCCTGAACCACGTATTTATTTATACATGTGCATGCCTTACACTACTGCACGGTTGCCTTTTGGAGTAAATGTCCATCTCAAGGTGACATCATTAAGGACTTGCTCCAGCCGTGTTTGTAATGTGAACCTACTCTCCCCATCACAGATGGGGCAGAACTGAGCAGTAAGAGTCTTAATAAGACTTCATGGTTGGAATGGTGACAGGCAACTTGGGAACTCAAGGGGAACCATGCTCTCCTGCAGTATGGAGAGCAGTTGACCAGAGGGGGAAGAGAGAGAGAGAAAGAGAGACAGAGAGAGAGAAGGAGAGAGAGAGAGAGAAGAGGGAAGAAGGAAGAAGGAAGAGAGAAGAGGGAAGAAGGAAGAGGGAAGAAGGAAGAGGGAAGAGGGAAGAGGGAAGAGAGAAAGCACTTGCCTGGTTTTTTGTTGCCTTAGAATTTTGTGAGACACGTGACAGGTGCTCGGTTAAAAAACCTGTTTTCTATGTGGTATCTATACACAATGGAATTTTATGCAGCCATGAAGAAGAATAAAATGTTATCATTCACTGGTAAATGGATGGAATTGGAGAACATCATTCTGAGTGAGGTTAGCCTGGCCCAAAAGACCAAAAATCGTATGTTCTCCCTCATATGTGGACATTAGATCAAGGGCAAACACAACAAGGGGATTGGACTTTGAGCACATGATAAAAGCGAGAGCACACAAGGGAGGGGTGAGAATAGGTAAGACACCTAAAAAACTAGCTAGCATTTGTTGCCCTTAACACAGAGAAACTAAAGCAGATACCCTAAAAGCAACTGAGGCCAATAGGAGAAGGGGACCAGGAACTAGAGAAAAGGTTAGATCAAGAAGAATTAACCTAGAAGGTAACACCCACGCACAGGAGATTAATGTGAGTCAACTCCCTGTACAGCTCTCCTTATCTCAACCAGCAAGAACCCTTGTCCCTTCCTGTTATTGCTTATACTCTCTCTACAACAAAATTAGAAATAAGGGCAAAATAGTTTCTGCTGGGTATTGAGAGGTTGGGGGAAGAGGGAGGGGGCGGAGTGGATGGTAAGGGAGGGGGTGGGGGCAGGGGGGAGAAATGACCCAAGCCTTGTATGCACATATGAATAATAAAACAATAAAAAAAAAACAAAACCTGTTTTCTGATTCTCTTTTACTCCATACGATAAATCACCCCATTTTGCTTAAGCATGCAAAAGTTTGTTTTCCTTTAAACTTACATAAAATCAGGAGTTCTAACTCTAGTCATCCATCAATTATTTATTTATTTATTTGTTTGTTTATTTATTTATTTTGTTGGTTCTGGGGTTTGAACTCAGGGCCTCAGGTTTGCTAGGCAGGTGCTCTACCACTTCAGCCTCTCCACCAGCCCTATTTTTTTTTGTGATGGGTATTTTCAAGATAGGGTCTCATGAACTATTTGCCTGGGCTGGCTTCCAACCTCGATCTTCCTGATTTCTGCCTTCTGAGTAGCTGAGATTACAGACGTAAGCCAGGGCAACCAGCAAGATTCAACTCTTGTTGAAACAAGAATGTCCATTGTTATAGCAATTGTTTAGTGTTGTTCTCAAGATACCAGCCAAAAATTTTGAAAAGAGATAAAAACTGTAAATGTGTGAGTAAAATTATCCTTACCACATAAGACAGGATGACAAATTTTTAAAACTCATAACTTTTTAAGACTGCAAATAGTGAAATAATTCAATGAAGTGACTATAGAAATGAAGTCCTAGAACAGCAATGAAAGACACAATGGAAGAAAATTCTATTCATAAAGAAAAATGGCAATATATTAAAATAAACTTAACAACAAACATAAGATCTGCATGAAATAAACATAAAACACAGCCAATAAACATAAAGCAAGACTTGAGCAAATGGACTGGCATACCACAACCTTGGGAGAAATGCCCCAAATCATTAAGCTTGTCTGTTCTTCCTAAAATAATCTAGAAATTATCTTATAAAAATGCTGATAGGACTCTTTAAGCTAGGTAAGATGGTTCTGAACTATGTAGAAATATACAGGTAAGGCTAGCCAGACGATCTCTGGAAAAGAAAAGCAGCGGGGAGCTCTCACCTGCGACATGACAAGGCTGCTGTAATTACACGACGTGGTGCTGGCCCACCAAACATCAGGAAAAATCAGTGCTGAAACAAAGCATAAAGGTGGGCTCACTTGTATTTTTTAAATAGAATTAGGGTATGCATGTATGTGAATGCAAAAATGACAGTTGTTGAAACCATTCCAGGAGGTGGGGAGCGGGGACAAAGGAGAATAATGGAGGGGGTGAATTCGAGTGTGATGTATTTGATACATTGTAAGAACTTTTGTAAATGCCCCAATGTACCCCACCCAGCACAGCTATAAAGAAGATAATGTTATAAGAAGGTCTGAGTGAGCATCACAGAGACACTAATCTCCAACCCGTGTCGGGTGTTCTAGTCCTCTGATCCCTCCTACGTTGTAAAGCTTGAAGTCAAATAACTTGGTTCTTATTTTTGTGCTTCAAGTGTGGCCTTCTCCTTAGCGTAGTTTAAAAGCTCTGAAATAATTACATGTTTAAACCGATCTCAAAGCCTTTTCTGATCTGTGACGTACGACACACGGCACGACATGAGCTGTGGTAAATACAGAATAAAAGTGAGACTCTCCTGTCACTTGGTGAACAGGGCTACCGGCTGAAGGCCCAGCAGTCCTTAACAATGTTTGCCTTACCAACTTCCGCTTGGGTCTGAAAAACGTCAAAGGCAGGTGGGGTGGGTCAACTGGTAGAGCGTCTGCCTAGCAAGCGTGAGGCCCTGAGTTCAAACCCCAGTACAGCCAAACAACCAAAAATGTCAAAGGCTGTATGTTGATAAAATTGATAGCATATTTTTATTTTTTTACCTATCCTCACCCCTCCCTGATAGCATGTTTTTAACGTGTAACTGCTTTTTATTGCCATGATGTTTTCTTTAACATCAATTAATTGTACACAGTA
The DNA here is from genome assembly GCF_047511655.1 of Castor canadensis. Lineage (NCBI taxonomy): Eukaryota > Metazoa > Chordata > Mammalia > Rodentia > Castoridae > Castor > Castor canadensis. The sequence continues at coordinate 68,670,631 of NC_133402.1, forward strand.
ACTCTTGTACATAAAACATACTTTGATCTTATTCACACCCTCTATTCTCCTCCTATTCCTCCTCCCTCTTCCCTTTTCTCCTTCCACACCCCTAATAATCCTTTTACTTTCATGTCCCCCCACCCCGTTCCCCATTTGAGAGACAGCACACCATTCTTGTCTTTGTACGTCTGACAGATTTCACTCAACATGGTGATCTTCATTCCCTTCATTTTATTTCATTTTTGTTTATGGGTGAGTAAAACTCCATTGTGGATATATGCCACGTTTTCTTTACCATTTGTGCGCTGGTGGGCACCTAGGCTGATCTTATAACTTAGCTATTGTGAATAGTGCCTCGATAGCATAGGTGTGCAGTGTCTCTGTTGTAGTTGACTCTGATTCTTCTGGGAATATACCCAGCAGTGGTGTGCGTGGATCAAAGGAAATTCTATTTCCATGCCATGTCTATCGTGGCTGGACTGATTTGCACTCTCACCCACACTGGATAAGGGCTCCTCTCTCCCCGGATGACAGCCATCTGACTGGGGTGAGGCGGAGTCTCAATGCATTTCCCTGATGGATAGAGACGCTGGAGTTTTTTGTTTTGTTTTTTTTTTCATGTAATTATTGGCCATTTGTACTTCTTCATCTGAGAAGTGTCTGTTCAGTTCATTTGCTGATTTATTGTTAGTATTATTTATGATTTTTGTGCTTAATTTTTTGAGTTCTTTATATTTTGAGTTCTTTATATATTCTGGATATTAATCCCCTGTCAGATGAATCACTGGCAGAACTTTTCTCCCCTCCTGTAGCAGTCTCTTCTGTTAATGTTTACTTTGCTGTGTGGAAGCTTTTTAATTTGATGCGATCCCATCTGTCAGTTCTTGCCATTACTTCCTGAGCTACTTGAGTCTTATTTAGAAAGCCATTGCCCATGCCTCGATCCTCAAGTGTCCCCTCTGCTTTTCTCTAGCACTTTCAAAGTTTCAAGTTTTACGTTAAGGTCTTTGAATTTTTGTCAGTGAGTTCTGTTCTTCTCATCTAAGAAATATAAATATGCATTTGAATCAGCTGACGATCTTCTGGCTGTGTGGGTTCTGACCCAGGTCTATAGTAGGGCCTGAGACTTTTCAGTGCTTACTTGGACTACTTTGAATGGAAAGTAATTAGACACATTTTGACGATCGTTAAAAATGTGCAGAGAAAAACAGATTTTGACCCAGCTGCCTCCCGATTGAATAGCGAAAAGCAAGAGAGTATTATTGAACACCCTACTGAACATTCCTTCACAAACAGTGATTTGAATCTTGCATTCCTTAATTCTCTTGACCATGATTGAAGTAAGGTATGAATATCCATTGATCTATGACTAACTGATATGGATAAGCATTTTTCATTTGTAGATTAAAAAAAGTGAAATGAACTATCGTTGATTTAAAATTAATGAGTCTTATATTTATCTATTAAAATAATTTTTTAGCAAGCCAGGAGCCAGTGGCTCACCCCTATAATCCTAGCTGCTCAGAAGGCAGAGATCAGGAGGATCGTAGTTTGAAGTCAGCCTGGGCAAATAGTTCTCGAGACCCTATCTCAAAAAAACCTATCACAAAAAAGGGCTGGTGGAGTGGCTCAAGGTGTAGGCCCTGAGTTCAAACCCCAGTACCACTAAATAAATAAAATAAAATCGCTTTTTTAGCAAATGAAAGGGGCAAACTGGTTTAGAGCACAGTCTGCTTCACACTTGTCAATCTCCCAAAGGATTAAGAAAAGCCGGGTGCTGGTGGCTCACACCTGTAATCCTAGCTACTTACAAGGCAGAGATCAGTAGGATCAAGGTTCAAAGCCAGCCCAGGCACATAGTTCCCAAGAGCCTATCTTGAAAAAAAAACCTTACAAAAAAGGGCTGGTGAAGTGGCACAAGGTGTAGGATCTGAGTTCAAACCCCAGCACCACAAAAAAAAAAAAAAGACGAAAAGAACCAGAGGTCTTTGTTTTGAACAAGAATAGGCAAGAGTGCCGACTTCCACTTCTGAGCAGGTCCTGCTAAGGAGCCTTTCCTAGAAAAGGTTTGTCTGTAGTGGCAGGCATGCCCTTCTGTTGTAATAGGTCAGTTGTTCAGAATAAAAACAGGTTTTAGCAAAGAATGCGACTTCTTGATTGTCAGTGTTTGCCCTGGTCTCATGTTGTTTTTGATTTCTTTAAGGTACAGTTTTAGTTTATTTGAACTGAAAAGCACTAGTATAGGCTTTAGCAATACTTACACACCTGGATGTACTGGGTTGAATATATGCTTCTTCACAGACGCCCACCAGCATACTCAAGAAAGAAAGGGTAACTTCTTGGTTCAAACAGAGGGATTTAAAAGTCAGAACTTACAGTTTCTTGAATTTGCTATTTGGGAAAGGTCTCAACTGAAAGAGAAATGGGTGATGCAGGACTCTGGTCTGAGGATGGGCAGGGTACCATGAGAATGTCAAGAGCAGTGCGAGGCTCCCCAGCTCTATGAGCTGTTTAGTTCCTGAGGACCAGGAAGACATCTTGATCACCAAGTCTTTCCACGAATTCACCTCAGTGTCTAAAATTTCACTTTCATTGGAGGCCTTATGGTTTCTTCAGCTACCCCACATGTGGTTAACAAGGATAACACTCACATCCACTTGTTAAAAAGCTTTCAAATGACTGTCGGTGGAGGAGAGCCTTGGCAATGCAAGACAGGTAGATTTTATGTGCTGGCGAGGCGAGGGAAGCATGGATAATGATCACACTCTAGGGAGGCCCATCGTGCATAGAGAAAATATGACAACATCCAGGAACAAGGAGGGTCACAGAGGAAACGAGCGTAGTACGGTGTTCGTGCTGTGCCACTGTCGCTATTAGCATGGGCAGGAAAAGCGATGGAAAGTCTGGAAAGGTTTTAAGGCTCCAGTCTCAGGGGCACAGCTAGACAGGGAAAGAACAATTTGAAAATGAAAATGAGAAAGGCTTGAGAGTAGACTGTGCCTAGCTAACAAGTTTACTTAGCACAAGAAGAGGCCACTAAATAAAAAGTGGGGTCATTACCAAGAGTAGCTGGGGAGGCACTACAAGGACAAAGACTAAACCCAGAGAGGGCCAAGCCACTAGCACTCATCTATGGATTTTCCATTACTTCAGCATCAAGTCCCACCATCTGACGCCCCCCACATCTTTAATTTGATCATGTGAACACATGGCAGATACAGGTAACCAGTTTCCTCATGCCTTCGCTTTTGGAAATAAACAACTAGGGGAAGATGCATCTCATTAAACTGCTGAGCTTGGTAAGACTTGACGACAAGCAGGGAGAAGCTGGTAGAATTTCTAGACTGTAGATAGAGCTCATCACCAGATGCAGACTGTTGAGGAGGTGAGACCGTGCACAGGCAAGGGCAAGGACTAGATTAAATAAGTCCTTGCTCCATGCAGGAGATGACAGGCAGTGAGCAGGACAGAAACTGACAACCAGAGAATCACACATGCTTGGAGAAAGATCGGTGAGAAAGTAAAGCGCATCGTCGCCTAACTGAAACAGAACAAACAGTGGGCTCATTGAAACGAGGCATATCATGGTGTTAGTTTGAGTGTTTTGTACCAACGAAGAACTTGTGAATTAAATTCTATCTTTACCACTATTCTACTTAGTGAAATCAAACTCCGTGCTTGGTGATCTCTGCCCTTTGCAATTGCATGGTGCTGTCTTACCTCTCATGTGTCTGAGTTGTAAACAAAAATCTTACATTTTGCTAAATCCCCAAAGGTTAGGACAGGGCCATCTCGAGTCTTCTGTGCTGTCATCTTTTCTGTTCAATGCTGCTTATTCTTCTCTACTTGAAAATGCATTTGATTTTGCAGTCTGAAAGGGGGATTGACAAAACAGGAAGTGTCAGTGGCTGACAATGAGGTCCCTGTTAGATGCCTTTTTTTCTGAATCCAAAGAAAAGAATTAATGTGAGAATTTCAGATACCATCTTAAAGGTTGCATGTGGAAAAAAATGGGGACAAGAGCCAAGGACTTTCAGAACACATGCCCATGGCCACCTGCTGATTCACTGAAGGCTACTTAGCTCCTGTACATTGAATACTGCTTTGCAGTGAGAATCACTGACTCTTTCTCCCATTGGAAGCACTCCTTTTTATTTCCAGATGCCTCCTGGACACCTTCATTTGGATAGCTCAGTCCTCTTCCTTCATCACTCAGTTTTCTTCATCTCATAAATTGTACCATAAACTACTCAGCTGCTCAACTCAGAAACCCAGGAGTCATGTTTAACTCTTGTCTTTTCCTTCATCTTTCACATCTATTAACAAACTCCAATAATTTGAACTTCCAAGTATGTCTTCATTCCGACCATTTCTTTCCACCAAAACTGCCCTCACTTTGGTCCAGGTCATCATCTTCTTCTTGAATTAGTGCAACAATCTCCTAATGAGTCATCTTATTTTCACCTGTGTCTCTCATCAATCTATATTCTGTACAGTTGCAAGGGCGGATGTCCCATCTAATTACATCACTCTGTTTGAAATTCCTAACTGTCCTCAGAACATGACTTAAACTTTTACCACGGTCTGTACCACCTGATACTAGTGATTCCCAGGAAATCAAGACATGCAGTCCTGTCTCTGACTCCAGAAAAGCTGAGTGTTGGCCTGGACCAAGAATTTGAATTTCTAACGCACTCCCAGATCAGCTCAGTTAAGGACCACACTTTGGACATTAATTAACTCCAACCTTATCTTCTGCCACTGTCCCCATTAGCCTCTTTTGTATCCTCAACTATACTAGGTTTGCTCCAGTTCCAGGGCCTTTGAACATGCTGTTCAACCTTGCTGAATCCCAATCTCTTTGATTCATTTGCTGTATGATCTGGGCGGCAGATAATGAAGGCATGCTGGTCGAGGGGTGAGTCTGTGTCACCTGGTAGATCAGTGGAAGCTTCCCCTGGAAAGTGAACTGGCACAGAGTGGTAGCATGGCTGGGGGAAGGCAGCTGCCTGGGTGAGGCTGTATTTATAGGTGAAATGGGCCCCTCAGAGTCGCTGGCTCTGGACCCTCACAAGACTGCCTCAGGCATCCTTTAAATCCAGGGCATCTCAGTAGCCTTCACGAAATTTCCACTTTCAACCTAAATTTATCAGAGTTGGCACCTGCGGCTCACAACCTAGGCATCCTCACCCTCGAGTCTTGGCTTACATCAGCATGTCAGAGGTTTCTCTGACCGTCATGGACAAGGTCACTTCCCTAGCCGTCAAATGCCTTTTCTGTGTCTACTAAGACTACTGCAGTTTTTTACTTTTAATGTGGTGAGTCATATTAATACGTCTTATAATTCTATTTTAAAAGTCTGGAATAAGCCCTATTTGGTCATAGTTTTTTTTTACAGTATTGCTATTTTTTCATTTGCCATTATTTTGTTCAGGGTTTTTGCACATTCACTCAAAGTGAGACTGGCCCTTAATTTTCCTTATTTGTACTGTAGAAAGTGTATTTCTGTCATGGAATTAGGTGAATAGCTTTCGCTGATATGAAATAGTTTATAAAAATCAGATCTGTTCTTTGGTGGTTTTGTGAACTTGCCTTTAAAATCTTCTGGAGGTGATGCTTTCGGGGGAAGCTTGCAGATTTTTAAGTACTATTTCAATTTCTTTAGCCTAATTGGGTTCCCACATCTTTTTACATATTTGGGTAAGTTAATTTTTTCTAGAATTTGTCCACCTGTTTCTGCACTTATTATCTAAAATTAATCATAGTTTTAGCATAGCTTTTAAAGATTATTTATGTTATGGTTATAAGTTAATACTGTGTTCTGGTCATGGCACATGGGTTAAATGGTACCAATTCTTGGATATTTGTTACAGTTTGCTTCATAACACACTATGTTTCCATTTGGGGGAATTCCATGTACCTGAAGAGAGAATTTATGAGTTCTCCATGTTGTCCAGAAGATTTTGTCTCCTACACTTACCAGCTACTGAAAATGCATGTCAGTTGTGTTATGATTGTGGTTTTCTCAGCTTTTCCTTGCAGTCTTGTCAATTCTTGCTTTAAATATATTGTAGCTCAATTTTCTGGTTGCACATGGTTCAATACTGGTATAATTTCTTTGCAGTTTTTTTCTTTAATCATTATTTAGAAATCCCGTTGATATTAGGAATACTACTTTTGACTATAGGTCTGTTTTCACCCCATAACAATTCCTGCTTTCTCTTGGTTGTTTGCTGGGCATATCTTCCCTTCTCTGTTTACTATGCACCTTTTGATGTTCTTTAAGTGTCCACATTACGTCTTTTTAAAGGCAACGTAGCTGACAACCTGCTGTTTACCTGGGACTTTACCCCATTGTTGTGGTCTGCCCCCTAAGGGTTCCTGTGTTCAAGACTTGGACCTCAGTGTGACTGTTTGTGAGCAGTGTTAAAAGATGAACTCAAACTTTCATTTAATAGCCATAAGTATATTTCTAGGAATTTCAGAGCAAATTGAGTGCTGTCTAATGCCTAATTATGGTGTATGATCCTTTTACTGTTCTGATTTTTTTTTTTTTTTTTTGGCAGCACTGGGGTTTGAGCTTAGGGCCTCATGCTCGCTAAGCCAGGCACCCTACCACTTAAGCCACCCTGCCAGTCTGCTGTTGAATTCTATTTACTAGTATTTTGTGGAGGATTTTTGTATCTCCACTCACGAGAGATATTAGCCTGTAATGTAGTTTTTTTTGTTATGTCCTTTGCCTGGCTTTGGTATCGGGATAGTCCTGGCTTTGTAACATGAGTTCCGAAGTATTTCCTTTCCTTCTACTTTTCGGAGAACTGGAGAAGATTAGTATTTATTCTTTTTTAAATATTTGGTAGGGTTCATCAGTGAAGCCATGAGGTCCTGGAATTCTCTTTCAGGGGAGACTTTTGATGACTGAGTCAACCTTTGTCATTTTATTTTTTCTTTTCTAATTCAGTCTTGTTCCCTGTTACTGTTCTGTTCACATGTTCTATTTCCTCATGATTCAGTTCTGGTAGGTTGTATGTTTTTAGGGATTTATGCATTTTCTAGGCTATCCAATTTGTTGCTAATTGCTCATGGTAGTCCTTAGGCTGCTTGGTCTTTCTCTGATATTGTAAAATCCTCTTTCATTTCTGATTTCACTTATTTGAATTTTCTCTTTTTTCTTAGTCTAACTAAAGGTTGGGCAATTTTGTTTGTCTTTTCAAATAATCAGCTCCTCAGTTCCTTGATCTTTCTGTTTGGTTCCTGGGGTAGTTTTTTTTGAGTTCTTTTTCTTCATGTAGGCATTTATTGCCATAAAATTCCTTCTTGGAATTTCTTTTGCTGCATCCCATATTGGTATGTTGCAATTTCCACTTTTGTTTGTATCAAGATATTTCTTGATTTTCTGACAGGTTTATTCTTTGACCCACTGGTTGTTCTTTGGTCTAATGTTGCTTAACTTTTACATATTAGTATATTTTTTTGTTATTGATTTGTGGTTTGTATCATTATGGCAGGAAAAAATGCTCCATATTATTTCAAACAGTTAAGACTTTTTTAGCTGAACATATGGTCAATCCTGGAGAATGTGCCATGAGTACTTTATAAAAACGTGTTTTGCTAATGTTGGATGGTCTCCATGCTGTAAAGTGTAGTTCAGGCCCGGTGCCTCCTTAACTGATTTTCCATCTGAAAGGAGGTACAGAGGGGTCTACCATTCTTGTCTTTCTGCCTTCTCTGCTTAGGTCAATTACTGTTTGCCTTATACATTTAGATGTTCTGTTGTTGGATGCATACGTGTTTATAATTATCATCTCTTAATGAATGGCTCCCTTCTAAATTACATATTTACCACAATTGTCTCTTTTTACTATTTTTGACTTAAAGTCTATTTTGTCTAATATGTGGATAGCTCTTCCTGCTCTCTTCTGATCTGTTTGCAAGGAATGTCTTTTCTATTCCTTTGCTTTCAGACTAGGTGTGTTCAGGAAGTTGACCAGTCTCTCTTAGGCTATCCCCGCCCCCCACACTTTTTAAAAAATGTATTCAGTCCCTCTCTATCTTTTGATTGGATAATTGAGTCCATTTCCATTCAAGGTAGTTATTGATAGGTAAGGGTTTGCTTTTGCCATTTTTGTTTATTGTTTTCTGGTAGTGCACCTCTCGGACCAGTGTCTTCCCTGTGGGGGAAATCTCAGATCCAGGGAGTCTGTCTTGGCACTGAGCTTTGTATGGGGAGGGGTGATCTGACATAGGGAGACTTTTTTATTCTTTTATGGGGAAAGTGGTGGTATTTGTTAGGCAAGCAAACATCCCAGCCCTTTTGTTGTGAATTTCTTTTTCAGATATGTCTCTGTTTTTGCCCGGAGATGACCTCAAACTAGGATTCCTGCATCTCTGCCTTCCATGTATCTGGGATTACCAGTGTGAGCCACCATGCCCAGCCTGTTCTTAATCTTTGAATTTTTGCTCTAGAGGTGTGCTGGGATTTTTCTGAGTGACTCCTGGACTCCCACAAGGTACTCTTGTATGTGGGCAGTTTTAAAAATTAATGCTTATGCAAGGAGTGGCAATACAAACTCTGATTCTGTCATCTTGCTGATGTCATTTTGAAGTTGCCATTTACAATACCTTTTATAAGCTTCTTCTTCTTCCTTGCTTTTTATTGAGTAATTACGTTTCTTTTATTTCCTCCAAGTCTACTGACTTGGAGACTGCACTCGATTTCCTTCCTCTCTGTACGTTCATCTCCCTCTTTTGTTCTGGCTTTGATTTTCATCGTCGTGAAAATATTCTTTATGAATTCTTTCACTAGAAGTCTTCTGGGAGGAAACACTGATTTTTCCCATGAAAATCATTATTTTGGCCTCCCTTTTACATGCTTAGCTGGGCATGTAATTCTAAATTAACCATCATAATAATTTTCTTTTAGCATTTGAATATGTTATTTCATTGGATCCTGGTTTTTTATTACAACTGAAACTTGTCATTCTTTTGTAAGTATTTTGTCTTTTCCTTTCTACTCAAGGACTTCCTTCTTTTATCTTCATTAGGTTTTACTACAGTGTTTTTAGATATGAATATATTTTTATGTCTTTTTTTTTTCCCATCGAGACAACAGGTCTGTCTAGGTAGCCCAGACTGACACTATGGGCATGTGTCACCACACCCAGCTGCTTTTGTATTTTTTTCCCTCCTTATCTTCCTCCTGCCTCTTCTTCCCCTTATCTTCTTTCTTCTTTATGATGGTACTGGGGTTTGAGCTTAGGGTCTTGTGCTTGCTGGGCTCTACTACTTGAGCCACACCTCCAACTCCATTTTGTATTTCTGTAGGGTGTATTCCCTGGAGTGAACTGCTGTGTCAGAAAAGATTTTCAAGGGCTGGTGGAGTAGCTCAAGTGGGAGAGCACCTGTCTAGCTAGCTGACTTGTTTTCTCTTTTAAGCTTCCTAGATAAACAATTTGTTTCCCAAATGATTGTATCAGTTCTTTCATACTTACACCATATGACCTTTTACCTGCTTATTTTACATCTTTCTTAGCAAATGGAGGAAGACTGCCTTCATGTGAATGTCCTAAGTAGGAAGGAAAAAGTTGAAATTGCCTGTTAGTCATGTTAGATGTGGGTGAGGAAAATAACTCCTCTCTCCTAAAACAACAACTAGATCATTTTTTAGGCACTTAACCTTAAACAGACTTATTTTTGTCTGTCGACTCCTTGGAAATAAACCTTGTTGACAGCTCCTTCTGACAGATGCTTGTCTTCCAGGGCTTTGACCTTTTCACTTTCCACCTTATAAAATGGATTTACTCATTCATTTGCAACCTGGCACAGGAAGGGGGTCTTTTCTAATCTTTGGGCAGAAATTCCCAGAGGCAAGTTTTAGTGTTCTTACGTGGCACTTTTTAAAAATTTGTTCAGACCTGTGCATCTTCGTGGACTCTGCTCCTTATTGCTGTAGTAATTTTATTTTGTGTTTGATCGTCTGCCTGCATTCCTTTCTGTGTTCAGGGAGGACCATTCCCAAGCTATTTTAGACAACGATGCAATGGGATATGTGGTCTTTTTTGTTGTGGTAAAGTTGTCTGAACTTATTTTGAAAGTAGATTGTACCCTTACTTCTCCATGCTTTGTACTTTTTAGGAAGATGAAAGGCGTGAAAGCTGGAAAGCTCACTTCTTTTTATTTCTTTTCTCTTTGGTTTTGTTTTGCTTTGTTTGGAGACAGGGTCTGACCAAGTCAGGATGGCCTGGAACCAGCTATGTAGGCTGTGCTCAAACTCGTGATCTTCTGCCTCAGCCTTGTGAGTGCTGGGATTACAGGTATGTGCCACACCCACATTTTGCTTTTATAGGGAGATAACTTGTGGGCTTAAATATCATGTGCGCTATTAAAGCCTTTGTGTTCTCAAAAGCCACAATTTAAAATAAGTAGTACAATTCCCCAAACTGAAACTTCTTTCAGTTTCTTCATTCAACACAAGTGGTGGTGGGGAGAATAAGTATTTTTTTTTTTAATTTTATTTATTTATTTATTGTGGTACTGGGGCTTGAACTCAGGGCCTACACCTTGAACCACTCCACCAGCCCTTCTTTGTGAAAGGTTTTTCAGGATAGGGTCTCTCGAACTATTTGCCCGGGTTGGCTTTGAACTGTGATCCTCCTGATCTCTGCCTCCTGAGTAGCAGAAGTGAGCTCAGAAGTGAGCCACCAGCGATGGTGTACCATTCGTCAGCTTAAATGCAATACAAATGGCACATTATCTAGTTTATAACCGAGAGAACTATACCTATTGTGATCTGAAGAGCAGAACAAAGCCAGGAGTAAAATGTTCTGTTCTCAAGTTGTCTTTATTTAAGGAATTAACAGAGTTCTCTGTGTGTGTGTTTTTTTTTTTTATTGCAAAAAGTGGACTTAAAAAAAACCACTTTTTTGATGTCATGCAAGAGAGCTCATTTAACAGAGAAATCAATTTGAGATAACTTAGTGAAAAATGCTTACAAAGCTACTGTAAGTGTATGTACGCTAATTATACTATCCTTTATAATAATACCAATCCTGACTTTTATTTATGACTTTTTTTTTTTTGCAGTACTGGTTTTGAACTCAGGACTCTGCACTGAGCCACACCCTCAGCCCTTTTTGGTTTTAGTTGTTTTTTGGGTGGAATCTTGTGTTTGTCCTGGCCCGTTTTGAACGCTGACCCTCCTACCTACTCCTCGGCATAGCAGGGACCACAGGTGCATGCCACAAAGACCATTTGATTGATTGAGATGGGGTTCTCAGATTGGCCTTGAACTGTAATCCTCCAGATGGATCTCCGCCTCCAGAGTGGCTGGGATTACAGGTGCAAGCCACATCAACTGGCCTATTTACTTATGACTTTCTTAAAGGTGAAAGCACATATCAAGTATTGATTGTCTTTTCAATCAATGAAAATTGTAGAATACACAGAAGATGAAAGTTCCTTTGATGGCCTTTATTTTATTTTAAAATTTTGATTTCTAAATATATTGTATGGATTTAAATTTTACTTGAGTACGTGCAAGTTTTAAAATAGCACAAAAAACCAAACAGCAGGAAGGCAGTCTTTCCCTTATTCCTGTGACCCATTTACTCGGGTCTCCCGAAAGGCTCACGGTGACAAGTTCCATCCAGGGGTATTTCACTGACATCCACGTCATCATTCCCCCTCCCCCCGTCCTTTTAAAAAATGATGGCTAAAGGATTTGAAGCCTGTGGGCCTCCTAAAGGAGCCTGATTACTTTCAAGCAAGTACAGGATCAGGGCCTTAGCTGACATTTTCTATCAGGACCCTGCAGTCCTTGCACTTGGGCCACACTGACCTTTTTTTTTTTTTTTTAAACCTGGTGGTCGGTTTTTCAATGGGAAATTCAGATTCCAAATAGCTTGGGACAGCCAGGAGGAGGAAGGCCCATCAGGAGAGCAGTACGAAGCAGGCTGATTCGGGGACGGTCACATCACACTTGACGACTGTCCCTCGACCCAGGGCGGCTGTCCCCCCGGCATCCCCGCGATGCGCGTCCACCCCGGCCGCGCGCGCACCTCTGCCCGCACTCAGCGCAGCGCCCGCCGGGCGAGGGGGTGCAGGGCAGAGACGCCAGGCCACCGGGCGCGGCCTCGGGGCCACCAGCACCCACGGGGCGCCTGGCCGGCAGCCACTCGCTCTGCGTCCGTGGGACGCCGCCCCGCCCTGCTCTTTGGGGAACACGGATCACGCGGCCCAGAACGAGACTCAGGAACTGGGCATCTCTCCAGACCGCCCGAGCCCGGCGAGCCTCGGCGTGAGGGAGGGAAGGAGCCTTGACAGGCAGCACCGGGGACCAACAGCCTTGCTCTGCCTTCGGGCGCAAGCCAATCAGAGGTGCGGGGAGGCGGGACTTCCGCTTCGCCTGGCGTGGTCGTCCCCGCCGGACTCTGGACTGAGGGGTCGGCGCGGACCTTCAGTCATGAAGTCAGGGTAGGGACTGCTCCGTTGCAGCGCGGCCGTGAGCCTGGGTTCCGGGCCGGGCGTCCAGGTAAGAGCGTGTCCCGCAAAGCTGGCCGGGCACACCCTTCCTCCCTCGCTGGCCCGGAGCCCCGCGGCGGCCCGCAGCCCGGTCCTCACCGCCCCTCACCGCGCGCGGAGGGCAGCGGCTTCCTGCAGAAGCTGCAGGACCGGGCCCCGGGCGGCCGAGCCGTGTGTCCTGAGGTGCCGGGCTGTCCGTCTGGCTCGTTGCGTCCTCTCCGCGGGTTCTCGGGCGGAATCAGTTCCCATTACTCATGGGGGCTGTGTTGTCTTTAAAAGAAAAAAACCAAAGTGCGCCCACTTTTTTTCCTTCTTGCCCCACCCTGCTTCCTCCCCCCACATCGCCCAGTCGTCGGCGGGGACCGTCCCCGTAGGGTCCTCTTACTTAGGTCCGCTCGGGGATTACAGGCCACCCGCACCGACCGGGCACCGAAGCCCGGCGGAGGGTCCAGAGCAGGCACGCAACTTCGGTGGCGGCCGCCGCCTGTCCTCGGCCAGCTTCTGGTAAATTCCTCTGTTTCGTCCTAATTTGGCAGTCGTAAATGTCCCCAGCGATCGCTTCATCCTCCGTTTTCAGCATCGTGGGTAGCTGCTGAGATCCCCTGTGGCTGTCCCCCTGCTTGCCTGGATGGATGTCCCTGTGGGTCAGTCTTGCAGATCGGATAGCGAAAATAAAAAGGCGTTGCTTTCAGCCAGAAAGTGCTGTTCTCCTCGTACGTGGACACTTTTTGATACACTGTTACTAAGCCAGGCTGGCGAGCCTGGGAAGAGTTCCAGCGGAGGCGGGTCGCTCCAGGGTTTAGTCCGTCTGAGGACAGTTTTTCATGGCAGAAGAGATGGCTCCATTTCCGAGTGGCAGAACCGGACTGTGGAGGGTCACACAGAAGGTGAGAAGTATGCAGTGCTGTGCGCAGGGCCCATCGATGGACTCGTTGATGGATCTTGTAGTCAGTTTATGGAGTAAGAATCTTCCTTGATGGAGCTTCTGTTTCAGGTTTTTAAAAAATGCGTATGTGTCAAGAGGGAGATGTAAAGTGTATTGACATAGGTTGTGGCAAAACCAAATCTTGCAAAAAACTCATCCCAAATTTGAGAGTCAGGATAAGTTGGTTCAGCGTTGTCACTTACCAGTTGTGTGACATTATCTATAAATAAGGAAAACATTGTGAGGAGTAAATGAGATAGAGTGTTACAAAGTTAAACCTGGGATTTTTCGTGTTTGTTGTTTGAATAGGCTGGGTAGAAGTATTTCAGCTGGCTTGATATCCCTCCATGTGTAACATAAATCACAGTAAATCACTTGATATCACGTGGCCAGAAGGTGGCTTTGGGAAGTTGAACACTGAAGGGTTTGGCAAGTTCTCTTTCACCCTTGTCACTTCTCCTGAGCACTTTGGAGGGACTTAGATTGTTTCTACCTTCATCTCCCTTCCCTTGATATGCCTGCATCCCAGGGTAACATAGATGGATCAGTTTTTCAAACTCTAATTTTGGCAAAGAGAAGGTAGGACTAGGGGTGTGATTCTTAGGGGTGGGTTCATATCTCAGAGTTAAGTTGGGTAGCAAGGCATTTTATGTTTTGTACTTCTTACCATCAAGGTGTATGAAATGAATTGGCTTGGTTAAATATTATGGCATGCTTACTTCATAAAAAGATTGGATCAAAAATAGTATGATTTTGGACATTTTAAAATCTGGGAATTAATAACGTTTAGCAGAAGTCAAACTGTTTGAATATAAAACAATTTGCACCTTTTGTCATGTAACTGCCATATGGCATTGCTCATGGTGATTTCACATGTCAAAAAGGGGAAGGAAGTTGGTAAGCTTTGTTAGCTTTCTGAAAAGAGGAACAGAATTGGTACACAGTGAATTCCTTTTAGTAAAGCATTATGGTCGATCATGTTTAAAAATTCATGCATCTGGGCGTACATAAAATATCGTATTAAACTTTTACACTGCACACATTGATTTGAGAACAATGATAGCGTGTGATTGGTATTGTCAGAGTTTAACAAAACTGGAATGATAGCTAACCTTGTTAGCTAACATTTGCTGTGAGTCTAATAGATTTCCAAGTACTTTGTATTATCTTACATAAATCCCAGTCATAACCTGGCAGATAGTACAGTTATGCCCTTTTATAAATGGGAAAGCCATGGAGACTCAGATATGTAACGCGCTTAGTTACAGGTTAGTGGAGTAGCTAGAATTTGAACCTAGGTATCCTGACTCTATAAAGCCTATCTCTCGTGTCATGTCTCATTAAAATGGCAGACTGCTGTTGGACTGTTTGGATTCTTGCTTGCTGGTGACTGGGTGAACTTGCTCCTGGTGTTTTGGGAGTAGGATGATTTGTGAAGCCTGAAAATATATTCGGTAAGCGCTCTGCATGACCTCTTTTCCTTTCCCTGAAACGTGCCCATGCCCGTGAGAGTGATTGTTAGTGGTCGATGCGTTGGGGGAGAGCAGAGGCAGGAAAGCAGAGTGCATGGGCCAAGGCTGTGAGCCTGAGGCACAGGCTGGTTACAGACGGATGCAGACTGCGCCAAGTGGAGGACTTGTGTATGATTTTAGTGGGAAAGACCTCCTTTATGGTCATTAATCTGGGAACAAAGGCCCAGTGGAGAGGTAGCAGGCGCGAGGGAGGAGTTCCTAGGAGTTTAGGTAATGGCAGTTGGGGTAAGACACGATGCTTGTAATGATTTGGAAGTGTTGAGAATGACACTGAGAGCCTGAGACAGATCTTTAGGAGGATGGTGATGTGACTAGTCAAGGATGTCATGGTGAAGGGCTTTGGTGGAAGGGGATTTAGAGCACGATGGGGAGTAGTCTTGGAGCCTAGGATAGTTTCAGCATCACCTTGGAAAGGTAAAGGAAAGTGGGAAGACCCAAGTTCTCACACTGTGTGGAAACAGCCTCCGGCAGTCAGCCCACAGAGTCAGGACAGGTAACTCCTGAAATTCTCAGAGCTGCAAACTTGTCTTGCAGTAAGAACGCTCCTATTATTTTCTCCAGTGGCATATTTGGCTAGTGTGCTGGGGCGATGGAGGGAACAGTAGTGAGGAGGGAATTGTGTGACCCACAGGCTTGCGGAGGAAATCGAAGGTTTGCACACTAATAACTTTGGAAGTTTTGTTTTTTGTGTGTGTGTACTGCCAGGTGGTACGTTCAGTATTAAATTGTATATAGGTTTACTTTTGCTATCCCTTCTTTGTTATCCTGAGTTCATTAATAGCAAAACCTTTACATTCAGAGTGTGGGTGAGCTTGTCGGGGGCACAAGAGAAGGCATGGGTGGCCAGATTGCACCCACTCTACCCAAAGCATAGGGAGGCTGATAGGAAGATGGAGGTCTGTGAATAAACAAATCCGGTGTGTTCATTCTCTCGCAGCAGCTTTCTCATTCTGTGCTACAGGGATGATCAGAATACCAATTGTGAGAGTTGTTTTGAAGGTACAGTTGATGTATGGTAAGTGCCTGGTACATGCAGTGTAGCTGAGGTGTTTCTGTTACCATCGCAATCTAACAAATTGGGGCAAACTCACAATCCCAGAAAGAAATAACAGTATTCGTAAAAGGACTCAGGGGAGCCAGGTGTGGGTGACCATACCTGTAATTCCAGCTACTCCGGAGGCATGATTGTCTAAGCACAAAATGTGAGACCTTATTTGTAAAATAACTTAAGTAAAAAGGGCCGGGGGTTTGGCCGAAGTGGTAGTGTTTGCCTAATAAGTACAAGGCCTTGAGTTCAAACCCCAGTACCCACCACCACCACACAAAGGCTCAACACTAGCTGGGTGTCTTAGCAGATTTACTAGGTTTTAGGTGCAATTGTTTAAGTTTCAATTAATCAGTAAAATCTATCTATGTTCTTTTTAGTTTTCTGGAAGTCAATCCTAGTAACTTGGCTAATCAAACAAAAAGCTGTGTGGTTAAGCATGAGGAGGAAAAAGAAACATTTGTGTATCCTGTCACACCGTTGTGGAAACATTACTTGGATCCTGTTGCTTATGGGTTTTTCTGTAGTGCTCACTCACCCAGCAAATATTTGCCAAGTACCTCCTCTATCAGGTGCTGTTCTCAGCACTGAGTGGACATCAGTGAACAAATGCTCTTGTCCCCACAGACCTTGTCTTCTACCAGGAGAAGGAACCTTGGTTATGGTTTTTAGTGGTTATCCTACCACTGTAAACAGCTGGTAGGAGTGTGGAGTGCTGAAGGATGGGCTGGGCCTCTCAAGCTCATCTTTCTCTCCCCTTTGTCGCCCTGGAATGACTTATTTTTTGCCTACTGCCATGCATTACATACGTTGAGGGTTGAATTGTTCTTATGTCTTCACACTTTTTAAAATCTCTTTTGTCACCCAGAATTAATTAATAGTAAATCCTTTGAAATCAGAAACATTTAATGCTCACAGATATAGGTACACCCTGCACGTTTATGCAGGGAGGTGAACCGTGAACACTCAGGACTCCTGTCCTCAGTGACTGGAGAGCAGGGAAAGAGGAGGGTGCTGCTCTGAGAGCTTCTGAGGTTCTCTTGTGGCTGAAAGCATCAAGAGTAAGGATATCTGGGTGTTATCCAACTTGTTCCCTCATAAGCTGGGTGACTTTGCATTCATAACTTTACCTCTCAGTTCATTTCCTCCTCTGTAAGTGAGGTCACTGGAATTTTCCAGTTAAAAACTTCTGTTTTAGGACATCTTACAAGATGTGTTTTACTTTACAAATATACACTAAATAGAGCTGATTATGAACATACACTGAATAAGCATGAGGAAAATTTATGCTTTTAGTTAATGAACCAGATGTTTAAAACAGGTATCTACAAAATTAATGTTATGTTTAATGCTATTTACAAAATGATGGCTTTGTGATTTTTAAAAAATAAGAGTTAAATATAGCCTCGGTTCAGTGGCTCATGCCTGTAATTCCAGCTACTTGGGAGGTGGAGATCTGGAAGATCACACTTTGAGGCCAGCCTGGGTAAAAAGTTCACAAGATCACATCTCAGCCAATGGCTGGCTGTGGTGACATGCCTGTCATTCCAGCTATCCAGAGAAGTACAAATAGGAGGATATGGTCCAGGTCATCCCAGGCATCAAATGATAAAAACCAACATGGCTCAAGTGATAGAGTAACTACTCTGGAAGTGCAAGGCCCTGAGTTCAAACCCCAGTCCTGCCCGCCACCCCCCCCCAAAAAAAAAAAAAAAAAAAAACTAATGCAAAAAGGGCTGGTGGAACGGAGTACCACAAAAAACAGTAGGCAAAATATAGCCTAATGTATAGTTGCCTCCTTTTCCATTATGAAAAGGAGAGAGAAGCCATAATACTTTAGGTGTTAACAGTAGGTCCTCATAGTGGTCACACTTTCAGATTTTACTTTTCACAACAGTCACATGCCTCTGTTCATTATGCTAGATGTTAAACATACAGAATCAGAAAGTGTATCGTTCCTAGATTGAAAGAGTTTGAAGAACAAGAGGGGCAAACAGTTTAAGTCGTTCTGTTACATTGTGGTGGCACAAAGAGAGCATCTAGTGAGAAGCCAGAAGAGGAAGCCCGCAGGGTTGGAGAGAAGACAGGACTGAGCCTGAGAGAAGAGTGGCTGTGCTAACTCACGATTTGGACTTGAACTTTATTCTCAATGCCTATTTAATCTGTTCAGGAATTTTATGGAGGGAGGAACATAATCAGGCTTTGTTTTGTTTTGTTTTTTGCAGCACTGGGGTTTAAATTTAGGGTTTTGCACTTGCCTGGCTCTACCACTTAAGCCATACCCCACCCAGCCCCGACTGGCGCTTTTTATAGCTACCTTTCTCTTCCTCTTAAAGAAGGTGATCTGTGAGGAAGATGTTCTGTTATTTCTGGTTATTTCAGTGATACATGAGATGAGGAGGTCAGTCTTTCAACTCTAAAGCCTGAGCAACATTCAGACATTAAAACCTTGAGATATCTGTTGCCACATTTATAAAAATTGAAGAAACCACTGAAATTTTGGGAAATTCTGTACATTGATAAAAGAACTTTTGGTTAGCTACAAGAATTTGACTCCAAATCTTTTCTAAGGGAGTTAGAAATTTGTTGACGTTTTGGCGATTGAATGAAATAAATGTACATAAAATCTGCATGGAGAAAGAGTCTTAGTCATGGTTAGATCAGGGATGCAGAGCCATTTTGGATGGTAGTGATACATAAATTGTGACAGCCTAGGGCCTGCTGTGCTGGTGTTGGGTAAACTGGGGGATTTCGGGTCAGTTGATGGCGGGTAGGAAGGAGAACCGGAAGTGAGGTACAGAGAGAAGGCAGCCCCCAGGGACAAGGGGCTTGCTGTCTAGAAACCTTAAAATGAGGAGCTAAGTGTGCTTTCTCTCTTCCAACTAGCGGTATTTTTAGGGTTAGAAAAATGATAACAATTTGTTAAATGGCAATGTGATAATTTATGAAGAAGTTAGTTACAATGGCATTAACAAGTCAGTAAGCGATGGAGTTGAAATCAGAGCCCTCACCCTGCATCAGTCACCTCCTTTGCAGTTAAACTTGAAAAGTCACAGGGGTTTTTATATCTGATAAAATTTCACACGTCTGCAGTACTGAGATTTGGACAAGCCTCAAATAATTTTTTTTCTTTTACTTCTGAAGACATTTAGTAATTAAAATAATGTTTTAAAAATAGCCATACAGTTACAGTAAAATAAAAACACAACAAAGGCTTTTTCCCTGAGTCATTTGAGGGGAAGCTTATTGCTCTGCTTCTCTGTAGCCCCCAAATACTTTAAGGTTCCCACAGACAAGAAAATTCTCCTTGATGAAATAGGCGATTTCAGCTGGGGGCAGAAGTACAAGGTGAGCATCTTGTGCCAGAAAACAAAGAAGAGTTCAAAAGTGCTGGGACTGTGTCAGAAAGACAGGAAACCAGCTCCGCTCTGGTCACATCGAATAACAGTTTAGGAGTTGGTAACCCACTGACTGAAACATAACCAAATACGTGAATTGAATTTTGATGAGAAATGGGATTGCTGTAGTAGAGAGACTAGTGACTTCTCTCCAAAGATAACCACATCATAATACCTAGAACCTATGAATATGCTGCCTTGTATAGCAAAAGGAACATTGCAGGTATGGGTCAGTAACTTGGGTTGGGAAGATTACCTGGGATTATTGAGGTGGATTCCATATGAAAGCAGAGGAGGAGCTTGGAATATGACAGTGAGAAGGCAACAGTCTGCATTGCTGGCTGTGAAGGGGGGTGGTGTGGGCAGCCTCTTGGAACTCACACGCAACAATCAACTGTGTAATTTAAAAGGTTTTGTTGTAAACATTCAGAGATGGTAGCCTCGGCCAGTACATTTGCGTAATGAATGATGTCACCAGGAGATGATGGGGATTTCACATTCAGCTCCTGATGACTCTGGTGGGCATGCATTCACTTCACTCTTTTCCCTATTGAGAGAAGCACTGCCTAATTTAAATACTGTTAAAAGCAGCAAGATAATTGTGTTAGTTGTTAATTTATTGTTTCTCTGCTTCAGAACTCGCCCTTCAGTACCTGCTGTACAGGAATGGACCGGACTCTAAATTCTCCTTACAAAGAACACGATGCTGAACTTTACTTTTAACTTTTTTGATACGAGTATGATTGTACACATGAATACATTGAACAAATTATACGGTGTAGGAGTACTGCTATGAACACAGGGCAATATACTTCATGGTCAGAAACTTTGTTATCAGAAGGAGAAATAAATCAGGAAGTTATACATTCATTCACGATAGAGAAGTGATGGTAGTGGGTTAGGGTGGGACAGAATTAAAGTTACTAAAAAATATTAATACTCTGTAAACACTGATTTGACTCATTTAACTTTGAGACCATTTCTTGTTAATTATATCCTTCTGATGCTGAACTTTATTAGGTGCTGGAGGGAACTTGCTGGAGGAGGGTGTTTTTTCTCCCTTCACCCACGAATGTGTGCTTTTCATACTTCTGCTGCATGTTCCTGTACAAGTGGGTGTAAGTGGATGTCCAGTGCTGTGCTGCCTCAGTGGCGTCTCTACCACTCCTTCCCTCAGCAAGCTTGCAGCTCAGTCCTGCTGACCACTTTGCTGTGGCCCTTCTGATGTGGACACCATGGACTTGGGTCTCAGACACACAGTGCCTTGATTACTCCTGTGTGTAGTCCTGCAGCCCACTTGTCACCAACACTACCATTCCAGGCCATACTCCTGCAGCAATGCCCTAGTCATCTCTGCAGCCCAGGGTGTTGTATCTGGCCTTCCTGGCAGATTTGGACCAACTCTGTCTGATCAGCCTAGTGACACTCTGTTAACCAGTGTCCTCCATTAAGGACTGGACTTGAGCCTCGGGGAAGGGACCCCTCTTCCAGCTTTGTCCTTTTGGGTATATTCCTTAGTCTTACTCTGCTACCACAGTTTAATAGTTCTCTTTAGTAGAATATTAGGAACAGCTTTAGTGACTTGTAGTTGACATGATAAACTGTATTCACAGTGTCTCCTTTGATAAACTCTCCCATACTTATGTGTGAGTGTGAAGCCATCACTGTTTCGAAGTTGAACAGAGCATTACTCAGACGTTTGCTCAGATTCCTCTCCACTCCCTTTATGTCTTCGTATTTACTGTCCTGTCATGGTTATGTAGTTATTTACAGTAGCATTCTCCATTGAATAAACAGTATGCTTTCTGTCTCCTTGTCCATCTCCTGCTGGTCAGAACTGGTACCTGGAGAGCTCTAGGACGCAGATCTGGAAATGTGAGTGTTTGATAATTGGTTTTTGTCTGAACTCAGTGCTGAGTCATTGTCAGTGGGAACTGGGGTGCAATCAGGGTGCTACAGTTAAGCTGTCACTGTGGTTGGTTGAGATGGATTCCCAACTAGTGTGCATGGCATGCCTGGGAGCTGAGTGGCCAGTGGCTCCTACATTTGACCTTTGCATCAATAATGGTAACTTAAGAACTGCAGTGTGGGTGTGTAAACTGAGTGCATCAGAGAGACAGTGACAGCTCAGACTTGCTTAATTCTCTGTTCATGATTTGCCTTTTTTCATTCATTTTTTTGATTGCACATTTGAGAGACAATTTCATCTCCTCCAGATTGTGAATAGACTCGAATTAAAATCTGTGTTTCTCGCTCATTTAAAAATGTTTTTTCCTGTATTAGATAAAAGCGGTGCACACATAGAAATCTTGAGCAGGTAGAATAGATTCATTAAGATTTTTTTGTGTGTGTGTTTTCCCCTCTTTTGTTTACTATATACCACGTAAAATGAAATGGACTTTAAGTCTTTATTCTGAAACATGCAGATAAGGATAAAGAAAATAATAAAGAAGTCCCATCACTCAGTTTGCATGTATTAACAGATTTTCATTGTTTCATAGTATTTGTCTTTATTTTTGATGTATGTATAAAACATTTTTCACATTTTTTTTTCTTTTTTGGTGGTGTTGAGAATCAAACTCAGAGCTTCCTCACACATACTAGGGAGTGCTTTCCCTCTGAGCTATATCCCCAGCCATACATAAACATTTTTGATATTAAAGTCTTACACATGTTTTAAAGCTTAGTTAACAGATGGTCACATTCAGATGGTCTACATTCTATAGACCATCATTCTATAGGTGATGGTATAAAGAGAGGGCATGTGTTCATTCATTCTACACCTATGATGTGTCAGGTACTGTTCACACATCCGGGAAATAAAGATGCATGTCTTTGAAGAATATATATCCTTGCAGCACGTCAGGATGCTTGAGACAATAAGCAATATAACTAGAAAATTATATATGATAGAAAGTAACAAGTATTTTAAAATATGGTAGATGCCTAGACAGGCTGCAGACACTAGCTAAAGGGAGAGTGGGGTATACAGAAAGGAAGGTGAAGAACAAGGCTGTGGTGATGCGTTGAAGAACCAGTGGCCACCATCAGTGGTCTTGGTGTGGCTTGATCTGATGTCCCATGCTTCCTACCACAAGCATAGCAGTCCAAGCACCTGCTCACAGGCAGCTGTCCAAATGTCACTGCATATGATGGCTTCTGCTCAGGAGCTGCACATCGCTTGCAAAATGAGGAGTGACGATGGGGAGAGGGAAGGGGCTGGCTCATTCACTCAGGCAGTCAGAGTCTAGGACTTAGGCAGACAAATGACTCCCCAGTCTGGAAACAGAGTGAGAGCACAGGTTACTTTGTTTTATTTTAAAGGCTGTTTGAAGGATGAGAGGAAACATGCATGTCAGATGTTTAAGACAGTGGTTGACACGAAATCAAGTTTTCTGTCCATGTTGACTGTGGTGGTGGCGCACGTTGAAACATCATAAAAACGACATTCTGGTTTAGTGCTGGGCATATTTTGATAACCAACAAATTTTCTGCCATGTTTCCCTACATGGTGCTTAAGGTTCTGATGCCCATGACAGCAGCTCCATTGTCTGTTGCCTTTTTCTAGTTTGCTGTGGCTTGTTGCTGGGGTTGGCCACCCATGGCCTGGATGACAATGGTGGCATTGGAGAGGACTGTGAACTGCGTTTTGTTAGCACTCCTGTTTTTTCTCACGCTCTTTTCTGCCTTGACCTTCTGTCCACTGCCCATTGACTTGGGAGGAGTTGATGAATGATGACTTGGTATGCCTCTTGTCAACCTTTGGCTGGGAAAGTGTTTTCCATGTTTGACTTGATCATAAGGGCAGTAGAAGACATTAAAAAGTCAGTTTGTAAGCTTTCTGTCTGAATCTCCAGGGAAGTTCCTGGGAATATTTTTGTCACGGGTCTGTGGTAATTTGTGATATGCTGGGGTGTATTTTCCGATTTTCTTGGTGATAAGAATTACCAGTTACATGTTAATAATATATGAATAATACACATGGTCGGGTCCCATCTCATATCCACTGAATGAGAAGCCGTAACTCTGAGCTTGAGTAGGAATTTCTTTTTTAACCAGTATATTGATATACTTGGTGTATATGATTTTGTTAGACTTCAGTTTAGCAGCATTTCACAATACTTCCATGCAGTGAGAAAAACAAAAATAGCCAGATGCTGTGACTCATGCCTATAATCCCAGCTACTTGGGAGTCAGGGATTTGGAGTATCTCAGTTCAGGGCCACCCAGGGGTAGGGTGGGGGTAAGATGCCATCTCAACAAATAAGTTAGGCATAGTGGTAATAGCTGTGGTCCCAGCTATATGGGAGGTGTAGGTAGGAAGATCAACGTCTGAGGCTGGCTCTAGGGTATGTAAAGCAGTGTACGGCTTAGAGGACAGTCAGAGCTAGACACGGCCTCATGGCCTCGCCCACTGCTTGGGAGGCCTAGGCAGCAGGATTACGGGTTCTTGGACAGCATAGCAAGACCCCATCTCAAAAAACAGTTGCTAGCTTTGCAAAGCACCATTTCCCACCATACCCCTTTTATGCAGAAGTGTCCACTTCATTTCTGTGATGATAACTTCCTTTCCTTTATGTTATTGCTTTGTTTTTTTTTTTCTTGGTGATAACTGGAGTTTAAACTCGGGGCCTCATGCTTGCTGGGCAGGAGCTCTATCACTTGAGCCACACCTGCAGCCCTTTTTGGTTTTACTTATTTTTCAGATAGAGTCTTGTGTTTTTGCCAAGTGTCAGACTTGGACTGTGATTCTCCTTGCTGTGCCTCCCAAGTAACTGGATGACAGGCGTGCACCCACACCCAGTTTTACTGATTGAGATGGAATTGCAACGGCTTTTGCCCAGGCTGGCCTCGAACATGGTCCTTCCAATCTCTGCTCCCTGACTAGCTGGGATTAATGTTTTTACCTGTTAGATGCGAATTTCTATGCAATCTAATTTGTTTAGGCATCTGGAGAAGTTCATTTGAGTAGGGTCATATAGTGTTCCTGTTCTTTGTGACTTGGTTGCTGACCTTTATTTTTGTGAAAGTTGTCTGTAGTGGTCATGCAGCTGTCGCTCATTTTCATTGCTGTAGAGAATTCTGCATGTGTTTGTGCCACGTTTATTAATCCCACCTGGTGGCTAATGCTGTAATATTTAATATAAAAAGCAACTGTTGCCTATGTCTGCATGAGGGTAGAGCACATTTGAGGAAGAACAGGCCCAGGTCCTATCCTATCACTAACAGTAAAAATAGCCTTGATTCTGTTGTGATTGGTATTTTGATGGGAATAGTGTTTCTATGGGAAAAACGCAATGCGAGTGCACACCAAAACAACAGACCCTGAAGTTGGAGAATTCAGTGTTTAGAAGAAATATGTTCCTTAACACTTGACAATTATAAATTTGTTCATTTAGTTTCATTTGTTTTAAGAAATCAAATTGTAGAACAATCATCAGAGCAGAATAAAAAATTTGCTTTGGTTGATAGTAGTTAAAAATCTTAGATTAGGCTTGGTTTTGGTTTAGAAGACTTTATGTTGTAGGAATTAGATAATCTTTTATTTTTGTAAAAATATTGGAAATTTAATTTTTGTTTAAAAAGTTAACTTTTGTTTTTATTTTGTTTTCTAATGTATATTTTTACATGAGAACTTCTGAATCATTCTTCTGAAAAACTTTAAAAAATACTGTGCTTTTCAGGATTTTAACTGTAGTGCATAGTAGTAGCTGTCAGACCTGCTGGGTATCAGATGCTTCATAAGGAACGATTTAGGACCTTACGGATGCACTCAGGTGTGCACAGGTTGTCAGAGGAACACTGGTGTGGAGGAAATGTTACTGCACCGTAATGTCATCTGCATATGTGACCATGATCACATTTGTTAGAAAAGTGGGACTGGCTACAGCAGATTTCCCACTAAAATAATTAGTAATTGTTCACTTTATTTTTTTGTCATTGCTTAGTACAGCATATATTCTTTTGATGCTTATTATAAGATACATTTGTTAGGAGAGAGAAATTGAAATTACTACTGATTAAATCTTTTATAAATTAGGAAAAGGTTGCAGTCATCTTAGTAGTAGGCATTTTGTCCAGTTTCTCTGCCAGTGGTGCTCAGGAATGTGTTTGAGAACCGGTAGACCATATGCGTCCTTGGGGGCTTCTGTGCCTGCCGTGGTTGGCTGTTATGGGAGTGCTGTTGGCACTGAAGGAGCTGGCATCACACTGTGGAGTTGTTTGCAGAATTGTCATTTGCAAAGGCATTTTCTCAAGGGAATGTTGGTCTTAAACACTGGCTAAATGCCTCTGTCATTCTTAAAGTTTTAAAATTTTAGATAGATGAGTTGTATACAACTCATATTGCCACAGACTTAACATGAAGTTAGGCTTTATTGTGATGCTTGGGAAAGTTTTTAATTTTATAATCACTGGACCGGAATTGGATGAGTAACTGTCAGCTGTGTTCTAAACTCATGCAGACAGTCACGTTTGCTTGCCAGGGTGCTCAAGTTCTCAAAAAACAGGTCAGAGAACGTCAACAGAATCACAAGTTGGTTTCTATAGAAAAGATCAACAAAACTAACAACCATTTAGCTAGACTGATGAAGAAAAAAAGATGTTTAAAAGAATTGTAACAAACCTAGTTTTGCAGATCTTACTTAGTTTTATTTGTAATTCTAGAGTAGGGCAGTAATTTGGACAAAACATAATTCAGAATCCCATACCACTCCGTGGGCTGTAGTTCAGAATCTCACATCACTCCATGGGCAGGATATTTTTATAGCCAAGGAAAAGAGATAATGGTACTGGAAGCAGGCTCTGGGAGTATGGTTTGTGCCTGCCTTGTTTGAATGTGGTAAACAGTTGGATACTTGTGACTGACTGACACTCAGGTACTTCTTGTAAGAGTAGGGAATGATCCACCTAAATCAAGGTGACTGCTCACTACTGCAGAGAAACCATTGGGCCAAATGTAAAATGTGTACAGAGATAGCTTTACATCAAACTCAACTAAAATCAGAAATGAAAGAAGGGACTTCACTACTAATTTTGAGAGCACTTTTTTTTTTGCAGTGCTGAAACTCAAAGCTTTACGCTTGCTAAACAGGCACTCTACTAGAGCCATAGAGCCATCCCACCAGCAGAAATTTCTTTTGCAGTACTGGGGTTTGAACTCAGGGCTTCATGTTTGCTAGGCAGGCGTTCTACTATTTGAGCCATGCTTGCAGCCTTCCAATTTTGAGTATTAAGAAAGAGTACTATAGGATTCCAAGATGGCGGCTAGAGGGAGGAAGCAGAAAGCGAGCCTCCTATAGTGAAATCTTGGAGAGACGCTGGAGACACACTTTGCAGGCATAATCACTGAGAAGAGGCATAACTTTGACCCCTCCACACCTCCAGCCGGCGCAGAGAATCTCCACTTCACATTAAACGGAGAAACCAGGAGGGCCCCCGGGCCACCAGTCACCCGCGCCCAGATGGCTTGGGAAGACGCGGACCAGGTGAGCTTCGCGGTACCGTGGTACTCCCACAGACAAGCCTGGGCCAGAGCAGCATAGCCCCCTGGACAGACTGACCTGCACCTGGGGAAAAAAGAGAAACTGAGTAATAAGCAATAAGAACAATAAAGGCACGCAGGAAAGACAGTGGGGCGCACTGAGCGTCGAAGATTGGGGGAAGGGAATCCTTCCCGGGACTGTAAATAAACAAGCCGGGTAGGAAGGAGAGGCTCTGGCAGGAGCGGGGGTGTGCGCCCAGCAACCAGGAGCGGGAAAGCTTGTGAGAGTGGCGGAGGGAGGAAAACTCCACAGGAGAGGAGGGAAGACCCACTTCCCACGTGAACTGTAAACAAACATGGCGGCTGGCAGGAGCAGCAGCACCGCCCAGTAATCAGGAGCAGGAAAGCTTGTGAAAGTGGTGGTGGGGGGAAGACCCACCTCCCACATGAACTGTAAATAAACACACAGGTCTGAGAAAGCGGGTGCTGTGTCACCTTTCCCAGTGTGCTTGGAAAGGGGAAAGCTTGTAGCAGAGGCTCCCGCACAGGAGAACTCTGAGCAAACAAAGCCTGCAGGGCCATGTGAGTGCTAAGCTCACCCCAGAGATCTGCATAAATAACGCCTCCAGGAGCAGCAGGCTGACAGCAGCAGGCAGGCAAGCCACAGCTGCAGATACCATTCTCAGTACTGTCTCCAGACTCTTTTTTTTCCTTTTTCTCCCTACCTTTGATGAGAGAACAACCGAATTACATCTGCATGCTGAAAAACTTACTGAAACTGTATTGCTATTGAACTTGGGACACTTGGTGGGTTCTTTTTTTTTGTGTGTGTGTGTAGTTTTGTTCTACTTTATGTGTCCCCTTTGATGAGACAACTACAGAACAACATCTGAGGCACCATCTCCAGGATTGGAGACTGAGAAGGACACCCAAATTATTAAGACTGAAACTTCATTGTATTTGAACTTGGAGGTTTTTTGTTTTTTTTTTTTTCTAATTTTCTATTTTCCATTTTATTTTAATTCATTTTTATATTTAGATATTTCTCTCATTTACTTATTTTTTTTTTAGTTTTGATTTTCAATCCTCTGTCTCTCTAATGTCTGTTCGCTTGCTTACTGTCAATTAGTACACTAACTCTCCCTGTTTATACCTTTGAAACTTTCTTGTCTGAAACCTTGTTCTGCTTTCTCACTCTTGTCTGTGTATTTGTTTTCTCCTTTTCTTTAACTTCTTGCTTTCCATCTCAGCTCACCCTTCCATTCTAAATATCACCATTGTTATTATTACAAGCTAGAAAATACTTAATTGCACACAGTACAGGGACAGTAACAACACCAAAGACAATGACGGGAAGACAGAAAAAACAGGGAAACTAGTTTCCCCACAGCAAAAAATTAGTACAAGAACCAGAGGGGAATGAAGAGAACAGAAACTCAGATCCAGACTCCAACAAAATGAAGATAAACTATGCCAAAGGACCGATTGAAGCCCACAAGAATAATTTAAAAGGAGACATACTACAGGTACTCAATGAGAATTTTATAGAGATGATACTGGATAGGGTCAACCAAAATGTACAAGAGACACTCAAGAAATTCCAAGACAACAAAAATAGAGTATTTGAAAAAGCAAAAGAAGAAATAAAGGAAACCATAGAAGCACTGTATAAACACCAAAGTGAAAGAGAGAACACGATGAATAAACGGATAAATGAACTCAGGATAAAAATAGACAACATTAAACAGGAAAACAGCCAGGATATGGAAAACCTCAGAAAAAAGAACGAAACAGAACTGCAAAACAAAACGGAAGGCCAATCCAGCAGAATAGAACAAACAGAAGACAGAATCTCAGAACTTGAAGATGAAATGGTAATTAAAGGAAAAACCGAAGAACTATTAATTAAACAACTCAAGACCTGTGAAAAGAAAATGCAAGAACTCACCGACTCCATCAAAAGACCAAACTTGAGAATCGTAGGCATCGAAGAAGGAGAAGAGGTGCAAGTGAAGGGAATGCGTAATCTATTCAACAAAATAATAACGGAAAATTTCCCAAATCTAGAGAAAGATATTCCCATACAGATGCAAGAGGCCTCCAGGACACCAAACAGACCAGATCAAAATAGAACTACCCCATGACATATCATCATTAAAACAACAAGTTCAGAAACTAAGGAAAGAATATTGAAGGCTGTAAGAGAGAAAAAAACAAGTAACATACAAAGGTAAACCCATCAAAATCACAGCAGACTTCTCAACAGAAACATTTAAAGCAAGAAGAGCGTGGGGTGAGATCTTCCAGGCACTGAATGAAAATAACTTCAACCCCAGGCTACTCTACCCAGCAAAACTATCATTCAAAATAGATGGAGCAATAAAAGTCTTCCATGATAAGGAGAAACTAAAACAATATGTGACCACAAAGCCACCACTACAAAAGATTCTTCAAGGGATTCTGCACACAGAAAGTGAAGACCAACATAACCATGAAAGGACAGGCAGCACCAAACCACAGGAAAAGAAAAAGCAAGACAGTAGAGAGTAACATCAAGTTAGCTACACACAATCAAACCTTCAAACAACTAAGACAACTCAATGACAGGAATCACCACATACCTATCAGTACTAACACTTAATGTTAACGGACTTAATTCACCCATCAAAAGGCACCGTTTGATGAAATGGATTAAAAAGGAAGATCCAACAATTTGTTGCTTACAGGAGACCCATCTCACAGACAGAAATAAGCATAGGCTTAGGATGAAAGGCTGGAAGAAGATTTACCAAGCCAATGGACCCCGAAAACAGGCAGGAGTAGCAATACTTATCTCTGACAAAGTAGACTTCAAACCTACATTGATCAAACGAGATAAAGAAGGACATTCCATACTAATAAAAGGGGAAATAGTCCAAAAGGAAATAATCATTAATCTGTGTGCACCCAATGTCAACGCACCCAATTTCATCAAACATACCCTGAAAGACCTAAAAGCATATGTAAACTCCAACACAGTGGTTGTGGGAGAGTTTAACACCCCATTATCATCAATAGATAGGTCATCCAGACAAAAAATCAACAAAGAAATCCAAGATCTAAAATATGCAATAGATCAAATGGACCTAGTAGATGTCTACAGAACATTTCATCCAACTTCTACACAAGATACATTCTTCTCAGCAGCCCATGGAACCTTCTCCAAAATAGATCATATCCTAGGGCACAAAGCAAGTCTCAGCAAATATAAGAAAACAGAAATTACACCGAGCATACTATCTGATCACAATGCAATAAAACTAGAACTCGACAACAAAAGTAAAGACAAAAAACATGCAAACAGCTGGAAACTAAATAACTCATTACTTAATGAAGAATGGATCATCGATGCAATAAAAGAGGAAATTAAAAAGTTCCTGGAAGTCAATGAAAATGAAAACACAACCTACCGGAACCTATGGGACACAGCTAAGGCAGTCCTGAGAAGAAAGTTTATAGCCATGAGTGCATATATTAAAAAGACTGAAAGATTCCAAATCAATGACCTAATGATACATCTCAAACTCCTAGAAAAACAAGAACAAGCAAATCCCAAAACAAATAGAAGGAGAGAAATAATAAAAATAAGAGCGGAAATCAACAAAATAGAAACCAAAAAAACCATACAAAGAATTAATGAAACAAAAAGATTCTTTGAAAAAATAAACAAGATCGATAGACCCCTGGCAAACCTGACTAAAATGAGGAGAGAAAAAACCCAAATTAGTAGAATCAGGAATGCAAAAGGGGAGATAACACCAAACACCATGGAAGTCCAGGAAATCATCAGAGATTACTTTGAGAACCTATATTCAAATAAATTTGAAAATCTAAAAGAAATGGACAGATTTCTAGATACATACGATCATCCCAAACTGAACCAAGAGAAAATTAATGACCTGAATAGACCTATAACACAAAATGAAATTGAAGCAGCAATCAAGAGTCTCCCCAAAAAGAAAAGTCCAGGACCTGATGGATTCTCTGCTGAATTCTATCAGACCTTTAAAGAAGAACTGACACCAACCCTCCTTAAACTGTTCCACGAAATAGAAAGGGAAGGAAAACTGCCAGACACATTTTATGAAGCCAGTATTACACTTATCCCAAAACCAGGCAAAGACACCTCCAAAAAGGAGAACTATAGGCCAATCTCCTTAATGAACATTGACGCAAAAATCCTCAACAAAATAATGCCAAACCGAATTCAACAACACATCAAAAAGATTATTTACCACGACCAAGTAGGCTTCATCCCAGGAATGCAGGGGTGGTTCAACATACGAAAATCAATAAACGTAATAAACAACATTAACAGAAGCAAAGACAAAAACCACTTGATCATCTCAATAGATGCAGAAAAAGCCTTTGATAAGATCCAACACCATTTCATGATAAAAGCTGTAAGAAAACTAGGAATAGACGGAAAGTACCTCAACATTATAAAAGCTATATATGACAAACCTACAGCCAGCATTATACTTAACGGAGAAAAACTGAAACCATTCCCTCTAAAATCAGGAACCAGACAAGGATGCCCACTATCTCCACTCCTATTCAACATAGTCCTGGAATTCCTAGCCAGAGCAATTAGGCAAGAAGAAGGAATAAAAGGAATACAAATAGGTAAAGAAACTGTCAAAATATCCCTATTTGCAGATGACATGATCCTATACCTTAAAGACCCAAAAAACTCTACTCAGAAGCTTCTAGACATCATCAATAGCTATAGCAAGGTAGCAGGATATAAAATCAATATAGAAAAATCATTAGCATTTCTATACACTAACAATGAGCAAACTGAAAAAGAATGTATGAAAACAATTCCATTTACAATAGCCTCAGAAAAAATCAAATACCTAGGTGGAAACCTAACAAAAGATGTGAAAGACCTCTACAAGGAAAACTATACACTTCTGAAGAGATTGAGGAATACTATAGAAAGTGGAGAGATCTCCCATGCTCATGGATTGGTAGAATCAACATAGTAAAAATGTCGATACTCCCAAAAGTAATCTACATGTTTAATGCAATTCTCATCAAAATTCCAATGACATTCATTAAAGAGATTGAAAAATCTACTGTTAAATTTATATGGAAACACAAGAGGCCACTAATAGCCAAGGCAATACTCAGTCAAAAGAACAATGCAGGAGGTATCACAATACCTGACTTCAAACTATATTACAAAGCAATAACAATAAAAACAGCATGGTACTGGCACAAAAACAGACATGAAGACCAGTGGAACAGAATAGAGGATCCAGATATGAAGCCAAACAAGTATAACCAATTTGTCTTTGACAAAGGAGCTAAAAATATACGATGGAGAAATAGCAGCCTCTTCAACAAAAACTGCTGGGAAAACTGGTTAGTAGTCTGCAAAAAACTGAAACTAGATCCGTGTATATCACCCTATACCAATATTAACTCAAAATGCATCAAAGATCTTAATATCAGACCCCAAACTCTTAAGTTGATACAAGAAAGAGTAGGAAATACCCTGGAGTTAGTAGGTATAGGCAAGAACTTTCTCAACAAAACCCCAGCAGCACAGCAACTAAGAGATAGCATAGATAAATGGGACCTCATAAAGCTAAAAAGCTTCTGTTCATCAAAAGAAATGGTCTCTAAACTGAAGAGAACACCCACAGAGTGGGAGAAAATATTTGCCAGCTATACATCAGACAAAGGACTGATAACCAGAATATATAGGGAACTTAAAGAACTAAATTCTCCCAAAACTAATGAATCAATAAAGAAATGGGCAAGTGAACTAAACAGAACTTTCTCAAAAGAAGAAATTCAAATGACCAAAAAACACATGAAAAAATGCTCACCATCTCTAGCAATAAAGGAAATGCAAATTAAAATCACACTAAGATTCCACCTTACCCCTGTTAGAATAGCCATCATCAGCAACACCACCACCAACAGGTGTTGGCGAGGATGCGGGGGAAAAAGGAACCTTCTTACACTGTTGGTGGGAATGTAAACTAGTACAACCACTCTGCAAAAAAATTTGGAGGCTACTTAAAAAGCTGGACATCGATCTACCATTTGATCCAGCAATACCACTCTTGGGGATACACCCAAAAGACTGTGACACAGGTTACTCCAGAGGCACCTGCACACCCATGTTTATTGTGGCACTATTCACAATAGCCAAGTTATGGAAACAGCCAAGATGCCCCACCACTGATGAATGGATTAAGAAAATGTGGTATCTATACACAATGGAATTTTATGCAGCCATGAAGAAGAACGAAATGTTATCATTCGCTCGTAAATGGATGGAATTGGAGAACATCATTCTGAGTGAGGTTAGCTTGGCCCAATAGACCAAAAACCATATGTTCTCCTTCATATGTGGGCTTTAGTTCAAGGGCAAACACAACAAGGGGATTGGACTTTGATCACATGATAAACTGAGAGCACACAAGGGAGGTATGAGGATAGGTAAGACACCCAAAAAACAAGATGGCATTTGTTGCCCTCAATGCAGAGAAACTAATGCAGAAACTTTAAGGCGACAGAGGACAATAGGAGAAGGGGATCAGGAGCTAGAGAAAAGGTCAGTTCGAGAAAAATTAAGTTAGAAAGTGACACTTAAATACAGGAAAGGAATGAGAGGAATCTCACACTATAGCTATCCTTATCTCAACCAGCAAAAACCCTTGTTCCTTTCTATTATGGCTTATACTTGCTCTACAACAAAGTTAGAAATAAGGGCAAAATAGTTTCTGCTGGATATTGAGGGTAGGGGGCAGAGGGAGGGGGCGGAGTGGTTGGTAAGAGAATGGGTGGGGGCAGGGGTGAGAAATGACCCAAGGCTTGTATGCACATATGAATAATTAAATAAATAAATAAATAAATAAGAAAGAGTACTATGAATAATGGTATGCCAAAAAATTGGATAACCTTGATGAAATGGACTTACAGAAATAAAGACTGAATCATGAAAAAACCCAGAAAATCTGAATAGACCAACAACTAATATTTATTAACTAAAACCTTCCCAAGTAAGAAAAGCTCAGGACTGTTTGGTTTTACTGGTGAATTACATGAAACATTTAAACAATTACCATCAGTCCTTTTTAAACTTTCTAACTCATTCTAAAGAGCCAAGAGTACCTTGATAGCAAATCAGACAAGATACTGCAAGCAAAAACACTTACAGACTGGTATCTTGTGACTATTGATATGAAAATCCTCAGCAAAAGGAATCCAATAGCACAATAAAGAATTAAACATGTAGACCAAGAAGGACTTATTCCTGGAGTGTAAGGATGGTTCAGCATTTGCAAAGTAACGCTCCCCGTCAGTAGAATGATGGGGGAAATAATGTAATTTCAATTCAGAAAAAGCATTTGACAAAATTCAACCTCTCATGATAAAAAATAATCTAGCAAACTAAAAATAACAGGGAACTACCTCAATGTAATAAAGGCCATATGTGAAAAACCCACACCTAACATAGTTGGTAGTGAAAGATTGAAAGCTTTTCCTCTCAGATCATGAATAAGAGAA
The DNA here is from genome assembly GCF_047511655.1 of Castor canadensis. Lineage (NCBI taxonomy): Eukaryota > Metazoa > Chordata > Mammalia > Rodentia > Castoridae > Castor > Castor canadensis. The sequence goes on from NC_133402.1 coordinate 68,705,084, forward strand.
AGCTGCCAACTTTTGTGCCTTCTGCTTATCATTGTACTGCAATCCTAGGAAAAAAGAAAGGAAAAAAATACATCTGCATTGGAAAGGAAGAAGTAAACAGCTTTATCAGCAGTTGACATGATCTTATGTGTTGAAAACCTGAAGACTTCACACACACACAGACACACACACACACACACACACACACACACACAGAACCAACTGTTAGAACAAATAGATAAACTCAGCAGAGTTGCCTAATACGAAATGAACACACAGCCAGTTGCATTCCTACATGCTAACTATGAACAATCCAAAAAAAGAAACTTAGAAAACAGTTCCATTTATTCTAGCAGCAAAAAAGATGGAATACTCACTAATAAATTTAAGCAAGGAGGAAAAAGACTTTTACACTGAAATTATAAAACTTTGCTGAAAGAAAATAAGACATAAATGGGTAGATATCTCATGTTTTGGAGCAACTTAATATTGTTAACATATCAATACTACCCAAAGCAATATATAGATTCAATGTGATGTCTGCTGAAATCATGATGTTATTAAAGTTCAGTGTGGAATCTCAAGGGATCCCAAATAGGCAAAACAGTATTAAAAAGATCAAAGTTGTAGGCCTCATTCTTTGTGAAAAGAAAAATGTACTACAAAGCTGCAGTAATTCTAATAGTGTTTGGCTGTCATAATGACAGACATACAGACCGGTGGACTAGAACACAGAGCCCAGAAATAAACTTAGACATATGGCCCAAAGATCTTTGACAAGGGTGCCAAGACTAGTCAGTGGGAAAAGGGATTGTGTGCAGTCTTTTCAATGAGTGACTTTGGGAAAACTGGATGTCCATATGCAAAAAGAATGGAGTTGGACCCTACCTTTCTCTATGTACTACAATTAGTTCAATTGTGTCAAAGACCTAACTGTAATGGGTAGTGTATACAACTCTTAGGATCAAACATAGTTTTGCATCATTGCATTCGGCAATAATTTCTTGGATTGGACACCAAAAGCACATGTGGCAGAAGGAAAAATAGATAATACAGATTTCATGAAAATTAAAACGTGTGCATTGAAGGACATTATCTTTGAAATGAAAAGATAGTCTATAGAATGAGAAAGTGTTTGCAGTCATGCATTACGTAAGGGGTTGAAGTTCACAATATATAAGAACAACTGTAAGTCAACAACAAAAGCAACCTGATTAAAAATTAAAGAACCTGAATAGACATTTCTTCAAAGAAGACATGCAAATAGCCAAAAAGCTCATCACTAATCAGTAGAGAAATGCAAATCAAAACCCTAATGGTGTACCATTTGCTTCCTTTAGGAATGCAATGTCAAAAACTAGGAAATGGAAACCCTTGTGCTGCTGATGGGAGTGTCAAGACAGTTCAGCTCTGTATGTGCAGAATAGTGTAAGGTACTCAAAAAACCTAGCAGCATTCCATCCTCTCCAGCAGGTCCGCTCCTGAGTACATACCCAAAGAGTCAAAAGCAGGAACTCGGGTATTTGTTGACAGTCAGTGGACAGGCAGAAGCAACTCAGGTGCCATCAGTGGACAAGTAGATAAACGAGGTGCGGTGTATCCATGCCATCGAGTATTATTCATCCTCAAAAGGAAAGAAATTCTGGCACTTGCTACAGCGTGGATAATCTTCAAGACATTACGCCAAGTGGAATAAGACAGTAACAAGACAGTGACAAAGGGCTATACTATGTGATTCCACTTAGAGTAGCCAAACTCTTAGAGCCAGCCAGCCAGCCAGTGGTTCCCCAGGGCTGGGAGATGGGGATTCAATAATTAGTGCTTAATGGGAGGAGAAGTAAGTTCTGGAGCTGGATGGTAGCAGTGAGAGCACACAGTGCAGATGTAGTTCATGTCACAGAACTTCAGACTTTTAAATGTGTAAAATGGTAATTTTTATTCTGTGTGTGTTTTACCGCATGAAAAATGTGTCTTACTCCTATGATCCTAGCTGCTCAGGAGGCAGAGATCAGGAGGATTGAGGTTCCAAGCCAGCCCGGGCAAATAGTTCTTGAGACCCTACCTTGAAAAAAGCCGCACAAAACAGAGCTGGGTGGAGTGGCTCAAAGTGTAGAGCCTGAGTTCAAACCTCAGTACTGTAGAATAAACAAAAAAGCCCCAAACCAAAGGAAGGTGAAGGACTTGAGAAGACCTCCAGAGTGTTGACGTGACGATTGACAATGTTCAGAGACTCTTTTGTTGTTTTGTTTTTTTGAGACAGGGTTTCATTATGTAGCCCACACTGGCCTTGAACTTGGTGTCCTCCTGCCTCAGCCTCTCCGTCCAGTGTTGGAATTGCAAGTGTGTGCCACCACACCCAGTAAGACCTTTTTTTTTCTTTTTGCCATACTTGAGTTTGAACTCAAGACCTCATGCTTTCTAAGCTTGCTTGGCAGGCGCTCTACCACTTGAGCCACTCGGTCAGCCCTGTTTTGTTTTGTTTTGTTTTTCCCCCTCATGCTGGCTTTGAACTGTGATTCTCCTGATCTCTACCTCTGCCACCAGTACCTGGCCTAAGAACCTTATCAATATACAAATTCTCAAATATGTAGGGTAGTAGAGAAATGGTGTAATGAATCCCGGTGTAATCTTTACCTAGGTTTAACATGTATTATGTGTATCTGAAGTACTATAAGTTATAGATATCATGACATTTCATTCCTAAGTACATCACTAAGCATCTCCAAAAATAAGGACTTTCACATTACTAGAACACTGTCATATGCCTGAGAAAATTAACAATTATTTTTAAAAAGGTATCTAATATCCAGACTTACATTGTCCCCAAATATCTTCATTGTTGGTTTGATTGATCTGCATGTCACATTTGAATTTAATGTGTCTCATCTCTTAATTTTTACCACTTACCTGCTGCTTCCTGTTTCTGTCTCTTTCTACTGTTTCGTTTATTCTGTTGAATTTTATAGAAGTTGCAGCATTGCCCTTACACAAGACATTCACCTTATGTTGGTTTACAGCTTTTTTTTCCTGTACACGTAATTCTGGTAAGCTTGAAGTTAGAGCTAAAGGCTCTTAGGATTGAGTTAAAATAGTTTGTAAGAATATATCTTAGGCAAGATATAGTACAGACTGAACGGAAGATAGAATTTGCAAACTGTAGCATCGAGGAGCTGATTTAGAGAAAATGCTGATACTAGAAGAATTCTGTCAGGAGTGAGAATGAGATGTGATCAAGGATCGGCGCATTTTCAGAAATGTTGGGTTTCTTTTATATTCTGTCCTCTGAACTTCCTTTGAAGAAGTGTAACTTCCTGTTGATTATAGGCAACTTGGAATGAACATAGAGCTAGGTTCTGTCTTTGGTAGTGGGAGAGGGAGGGGAAGGGGACAAGGACAGCCAGCAGGAAAAAGAGGCAAGGAAGAGAGAAGGAATATCATAATCAGCAGAATTCTACCATGTGTCTGCGTGTTTGCTCTTTGCAAGATCAACCTGTCCTGTGTGGGGATCTAGGAGTTCACAACACAAAGAAAGGCTTCCAGGCGCTCTGCTGCAGGGCTGGATGGTTATGTAATTCAGATGAGCAGCCAGTGACTGATGGGAAGAAAGGTCCAGCAGTCCTCTGTGCAAGTAGCAGTGCAGGGGTCTGGTGAACATCCCATCCTTAGGAGCAGATCTGGTCCGGTGGAGAATAGACTGGGAGTGCAGCTACCTCCATGAAGTGCGTTTTCACCCACAGAGCACCGACTTGTAAGCACGAGGTCAGCGTGTGCACATGTCACCTCAGTATAGAACTCTTATGGGGATCTGAAAGAAATGACTTCTGTAGAAGCCCTGCATGAGTAGTTTCCATGTTCCCCAGCTTCCAGAGCCACACAGCACAGAATCTGTTTTTATAACAAGTGTTTGTTGTCATTATTTTGAGACAGGGTCTCTGAAGTGGGCTTAAGTGATCCTCCTATCTCAGTTGCTCAAGTAAATGGGGTCCTGGGTGTTTGCTGCTGCACCTTGTTTGTAAGAAGGCTTTGTAGTTAACTCACACTCTTTTTAGTTTCGTGCTTTCATCAGTATTTACTATAAATAATGATGTGTATCGACATAGTTGACAGTCTTCATTTGTCTTAACCAGCAGGTTAAGTGCTAGGAAAAGGTATGGAAGCATTGACGCTTGTTAACCTTTCTCTTGAGAAGGTTTCTTGGAAAAGATTTAAACTGAAATTTAAGAAGAAAAAAAGCAACAGTAGTAAAAATTATGCTTTTTTTGAGACTGTGTTAACCATGGGCCCCTTTCACAGAAACTGTATATATTTACATGAAATTTTGCAGACAATTTCATAGGATTTGTAGTTCTCCACCAAATTCTTTTTGAAGGTATTTTAGTTTCTGAATACATGAGTGAAGATACAGAGTGAGTAAGCAGCATTTCAAGTTGTTTTGAATGCCTGCTAGGCAGGCGCTCTGCCTCTTGAGCCACTCCACCAGTCTTTGACAGACTCTTACATGGAAAGACTTTAAATCTTCTTGCCTCTTCTCTGGCATTTGCTGTTTACTTCTGACCAGTTGACTCCCCTTCATGTCAGAGGTCTTTTGTCTCTTGACTTTTATAAATCCAGTCTCAATCTCTTTCCTCTGTTTTCGGTCTCTATCTCTTAACGTTAGCTATTGTTTAGAGTTTTCTTTAGTCTTCTCTTTTTGATGTTTACTTTTACATGAAGATAATTTGAGTTATCCCAGTGAGCACTTGCCTAGCATGTGTGCCCCTCCACCCCCGGCTCAAATTCCGTTATCTCCTATATCTCTCTTTGCCTGTGTGGAGCACCAAGACTCTTTATCGTGTCCTGTTTACTTGTCCACCAGAATGTTCCACGGATTGTGTCTGTCCCACTCACTGTGGTCCTTCTGTGTTGCTTCTTTTGTCTCTTTCCCTTTATTTTACCAGTGTGTTAAGCTATTCTGTACATTCTTATATTCATTCTGTAGAGTTATCTTCTAGGTTCTATGATTCTCCTTTTCTAGATGAAGCAATGTATGTGGTTAAAACATTTTGCCTCAGGATCGCAGTTTCTATGAGAGTGCAGAATCTAAACTCTCCTCTGTCTAATCCTAGATCCCGTATTTCTTTCTGCAGCCATTGTACTACCTCCTACTTCTATGACTTTAACAAAGAAACAATAAAACTAAGGTTGTACCCATGGGCTTAACTAAAAGAATATGCATTATGGAGTTTGTAATAGTTTAAAAAATGAAATCTCTAAGAATAGAGATTCCCATGCAGTCTGTTACAGACATGGATAAGGAATGTGGTGTGGCTGTTATATTCTCAACCAGTAGTTTTCCTTTTGTATAAACTAATCGCGTATGGAAACAGTGTGTAAAATAGACTACAACCAGTGTCTCAGAGGGCTGGATGCTGTGCAGGGTGTCATACGTAGCCGTCTGCATGCAGATGCCACACTACGGGATTTGAAGTAAAAAATTCTCAAATACAGTTAATGAGGAAAACATTCATAATACATTAGCAAAAAGAACACAGTTCGCAAATCAAAATGCAGTGTCCCTCCATTTTTGCTAAGTATCTATTTGAATGTACTTACAGCTAAAAGACTTTTTGTCACTGTGACTATAGAATACCTGAGGCAAACAACATAAGGGGGAAAGATCTATTTTGGCTTGCCTTTCAGAGGCTTCAGTCCATGGATACTGGCTCTGTTGTCTCTGGGCTGTGGTAAAGTAGAACAGCATGGTGGAAGGGCGTGGTAGAGCAAAGTTGTCACCCCATGGTGACATGTTGTTTGATCTGCCAGGAAGCAGAGAATCAGAGAGGAGAGAGGAGAGGAGAGGGGGAGAGAGAGAGAGAGGCAGGGAGAGAGAGAGACAGAGAGAGAGACACACACACACACAGAATGAGAGACAGAGGAGAGAGAGAGAGAGGAGAGAGAGAGAAGAGACGGAGGGAGGGGAAGGAAGGAAGGAAAGAAAAGAAAGAAAAATGAAAGTGGCCAGGCACAAGATACCCTTCAGAGGGACAGGATACCTAGTGACCTGCTTTCTCCAGCTAGGTCCCACTTTCTACAGTTTCCACCACCTTCCAAAATAGTGCCACCAGTTGGGGACCAAACCTTCGACATTTGAGTCTATAGGGGACATACCACCTGCGGACCATAGCAACATCAAAATACAGGTACTCGTTCCTTAATTTGAAGATTATGAGTGATTTTTATTTTTCCCACATTTTCTACAATGAACAAGAATTAGTCTTGTAAGGAGACTATAAAAGAAAACTCCAGAATATTATTTAAGAAGGCAACAAGAACAAAAAGTATAACTAAAACACACTGACAAATATTAAATAGATACACACATATGCACTCATACACAATGTAAAAGTAGGAAATAATTCATTGACTGTTACTGGTTTGAAGCCTTCAATACCTGTGCAGGCAGGGGCTGTACTCTACCCTTTGAATGTAAGCCTTGGATGTTGGCGATCTTTTCAGTTGGGCCTAAGAGCGTGGAAGTTAGAGGCAGATGATTGGATTCAAATCCAGGCACTGACTGCCATTGTTTGATTTTTGGCATGTATGACATACCTACCTCACAAGTATCATTAGATTAATGAGTTAACTCAATAACACGCCTACAGCAATGGCCACCTCTTATTAAGTGATGAGTATTAGTTGTTATTATTTTTATTAATCCTGGGCCTTTAGATTTATTTTCCCTCTGAACTCTCTCTCTCTCAAAGTTGGTTGAAAAGTCCAGAACTTAGAAGGAAAGTCATAATTCTTGTTCAGATTCTGACTCAGTTTCTTTCTTTTGTAATCCACTCGGAAAATCTGTGTGGTTTTGTTTTTCTTTTCTTTCTTTCTTTCTTTTTTTTTTGGTGGTACTGGTTTGAATTCAGGGCCTCACACTTACAAGGCAGGTGCTCTACCACTTGAGCCAGTCCGCCAGCCCCAGATTCAGTTTCTCGAACAGGTTGCTGGCCAATATGGTGCGTATTTATTCTTCCTGGTAAAATTTGTTAGCAACAATGCCTTATTTTGTAGGGATTTATATGTTTTTACTTTGTCATTTTTGGCTAGAACTTGCTCAGTGGTTCACCAGGATGGAATTAACAATACTCAGTATATAGTTGTACTCATGGCTATGATTTATTATAGCCAATGGAAGCAAAGCAAATTGAGCAAAAGGAAAGGGCACATGAGGTAGAGTCCAGAGTAGACCAGGCGTGAGCTTCCAAGGTGCTTTTGCAGCAGAGTTGCACAGTCTGTGCTTAATTCCTCCTATAGTGAGCTGTGGAAAAAAGAAATATACATGACACTCACAGAGACTTAGTGCCCAGGGTATGTCCTGGGAGCTATTTCTGAACATGCTCTGCTTAGGAGGTACAAATTCCACCTCCCAGAAGAAAACAAGTATTTAACACAAACCATGTTTTTTGCAAATTTTAGACATAATAAGCTCTCTTACCAGAAAATGGAGGAACTCTGCTGAGATCTAAATTTACAGATGCTAGCCCCAGACTAATGCAGTCAGACCTTCCGAAGGATCACAGTCTTAGTCCTGCTGTGTTAACTGTTTTCTGCACAGTAGAATATTCTCAAACATTAAAACTTTATTTATTTATTTATTTTATTTTATTTTATTTTTTTTTTCATTTTTCTTTTATTATTCATATGTGCATACAAGGCTTGGTTCATTTCTCCCCCCTGCCCCCACCCCCTCCCTTACCACCCACTCCGCCCCCTCCCTCTCCCCCCCTCAATACCCAGCAGAAACTATTTTGCCCTTATTTCTAATTTTGTTGTAGAGAGAGTATAAGCAATAATAGGAAGGAACAAGGGTTTTTGCTGGTTGAGATAAGGATAGCTATACAGGGCATTGACTCACATTGATTTCCTGTGCGTGGGTGTTACCTTCTAGGTTAATTCTTTTTGATCTAACCTTTTCTCTAGTACCTGTTCCCCTTTTCCTATTGGCCTCAGTTGCTTTAAGGTATCTGCTTTAGTTTCTCAGCGTTAAGGGCAACAAATACTAGCTAGTTTTTTAGGTGTCTTACCTATCCTCACCCCTCCCTTGTGTGCTCTCGCTTTTATCATGTGCTCATAGTCCAATCCCCTTGTTGTGTTTGCCCTTGATCTAATGTCCACATATGAGGGAGAACATACGATTTTTGGTTTTTTGAGCCAGGCTAACCTCACTCAGAATGATGTTCTCCAATTCCATCCATTTACCAGCAAATGATAACATTTTGTTCTTCTTCATGGCTGCATAAAATTCCATTGTGTATAGATACCACATTTTCTTAATCCATTCATCAGTGGTGGGGCATCTTGGCTGTTTCCATAACTTGGCTATTGTGAATAGTGCCTCAATAAACATGGATGTGCAGGTGCCTCTGGAGTAAGTCTTTTGGGTATATCCCCAAGAGTGGTATTGCTGGATCAAATGGTAGATCGATGTCCAGCTTTTTAAGTAGCCTCCAAATTTTTTTCCAGAGTGGTTGTACTAGTCTACATTCCCACCAACAGTGTAAGAGGATTCCTTTTTCCCCGCATCCTCGCCAACACCTGTTGTTGGTGGTGTTGCTGATGATGGCTATTCTAACAGGGGTGAGGTGGAATCTTAGTGTGGTTTTAATTTGCATTTCCTTTATTGCTAGAGATGGTGAGCATTTTTTCATGTGTTTTCTGGCCATTTGAATTTCTTCTTTTGAGAAAGTTCTGTTTAGTTCACTTGCCCATTTCTTTATTGATTCATTAGTTTTGGGAGAATTTAGTTTTTTAAGTTCCCTGTATATTCTGGTTATCAGTCCTTTGTCTGATGTATAGTTGGCAAATATTTTCTCCCACTCTGTGGGTGTTCTCTTCAGTTTAGAGACCATTTCTTTTGATGAACAGAGGCTTTTTAGTTTTATGAGGTCCCATTTATCTATGCTATCTTTTAGTTGCTGTGCTGCTGGGGTTTCATTGAGAAAGTTCTTACCTATACCTACTAACTCCAGAGTATTTCCTACTCTTTCTTGTATCAACTTAAGAGTTTGGGGTCTGATATTAAGATCCTTGATCCATTTTGAGTTAATCTTGGTATAGGGTGATATACATGGATCTAGTTTCAGTTTTTTGCAGACTGCTAACCAGTTTTCCCAGCAGTTTTTGTTGAAGAGGCTGCTATTTCTCCATCGTATATTTTTAGCTCCTTTGTCAAAGATAAGTTGCTTATAGTTGTGTGGCTTCATATCTGGGTCCTCTATTCTGTTCCACTGGTCTTCATGACTGTTTTTGTGCCAGTACCATGCTGTTTTTATTGTTATTGCTTTGTAATGTAGTTTGAAGTCGGGTATTTTGATACGTCCAGCGTTGTTCTTTTTACTGAGTATTGCCTTGGCTATTCGTGGCCTCTTGTGTCAAACATTAAAACTTTAAAAACTAGTGCCAACAAATCTATGTTTTGAAAAGTTTTATTATGATATCATTCACACACTATAAAACTTACTCACTTAAAGTATATAGTATAGTTATTTTTTATACATTTGTAAAGTTAGCCATCCCCACAGTCTAATTTTAGAATGTTTTCATCTTCCTCCCTCCAAAATCTATACCCATTAGCAGTCATTCCCCACTCCCCAGTCCCACCTGTCTTTCTTCTCTCCCTTAGACTCTCCTGTTTCAACCCCAGTCAACCACTGTCTGTGGAACAAATCTATACCTCAGTATATCTTCACCTTTATTTCATCTCTGGCTTTGTGAGATGGCAGTTCAAAGTTACTCACAGGTATCTTACTCTGCATGTGAGTCAGAGACTCAAGAGTTTAAGTCTGTAAGGTAGCTTCTAAATCCAGAGCACTAATAACAGTAATCCTCATCAAAATTGTATTATGTACATGGTGGTCTTGAGTGAAGTTGTCATTAAATGGTCTTTTTGCAAACTTTGTCCTCATGTATTTGCAGTTGGCTGAGGTTTGCCAATGAGAATTCTGTTTGCTGGTTGGCTTGTAGCCCTTTCATGGAATCGTGATTCATTTAAGTTCTGATGTAGCAAACTGGGTGGTTTGGGGAGACAGCTATGCTGCTGCCTTTCAGATACAGAGGGAAAAAGCATAGGCTGTTAGGAGCCAAAGGACAAGCAATGTTACATGCTGGTGTCCCTCACCACAGGGCTGGGAACCAGAAGTGTTTCCTACTTAGGAGTTTTTGGGTTTTAAAGTACCCAGTCTGTGGGTGTTTGCCTAATGTGCGAATCTATGTAAATATGTATGCTTTCAAAATGTCTTTCAAGTTTAATGTTGACGTGTCTGTAGTTTAAAGGGTTGCTTTTTGGATGTTAGGTATTAAGGATAGCAAGTGATTTATTCTGAGGGAGAAAGCACCAGTTCTCACAGTTATTCTTGTCCTTGTTGCCCAGGTGATTGGCAAGATGCTGCTCTCCATTGGGATGCTCATGCTGTCAGCCACACAGGTGTACACCATCTTGACTGTCCAGCTCTTTGCATCCCTAAACCTGCTGCCTGTAGAAGCAGACATTTTAGCAGTAAGTACAGCATAATTTATTCATGTCCTAAAACATTCCTTAAAGAATGCTTTTAAAACTCCTTGCCCTGAGTGATGGAATCTTAACATCCAGTTACTTGAAAGTAGTACATCATTCACTCTTTATTGCTTAATTTCTAAGGTAAGTTTCTGCTAATGGCATTGTTCGTGAACTCGTGCACACATTTCCAGTGACGAAAGGCTTGCAACACTGGGTTGAGAATATTGTGAGAAACTCTAAAACTTGTCTGTACAAATTCCAACCTGAAATTAGCCTTGATGAGTCAGAAGAGAAGCTATCCTGTCTTTGTTGGTGAAAAGAAAAGCGTTTGGAGGAGAAGATGGCTCCCCAAAGCCTTAGTCTTCTCTCAGCTGGCTGTTTTTCCTCTACACTGAAATTGTTTGTATTTCAGACATCTCATTTCTGTGAATGTAGAAAAAGAGGAATTAACTCTGTGTGTGTGTGTGTGTGTGTGTGTGTGTGTGTGTGTGTGTGCGCTTGTGTGCGTGTGTGCGTGTGTGCGTGCGCGCTTGCTTGAGAAGCCTATACTTGGTGTTCACTAAAGATTTGTTGTTTTTACTTCTGTGTGCAAATAATTTGCTTGACAAAGTAGAGATCAGAACTGTTGCTGATCAGAAATTGATGTGTCCTGAGCCCTGCATGATGCCTGTTATTGCACTTCGAGATGATTCCAGGATCATTGTAGACCTAGGGAGAACCAGGCTGGTGTCTGCGCTATTACTTTTAAAGGCAGAACAGCTTGTGGTCCATATGAGAGTTCTCACTCACTCTCTGTCACCCTCTGATGTAATCTGGGTATTTCTGGGGAGGAGTGGAAGTAGAGGCTTTAAGGACAGAGTCCATTGCTCATCCTTTTTCACCCCTAAGTCCTTGAAATACTCTTGGGATAGCTTGAGATGAGTTGTACTCTTGGGATAGCTTGAGGTGAGTTGCAGTACTTAGTGACTGGCCAGGAGTGAAGTTCTACTTGTCTCCTTTCTCTTCTTTGACTTCTTCTGTTTCCTTCTCTTTTTTCCCCTAACGCCTGTTACTTCGTCTTTTCTTTTACTTTTGTAACTGAGGTGGATGGCACTTGCCTGGTGAGTTAATGTTTACTGGACTACTCTGGGATCCTGACCTTGATCAAATTACCTTCTTATTGTAAGTGCCTCAGATTCTTTGTATATTAGAGTGTTGTGGTGATAATTAAATAAGACAAACTACTCAGCACAATATCTGCACACGGCAAATGTTTTGAATTCCGTCTTTATCTTTGTGATAGTTATGGTTCTGATCGTCTTGCACTTTCCCCCTTGAGAAGGTTGAGAATATTCAAGTTGTATTTCCATGTAGAGACTAGAAGGAAGGTCAAGGAGAGAAGAGAAGGTGATCCTTTTCCAGTAGTCTCCCGCTCCTCATGCAGCAAGTGTGCAAGCTATGTTGATGTCAGCTGGGGAAGGAACCACCAGCATGAGCTCTGCTCCTTCTTTCTCCAGCTGACACAAATGCAGATGTAGCTGGATGGGAGTGGTTTGGGGAAGCATATAACTGGTAAGAAGGGGAACTAAAAATTGAGGCACAGGAAATAGATGTGGCACATAGTTCAAAGGAAGTGTCTTCCTTTTAATTGAGTAAGAGCATCCCTGAAATCTGAGTTTGCAGTTATGCAGATTTAAGTAAAGTGGACATCAGGTTGATTCTAGTTCCATTTCGAGTGGTATTGGGGTCCTGCTTTCGAAAAGATTAGTCAGTTTTAGTTGTACTGATTGTATGCCAGATCCCTTTCTTTCTTTTTGGCAGTTGAATTCTCTCATTTGACTGTTAATTCCCTGAAAAAGATATTTGTCCACCTACTTGGTAAGGTCTTAAGAGGCCATGGAGGTGCTACTGCAGTGTGTGGCTGGCTGGTAGACTATGAGTACCTGGAAGGCTGGACTGTGTCTTACTAAACGTGGTCCTAGTGCCTGCTGACTGTGCACATAAGACTTTGGGAAAGGTTTGACCTGATGACTAACCTTGCTGTAGAGATTGAGTTCTAGAGTGTTTTCTTCTAATAGCATTTGTTCCTTACTAGCTGTACACTAGTTTTTCTCCCTTTTCATTTCTCTTTGACTTACAAAGGCCCCCAAAGAAATGTGGCATGAGTAATTACATAGAGCTGTATCTAGAAAGAGAGCTTCAGATTGGCAGAGGCATCACACTCTACAGAGGGTCGTGTCAGTGCTGAAGACTTTGAGGCCATAGCCCACAGGTGATTTGTGACTCATTTGTACCCACGACCTTCTTGAGCTAATATCCGTCTGCTAGCTTGCTTTGCTTCATGGAAAGTTAAGCAACCCAGGTTCGGCTAATACCAATCTGCTTTTTGGTTCTGTTGTCTGGGTATGTCAGAGAGAACTGGTTGCTTGTTGTGAGGGTCAGCACAACGACACAGCTTGTTGTATGGTTGCTGGGCAATGATGGTCAGGTTACTTACCATCGCCATTCACAGTGCATTTACTATAGAAGTGGGAATGCATGAGGACGGCATGGGGCAGTGGATCAAGGGCCAGGTCTCTTGGGTCAGACTGTACCAGTTAGACTCTTGGTTCCTCAGAAGTCTGACAACTAGAGCAAGTTGTTTTCCATGTTTTGTGGTCAGTCTGCAAAATGAGGATGACAATAATAGTGGCCACGTTATATTGCTGTTCAAAGGATTCAATAAGCGAGCCCTATAAAGTGTCTAGTGTGATGTCTGTACATAATGAGTGCTCAGTTTTGTGAACTGTTTGTTACTTTCTAAATTAGAGGAATCCTATTAAGGCTGCTCCCAAGAATTGCTTAAGAAAAGACCTTTTCAAAATAAATGCGCTTAACTATTGACATGGTCTTCATGAAGGATAGGATTCTAGCAAGGAGGAATTTCATTTGCTACTTCAGTTTTTAATAGTCAATGTGCTCTACCCTCATGCACATCATCCCTTCCCCTCAGAACCAAAGAATAAAGCACCTTTTGTTCAGTTAGTCTTGGTAATGCATGGTAGGAACAACGTGATTTTAAGAGACAGTGTGATGTAGCCCTCATCTGTTAAGGAAAAACAAAATGGGTTTTCCTCAGTAACAAAATTTATTCCAAGTCCCAATGTTACAAGTCGTGTAATTCAAGCTGCATAGTTGTTTTTTTCCTGAAATTTGAGCCATGCAGTGAAACTCTGTAGTATAAGAAGCAATCAAAGAATACTTTAGTTGCAGATTTTCCATTTCCTTATTTTAAAAGTGTATGTCTTCCTCCCTGTCTCCCTCCCAATATTGGGGTTTGAACTCAGGGCATCATACTTACTAGACAGGCACTCTCCTGTACTCCGTAAAAGTACATGTTTTAAAGTAGTGCCTACACATAGTTGTGTTTTTCCTTGGTCCCTCTCCATTGATGTAAACCAGTCTGTGCTTTTACAGTGATGTGGTTGACTGGGAGAAGTTAAATGGCCTCCTTAAGTTTATCACAGGGCTGATCGTAATTAAATTCAGTCAGTTGAAGAAGGTTACTTCAAAGATTAAGTGAGACGTTGTGGCGATGGATTTGAGAGCACCCTGGCTCTGAAGGACTCTGCAGACAGTAATTACTGTTGCTGTAGGAAACCAGGTTGAAGCAGTCACCACCTGGGCTCCACTGCCTCTACGTACACTACCAGACTGATTATCCCAGAGACAGCATAATGGATGGGTTTAGTGACAAATTCAGGTGTTTGAATCTCAGGTTGTTGAACTAGTCATGAGCGTACAGTGAGAACCAAAGTAAGAGGGTTGTATTGAGGCACTCAGGACAGGGTTCGAGGAGGAAGCAAGACCCACATTGTTCAAGTCCCTGATGATCTCTCTGCTGATGGTGGTTACCAGCAGCTGAGGGTGAGCCAGGCAGACTTGATAGACGGAAGATGTCTGGATTGAAACCTGCTTCTCTAGTTGGAGAGATACAAGATGTTTGCCTGTAACAGTTAAAACTGTGCAAACTGTGTAGTGTTTATCTGAGTGCCTGGAGATGACACAGGAAGCTAGAGTGGGGCTTCCCAATGGGTGTCGGACTTGGGGATGACAGTGCTCAGTCTAGATGTGTGACCTAATCCATGCTTTGTGCCTGTTGAAGGGTTACTTGACCTCAGCATTCTTTTCTAGCTATGTTAGGAATAGCGTTCCACAACACTCTTGCTTTATCCCATCCTTTTGCTCAAACCAGTGTGTTGTGTGCTTTCTAGTTATGGCTAACAGGTGATGAACACCATCGTGACTTCTAACATATCCCAAATTTCACTTATGTTTCAGAAGTTACTTTTTGCTATCTATGCTTAATTTTAGCCATCTTCCTTGTTTCTTTTGTTCTCTCTATAGCAGATTGAATATTACTAAATGATTTAGCAAGCTCATCTTACAGTTAGGTTACCATTATCTTCGTGTGTGTGTGTGTGTGTGTGTGTGTTGCTGGTTGGATCCCAGGGCCTCACACATGCTAGGTAAGCTCTGTGCCACTGAGCTACATCCCGAGCCCATCTGTTATCTTCCAAAAGTTTAGTGAGGTTTTTGTTTTGTTTTAGTAGAAGGCTGTTAAATATTGTAGTACATGAAACAATGTTTGTATGGCAGGGGAAATTGTTAGAGTTTCAATACCTTCTGCTTTCTCTATGAATTCCATTGAGTGAGGTCCTTTTATTGCTCAGCCCTGGATAAATGTGTTCAGCTATATAAAAATTGACAGTGCCTTAAAAGTATGGCTTGGGGAAAAAAAAAGAGTGCCTTCCTGGCAAGCGTGAGGCCATGAGTTTAAACCCTAGTGCCACCAAAAAAAAAAAAAAAAAAAGAAAAAAAGATGGTGCTTCTCTCCCTGCAGAAAGTCATCTTTCATAGGTAGAGCCAGAAGTCCTGTAAATCTCTTCTGTTAAATCAGACCCTTAAAATCCAGAGGAATTAAACAGAACTCCTGCTGGAAAGTGCTGTGTCCAGGGAAAGTTCCCTGCTAGGGAACGAGCTGTGGGAAAATCTCAGAGAGCAGTAGGATGCCTGATGCAACACAATTACTGCTTCTGTGAGCAGTCAGAACCAAGTTTAAACAGTTGTACATGCAGTTTATGGTGAATATTTATAGAATTGATTTGATTGTGGTAAGCTGCAATAGTAAACCAGAATTATGGAAATGATAACTTATCTAACTTAATAAACCTTAAAATACCATATGTAAATTGGTTTTAACTTGATTATTTTTAATTTTACATTTAGTATAATTTTGAAAATGCATCTCAGACATTTGAAGATCTCCCAGCAAGGTTTGGCTATAGACTTCCAGCGGAAGGTTTAAAGGTAAGAAACAGATATGGTGATGACACACAGTATTTAATAAGGTGATTCATTGTTCTTTATATACAAAATGGTAATACTTCTTACTATTTTTTACCATAACATCTGTAACAGTCATTTGAAAAGAGTAAAGATTACTCATATGCATGAAGCACTGGGTTTAATCTCACACAGAAAGTTTGAAGAAGAAAATGCAAGTCATTCATGAGTCCCTATTCCACGTTAGCACTGTTGACATTTTGGTATATAAGATTTTAACCCTGCTTTCTAGGACATACCTGTGTGTGTTTGTAGATGGATGTGTGTGTGTATATTTACATAAATGCTTACATGTTCCGTGAGTGCCTTTATCACTAATGGAAACTTGCCACTTTGTTTCTTGCTTCCGCTTACTTGTTTATCTGGGTCGTCTTTTCTTGCTGAGAGGTCAAGATCTGCATAACTTTTAATGGCTACCTGTTTTTGCAATATCATGAAATACTGTGGATTTTGACTATTGGATTTAATTTTTCATAGTGTTTATTTAGGTTGTCCAGCTTCTGTTACCAATAGTGCTACAATGAATGTTTTTTTTAAATTGTTTATTCATATGTGTATACATGGTTTGGGCCATCTCTCCCCGCTGCCCCCCTCCCCCCTCCTCCACAATGAATATTTTAACCCATTTATTTCCATAGGGCACATTTTAAAAAACAATTTTTTTTCTAGTATGCATGATTAAAATTTTATTGGATATTTCCAGGTTGCCCTACAGAAAGGTTGGGATAATTTATAATTCCATCAATAATGTCTGTCCTTTTTAATACTAGGTATCAAATACTTGCTAACTTACTAAAATATATGTAGTGAGGTTGAACATCTTACTGGTTTTTGCTTTGTGTGTGTGTGTGAGGGAAAGAGAGAGAAACATATATATATATATATATATAGAGAGAGAGAGAGAGAGAGAGAGAGAGAGAGAGAGAGAGAGAAAGAATTGACTATAAATGCTACTTGTCTATTTAACAGTTAAGGTGTCTTTCTCTTGTTGATTTGATGTATTGAAAGTATCAATAATAAAGTCTGCTATATATACTTCAGATTATTTTTTTCTAGTCTTTCACTTATGTTTTCATTTCATTTAAGATTTCAGAAGCTTTATTACTGTAGTTAAAAATTAGTATATTTTCCTTCTTCCTCTAAGATCTTGATTAGAAAGTCCTTCCCATTCCGAGATATTAGGTTTTCTGTTATATAAGTCAGAATACATGAAACTGTGTAGTGTGTTACATAAGTGTTTCCAGTTTGTTCAAACTTTCTTAAAATTCCTCATGGAAGTACTATGAACCTGTAATTCTCAACTAGGATGGTGGGCAACTCTGGGAGAGGTAAATTAGCTTTTAATTTTCTTTAAGATTTTAAATTATTAAAATATTGCCAGCATCATTGAAAAATATTTAAACAGAAAAGAGCAGGGAGAAGCCTTCCTTATTTCTCTTAGCTGCACACATCAACTGTCTTCCCTCTTCAGGGTTAAGTATTATTGGTGACGTTACAGGCCTTCTCATTTTTTTTTGAACACACAGTGCTCTTTAGTTTGTTTTGTTCATAAATTTTTGAACTTGTATTAAGTTCAAAATTAGTTGCCACTTGTATATATGAAGGGCTGCTTCTTACAATGAAATCCTCTCTAGCTTTCATTTATAAAGGGGTGATGATGTCTGCAGTAGCACAGCCTGGAGAAGCAGTTTTTACATGATGTCAGTATTGAAACTCAGAATGAATCTGCAGGATATCCTTCACGGAGGATCTGTCTGGCCATCAGTTTATAATTCTGATTTTTAGGAAGTCAGATTAGGATTTGGGGCATGGCTCAAGTGGCAAAGTGCTTGTAAGTGAGTGTGAAGCCCTGAGTTCAAACCCCAGTAACACAGGTACACACACGCACGCATGTGCGCGTGCGTACCGCACGCCCAGCTAGAAGGTCAGGTTAGGATTTTAGAGAGACAAATGAGCAGACCTCTCACTTTTTACTATTTCATTCTACTTGCTTAAGGCCCATAGAGGGCTTCTTTGGTAGGAACTGCCACTCTTTTTCACCTCCTCCCTCTGAACTCAGGACTTGGTCATTGCCAGGCAGGCGCTGTCCTGCTTGAGCCATGACTCCTGCCCTCTCTTTCTTTTTGAGTTGTCACAAACCCGCTGTTTTCCATTTCCTATCTAATGTGCTCTAACCCAGCATGAACATAAAGGAATACAGCGAGACGCCCGGTCTTGGAGAGCTGATAGAGACGGTCTCTAGGGACGCCTTATGCTGATGACATTTGTGCCTTCCAGGTACACATTTTTGTCATGTTAGAAGTCCTCTTAGAAACTCTTGATCTTAGTTGTCTCCACCATTTTCATCTCCCAAGAACTTGCATACTATACAATCGTAGCAGCAGCTTTACATAAAGATCAGTTAATGTGCTTAAGTAGACACTTCCTAGCTACTACTCAACACTCCCTACCTCATTTTATATAGGTGAAGTCAGCCTCATTTATCGCCCAGGGTCTTTCCTAACTCCATTCACATAGAAGACAAATGTACACATTTTAGTCCATGTGCTAAGACTTTGACGGTATACAGAACAACCCCACCTGAGACGGTGTTTCAAGGGTTCTTTTTCAGATTGTAGCTAGGGTTGGTGCGCCATGTCTGTGACTCTTTGCTAAGAGGCTGTGCCTCCAATCAGAAGAAAGGTGTACAGTATCGATGTTTCCCTTAAGTCTGCAAACCTTAGAAATACAGTGTGGTGTGGCCATCCTCCAGAGTTAGGCCCTCACAGGGAGTGCGATACCGAGAGCCCCAAATTAAGATGAGAAATTTTGCATTTTTTTCATAGCATATCCAGTATCAAGGACATTCTATATTTTTCCATGCAAATACATGTATGCATATTATCATTTAAAATTTTATAATTTGTTATTTGAATTATAATATGGCTAATCCTCTGGGTTTTGGGACATTTTAGTTGCTTTCACTTTTTAAAGATTGTAAAATATTTTACCATAGAATAGAGTGAGGGAATAATAAAATATCCTATATACTTGTTACCTATATATTAACATTTTACCATTTTTAAAAAGAATAAAATGGGCGGCACCGGTGACTCATGCCTTGCAATCCATCTACTCAGGAGGCAGAGATCAGGAGGATAATGATCCCAAACCAGCCTGGGCAAATAGTTTGCAAGTCCCTATCTCAAAAAAAAAAAAAAAAAAAAAAACCTTCATAAAAAAAGGGCTGGTGGAATGGCTCAAGGTGTAGGCCCCAAGTTCAAACCCTAGAACCACACACACACACACACACACACACACACAAAGTGAAAGAATAAAATGTTAAAGAAAGTATTGAACCAACGACCCCTCCCACACACACCTTTTTTTATTTTTGTGGTACTGGGGCTTGAACTTGGGGCCTCATGCTTGCTAAGCAGGTGCTCTACCACTTGAGCCCTCCATAGCCCTGAGTGTCTGTACTGGAATGGCAGCATGCGGTTGGAGTTTTCCATAAGAACAGTGAGGTGAGGATGTACCTGTGGGCACATTGTGGTGTGGGCTATGTTAACTTAAAGGCACTGTTCATCAAAGGGCACAGTAAGTTTTTGACAAGGTATCATGGCTATGGAGTGAAGCACATTCCAGATGAGAAACACGCACCAAATAGCCTTTCCTTCATAGAAGTGAAAATTGTGACAGTCACTGTGCTCAGTAGAGCAAACAGAAAGCCCCTCAAGGCTGTCATCCTTAAATTTTTTTTTTTTTACCAATTATGTTTGCAGTTTTTAGAACTAAATTGATAACAGCAAGACAAAAAGTATGTCCTCAGATCTTTTATAATTTTTCTTTATTTAAATCTTGTAATATCAGCTTGGGTAAAAAACATATTATTGGGCTTGTTTTATAAATTTGTCAGGGACATCATGATTCTTTGTCTTCCCCATCATTTTTGCCCTTTTAAGACAAGATCGCTAGCAAGCTATTTCTGTCTGCAGATTAGTTGGAAGTCCCAGACCTTGGGAGAAGTTGTTAATTTACATATAAATGAATGAAATTCATTCACAATCAGGTTAAATTTTTTTTTAATTTTTGGTGGTACTGATGTTTGAACTCAGGCCCTCCAACTTGCTAGGCAGGCACTCTTCCACTTGAGTCATGCCCGCATACCTTTCTTGCTTTGTTATTTTTCTGATAGGGTTTCGAGTTTATGCCCAGGCCTGCCTTACCTGCCACCCCGCTATTTTCGTTTCCCATGTAACTGAAAGGGCAGGTATATACCTCCATGTCCAGCTTTTTTACTGTTTGTCATGGCCTCCAACTGCAATCCTCCTGAGTGGCTAGGATTGTAGGCATGAGCCACAATGCCCTGCTGTGACAATGTTATAAGAAAAACACCTTTTCAGGCTAACTACAAAAATAATACTTCTAGTTAAAATAGACTGGAGCCTCTGCAAGGGACTGCCCTTTTCAAGAGCATCTGTGAAGTGTCTTTCACACCCAGAGGGGTAAATTACAGATCTGCTAGGTGCCTCTCATCCATTCAAGTTGAGGATTCACCATCACAGGCATTGTAGTTTGGTTATCTTTTTACTTTTCCACTTTTGGGCTATTATGGATAATTCTGCTGTGAGACTATGTGTATGCAATTTTGGGTGGATATAGGTGTTCATTTTATATATAAAAGGGTGCTATTGTCAGGTCCTATGGTAACTGTATATTTTGCCTTTTAAGAAACTGCCAGACTGCTTTCCAAACTGGCCGTGCTGTATTGGGCACCAGCCAGCATTGTATGAAAGTTGTGGTAATTTCTCATCTGTTTTATCTGTTTCTTGATAGTATATCCTAGTGGGTGTGAGTTGGTATCTCATTGGGGTTTTGACTTTCCATTTTCTAAATAGTTAGTGACTTTGAGCACCTTTTCATGTGCTTCTGTGTGATTGTTTTAAGGAATTTCTCTTTAGCGCCTTTGCTTACTTTTAAATTGTGTTACAAGTTTTTATTAATGAATTTTAGATTCCCTTTTCTTTCCCCTCCCTTCTTTCCCTCCATCTTATTCTTTCTTTTCCATCACTCTGTACTGTTATTAGATTTATTCATTATGTAATTTGCCATTCATGCAAGCTGGAAAGTCTCAGGCTCTTCCAGCCTGACACAATTTAAAAAAAATTTTTTTATGTCTTTACGACTTTCTTTACCAGTGTAATTTATCAACAAAAATAAATTATTTCCATAACATTTACCCTGAATTAAATTATTTTCTGTAGCATTAAAGCAAGATTATGTTTAATATGATTTTTATGTTTAGGTTATTTGACTATTTCAATTAAAATTAGTAACTCGTGCCTATAATCCCATTTTCCTCGGGAGGTAGAGATCCAGAGGATCACAGTTCATGGTCAGCCCAGGCAAAAAGTTTAGCGAGATCACATCTCAATTAAGAAAAAAATTTGTTGTGGTGAGGCACAACAATCCCAGGTACTTGGGAGACATCGGTAGGACCATAATGGTCCATGTTGATGTACGTAAACAGCATGAGACCCTATCCGAAAAATAATTGAAGCAAAGGGGCTTGGCTGAAGTGTTAGGTCCTTAGTACAAACTCCAGCACCACCAAAAAAACCAAATTGGTAAGTCAAACTACTTTGGGAAGTATCTTGGCTGTATTTATTAACTGCTGTCTAACTTGAGAGCTGTGGATAGGTTTAATAGCTATGCACACGTGTTCACAGAAAGCTTTGACTACCGTGCTCATGAAATGCTCTATGATTGCAGCAAATGGGCCACCACCCAAATATTTGTCAACAGTAGGATAACTGTGGTGTATTCACACATTAGAATACTAACCAGAAATGAAAGGCAGGAATTTCACAAAGCATATACTGAGCAAAAGCAGGCTACAAGAGCAGAAAGGAGCCAAAAGCAGATCTGTGCTGTCAGAGGGTAGCCCCGATTGGCAGGGTGGGTGAAGGTAGCTTCTAGAGTGCTGGCAGATACTTATTTTCTGAGACAGGTGTAGGCAGCTTGCACATGTGATTTAGCTGAAAATTGCTTTATGCATGTTGTTTTGTCTATCATTAGTCCAAAAAGCCTTTTTTTAAGGGAAAAGCCACATATTCATGTATCGTTAATCTGTTGTATTACAGTCTTTTTTTGGTGGTACTGGGGCTTGAACTCAGGGCCTTCACCTTGAGCCACTCCATCAGCCCTATTTTTGTGAAGGATCTTATGAACTTTTTCTGCCTGGGCTGGCTTTGAACCATGTTCCTCCTGATCCTGAGTAGCTAGGTTTACAGGCATAAGCACCGGCGCCTGGCCTTGTATTACAGTGTCTGCACGCAGTGATATTTCCCAGCACCCCTGTTTAGCCACCCAAGGGTTACAGCAACTGAGAAAAGGAAGGGGGTGGTTCTGAGCTCGGGCTTCCACAAGCTAGCATAAAGCACCCCCTGTAGGAAGCCAGGTGCGAAGAAGCTCCTGGCTGTGGAGCAAGTCTTCTGTTAGTGAGAAGGGATTGGGCCCAACAGGTGGTTCTAAGCTGGGGGACCTGGCCTAAGCCAGCAGCCTAGGGTTAGGGACTGAGTGCTTCTGCAAACTAGCTGACAGTCATTGTGCTGCCTGGCACATTTGTGCTTGGCTTTAAATGGCTCGCCTCTGAGGGAGGATGAGAGTTAGCAAGTTACTCTTTTCAGTATAATCCATAAAGAGAGGTAGCATTTAATACTTCAAGACCTATCAGTCAATTTAAGGCAAAAAGATTATCTTAAGGATTTTTAGCTTATGCATATTGGATTAAAAAATTTATTAGCGTATCAAAGTGGTGCAGGGGAATACATAGTGATATCTGCACCTGGGCTTACAGTAGATCTTAGTTAGATTTACCCCTTCATCATTCTCCCTCTTCCCCCCTTCGTAGAGTAATTTCATTCTTCTGTTTTCATATATAATGCAAAATATATCCACCATATTCATCCTCACTCACCCTTTCCTTATGCCCTCTGGCACCCACCTCTGCAGAAGACCTGTTTTTCCCTCCTGTCCTTCATCTTCTTAAAAGTGTATATTGATAGTCCAAGGGGGTTTCGCCTTGGTCCTTCAGGCCTGTATTCATCGTGCTTTTATCAAATAACCTCTCCCCCATTACTTACTCATTCTCCACCACCACGCTCCCTAACACTCAACAGTTCACAGTAAGTGCATTTATTATATTCGTGGATAGATGGATTATTTCAATATTTCTCATTCTCTAATGTTTTCTTTCCCTCTCCCGCCTCCTGTAGTCCCTTGGACAGACTCACTAATACAAGTTCTTTCTCTCACTATATATGTGTATGTATATATGCATTTAACCTGTAGGTCTGGCTTCCACATATGAGGGAAAACATGATCTTTGACTCTTTGAGCCTTGCTTACTTTACTTAACATGAAGTTCTCTAGTTCCATCCATTTACCTGCAAACAACAGTTTGTTTTTTTTTTTTTGTGGTACTGGGGCTTGAACTCAGGGCCTTCACCTTGAGCCATTCCACCAGCCCTATTTTTGTGAAAGGTTTTTTGAGATAGGGTCTTGTGAACTATTTGCTGGCTTTGAGTCATGATCCTTCTGATCTCTGCCTCTAGGAGTAGCTAAGAGTGTGAGCCACTGGCGCCCAGCTTTATTATTGTTTTTGGCGGCACTGGGGTTTGAACTCGGCCTCACACTTGTTAGGCGCTCTTCCTGCTTGCGCCACTCCACCAGCCCTTTTCTGTAAGTTTTTTTTTTTTTTTTTCGAGATAGTGCCTCATGGACTATTTGCCCTGGCTGGCTTTGAACTGTGATCCTCCTGATCTCTGTCTCCTGAGGAGCCAGGATTACAGGTGTGAGCCACCAGTGCCTGGCAACAATTTTCTTAATCTGTTCATGAGTCGGGGGGTTCTGGGCTGTTCCCAAGGCGTGGCTGTTGTGAATAGTGCTGCAGTAAACATGAGTGTGCAAGTGGCTCGCATATCTTGGGGTGCATTACTTCGGATGTGCAGGTTGTATTTTTATAAATTTTCCTAACTTTAAAAATAATACATGGTGTTCAAATAGATTCAATAATGCAGAAATGATTAAAAATCCCTTCCCTTTTCCACATGTAGAGCCTCCCAGTAATTGGGATTACATGTATGTACCGGTGCATCTGGCTTCATACTGTCTTTGAGTTGTATGCCCGGTACTGCACAGATTGAGTTTCATTGAGGCTATAAGTATGTTAAGAAAAATTTACATCACTGTGATTGGGCGTTAAAACTACAAGTTAGTGTGTTCAGACAGGCACAGAAAGGAGCAGAGTGTAAATATAACAGTGAGTCAAATGCTCATTTCTGGCAGTGTGATCACAGCGGTTTCCCTGAAAAGCAGATTCAGGTGTGTTATGGAATCAGGGACAACAGCTGTCTCTAGGTCACAGAGGACTGAGGCATTTTGGTTGTGAGATGTGCAAGCCAAGCAGCATACCTGAAAGCAGGAGGAGCGGCCAACATATGAAGGTCTGATGTCATAGCTTTCATTGTTCATTTCTTCCTAGAAACAAATTTAATGTTTATTCCTTCTTTCATGTGCTGTGACCATCATTTCTGCTTTAACCTATGACTGATGTCAAACTGTCCTGCTTTTCTTGGATGGGAGCTTGCTGTTTTCTTTCACTTTGCTGAGTCCTGTGGTGTGTAGGAGGAGACCTCAGTGGGGATGGTCATACTGCTCTTTTATTGTGTGAAAGACAGCTTTGAGTAGCTGCCTTATGGACGGGCATGACTTCCAGTTTTTCCCTTACAAGCAGTGTGACAATGAACTTGTTTCTATACACATCTTTATACCTATAGGCTGGTGTTACTGTAGAGTAAATACCTAGAAATTTACTTTTGATGTATGCGTTTTCTTTATTTGATAACATGAAAGTTCAAAGGTAACTTTATAAAAGGGTTTTTTTTTTTTTGGCTTAGAAATGTCATTGTTGGGAAATACACCAACATATTATCAGTGGTTATCTTTAGAGTGATTATCTTATATATGATTTAAAAAAAAACTTTATTACTAAGAAAGACTGAACTTGTTTTTAAAACTAAATGTTTATAAGACCAGCTACTGCTTCAGAAGTTCTGGGTTTGTGAATAATTGCAGCTGTCAGATAATACATCCAGCATAGTGCAAAAGACAAAACCCAAATTAGATGTCTGTAGAGGTATGTTGGTGGTTTATTGAGAGAAACAGAGCTAACCGCTTCTAATTCTTTCTCAGGGTTTTTTGATTAACTCAAAACCAGAGAATGCGTGTGAGCCCATCATGCCTCCGCCACTCAGAGACAACTCCTCGGGCACGTTCGTTGTGCTCATCAGGAGACTGGATTGTAATTTTGATGTAAAGGTACTGTTTTCTTTTTGTATCTTAAATTGTTTGCTTATTAGCTAATTTTAATTCTCTCCTTTTCAGAAAAGACTTAAGGCAGTACACAAAATTATCTAGACTGAAAAACAAGATTGAAGGTAAGGAAAGGAAAATGAAGGGATGGTGAAGGCAGAAGGGTTGCTTGAGTCCTAGTGATCACTAAGTTGTTAGGAGCCAGTACGAACAGTCTTGTGACTCACAGCTTTGGTAAGATTGAAAATGAAGAAGCCGATGAGGATATAAATCATTGCTATTGGTTCTAAGAATTTTCAGGACTTGGGTATTTTAACTGTGGGGTGGTAGTGGAATTTTACTTGATATAATCTAGAATCAGCCTTCAGTTTTTATGCCTTAACCCTCCTAGTATTAGCACACCTGTCTGCCTGCATCAGTATACCTGTCCATACCTCTGTCTAGATCAGCATGCCAGTTATGTCAAGTAGAGTTTATCTGAGCAAAGCAAAGCAAAGAGGAATCAGGACCTCTCAGAACTAGAGCTGTTCCTGAGAACTCTTCCAGTACCACAATCAGTCAGCATTTACCAAAAAATGGAAGTGAGTACAGAAAAGTTCTTAATAGCTACGCCAGTCAGTGGCCAGTTGGTTTATAGCTTGGTCACTTGGCTCCAGGCCTCCTGCAGCACACCTGGCTCAGTCCCGCGATGGACTCTGTATTGTTTGGGTCCCCTCAGGACCTTAGACAACATGTGGCCTCTTACAAGTTTACTTAACACCATATGCAGATCACCAGGGCTGCTCCAAAGGTGAGCCTTATGCAAGTTTATGAATTTCCCTTGGCAGAAAACCCACAGGACTATAGAAAGCAAACCTTGAAGTGACCTCTATTAGACTGCTCAGAGCTGAGTGTCACGTAGTGTCCTAAGATATCTCATGTACTGTCCATAGCTTGCTTGTAGATGATTTGTGCTGTAAGAAAAGCTGCCTGCACTCCTACTGTGCACATTTCGAATCTGTCTCTTTCTTTACATGGGAGAAATGACACCTGTGTAATATACTCACCAAAAGAATAAAGCTGTGAGCGTAAAGGGCTGAAGATGTTATGTACTCCGCACAATCCATAACTTTATGATTGTGTGCTCGCTTCAGAACTGGACTCTGTTGTCTTTAAGTGAAGGGAACTAGAACTTGAAGTCAGATCTAGGTTTCCTGCTCCTCAGAGTCCTTTATGTAGTTTTAATGAAGCCATTGCAAGATGTACCCAGGACTCAACTGTGCAGTTACAGATCACTCCAGCCAGAATGAAATACTGTGACATCTCACTAATTTCTTGCTGCCAAGAAATGAAAAGCAAACTGTTCTGTTGATTCTGAAGTTTGTTCTAGTGTGTAATTCTGTGCAGTCTTTGGAAACAAACTAAGAGACTTTGTTGAAAGAACTTGCCTTGTGACATGGGGATGGAGGTGGTTCACTTTGAAAGTTAGGGAATTTTGTTTTTGAGGACAAAAGCCCTCTTGTCCCTTTGGCTCATCCTAATCATGAATTCGAGTGTTTTGAGTGGAGTTTTGTCATCTAGCCACTAGTCCAGCTTATCTTTTTCCATCTCCTGCCTTGCGTTTTTACTGCAGTCACATAGCCTTCATAAAGTCGCTCAACTTGGTGTGCTATGCTGATGGAACCTTCATACTACACACACTGTGCTCTCTGTGTGAGGCGATCATCACCATCCAATTACCCAGCTTCTCATCCTTTACATATGAGCTGAGCATGTCACCTACTCTGGAAACCCTGCTTTTCGTTCTCTCACTCTCTGGCAGAGTGACTTATTCAAGCTCATTGGACCACACTTCCACTTTGCAAATCCTTCCCTTACTGCTGTTCAGTACTTTATGGTTGTCATTTTATTCAATATGTTTGACTTACTCCTGTGCTTACCATGTCAGAGTTCATGTCTGAATTATAGTCATGTATCTGCTTTCAGCTAGTGCACAGTGGGATGTCAGTAATGGCTTGCTAAATCAAACTGTAATAATGATCCTTCTACTTAGGGTATAATGCATTCTTTAATCATATACACATGAAAACATGGAGAAAAGTTATTAGAAAGAAATATGTGAATTTTTTCCACTAAACTTTGTAGACACAGTCTTGATGGCTAAAACCCCATCTGTTTTGTAACTTTGTTATTTTTCTTGTATAAATATATTATGGAGTAGATTATGCCTAAAGATTCCTTATTATGTCATCTCTATTTAATCACTGTTTTCATCTCAAGCATCCTATTAAGTTTGGGGACACCAGTTGATAGGGAAGACAGTGATTTTAACCATGGAGAGACTAAGCTGCATACATTTGAATCTTATCTTTATGATTTTGGGTAAGTTATTGTGTGCCTTGGTTCCTATGTAACATAGGAATTAGAATATTCCCTATATCATGCAGTTTTTTTGAGGATCAGTGTCTGCTCAATGCCTGTCTGTCAGTGCCCTGCACCATAGGAAGGAGGCAGTGGTGTTGTTGCTGTTGCATGCCATGCTTTTTACCATTAGAATTAAGCAGAACCAAGGTAAAGATGGCAAAAATGCTGAGTCTTCAGAAATTAAGTTATTGGCTGATAACTGCACTGTGGTATAGTGATTCAGTGCCAGCTGCTATGTGAAATTTCTGACATGAATTACAAAGGAAATTTTAGTTATGCCAGAGTGCAATTATGAAATAAGTTCTGCAGATTCACAGGAGTAAGTTAAGGATCACCTATTATAGCAATCTGAGTGATGAGGAGAAAGTCACTGTGGTCACTGTAGAAACAGCACGAGTCTCACCTCACAAGAGAGTTTCCTGTATGGTGTGGTTGCTGGTGAACAAGACTAGCTTTATTATCTTCCACCAGTAGTCTCCAGCTGCATGTTCTGAGCTCCCAAATTAATTACCATATAGCTTTATATGATCTAATTGTAGGTGCACTACTTCTTTCTGAATGCATGTGAGTCTCTGCAGATAGTCAGTAGTGGCTCATTCTGTCATTTTGTATGAATACTTGTTCCCCGTGTGGTTCACTAGAACTGTGTGCTGATGAAAGCCAACTCAGCATATCCATGACGCTGCACTTGATAGGAGTTGCAAGGTTATTTTTTGACTTTGTCCTAGCAAAAGTGACACCCAGGTGATTTCAGAAATATGAGAATTGGCTCTGTCTCCCATAGCTTTCAGTAGGCAAAGGCTCCCTTTCTATTGCAAACAGAAGAGAAAAGCAAGAAATGAACATATGCCATGGTTTTTCAGGTGATTGATGGTGGTAGGTGTCAGGATCTACTTTTTGCAGCTTGTTTTGGGGGTGGTTGGGGTTGTTATGGTACTGGGGTTTGAACTCAGGGCTACACCTTGAGCCACTCCACCAGCCCTTTTTTGTGATGTGTTTTTTTGAGATAGGGTCTTATGAACTGGCTGGCTTCAAACTTGTGATCTTCCTGATTTCTGCCTCTTGAGTAGCTAGGATGACAGGCGTGAGCCACCAGCATCCTTGTCTTTTTTTTGAAGATAAATCTTGTGCTGGCATTGGAATAACTTCTGTGTTTTTATTTCTTCTTTGAAAGTTAACAAGGAAGTAGAATTTGTGTGCAGATTTTCTCCATACAAACCATTACAAGTGGTTTGTGACTCAGAGGTAAGCGTCAGGGCAGCAGGGATGCAATTGACCATTTTTGGAGGGTAGGAAATTGCATTCCAAATATTGAGAGCACGATTAAAACATTTTGTCTTCTATTGAGAGAAACACATTTGAACCTTTTCATCTTTGAAGAGTTGACACAAAACTCAGGCTGCATATTTGGGTATGTGGAATATTCCAAAGGCTAGTGGAGGAGTTACTGATTACATGCAGCTACTGATTCTGAAACAGTTGCTTGTGCTCACTCTACCAAAACTTGCCCTCTAAAAATCCAGCTCTTTAGAGGAAAACAAGACAGTGCTACTTCTTTTTGTCTTCAGACAATGCTGTTATTTACTGTGACAAAATGTAATTGTTTGGAAATGTTAGTTTTTGGCAAGGGTGAGCATTTGAGGTTAAAAACATTATTGGCTCTTTGATAAATAAATTAAGCCTACATTAAATCTTTTAATTAGAAAAGTGACTTTGAAGCATTGTGAGGGAGAGATTTCTCAGAAGGCTTGAGTTGGCACCCTGGTGGAAAATGTGGTATTTTTTAATCTGAGAAAGTACTTTCTTATTGAAAGAACATTAAAATAATAAAAGAGAAATTTTATTCTCTTTGGAACTGCAAATCTTTTTGTGATTATAAATAAATAAAGATTAGTTATACAAAACCTCTCCATTGTCATTTCTGCCCCAAATAGTTCTGCCTTATGGTTATAATGATTAGCAAAAAATTTATTTTAACTAGACTGTAAGCAATCTTGATAAGCAGGAATGGTGCATTGTACATACTTTACCCAGCTATGGGTACTGAATTTTATTACTGTCTTCTGCACTAAAGATTAGTTTTGAAAAATGAACTACAAAGCCATTTGGGCCAATTACCAAGAAAGCTGAAAGCACTTAAATATTCTCCCTTCTCACTCCCCTTTTTTCCATGAATTGTTGATGACAAGGCATGTGTCAGTGCTCTTTAGAGCCATTTTCTGTTGGACTGTGGCTTTTACAAAACTTGGCTGAGTTCAACTCCACTTGTCTTTCTCTTAAGTCTCATCTGTACTCTGCCTCTCTCCTACCTTAGTCTTTAAGAATTTATAAGTCCCCACATGTGCTGAGTAGTTTCCCCTCTATCTTGGTTTCTACCATGTCCTCTATATGGAGTGTCCTCCTTCTGCTTGTCTGTTTGTCA
This sequence comes from Castor canadensis, assembly GCF_047511655.1. Lineage (NCBI taxonomy): Eukaryota > Metazoa > Chordata > Mammalia > Rodentia > Castoridae > Castor > Castor canadensis. Next base: position 68,735,140 of record NC_133402.1, read on the forward strand.
GATACTTTATTTTTGATCTAAGATGAAGTATGTCCTGTCTGAAGCTTTCCAGATTTCTTCTAGCATAGGACCACTTGTTTTGTATGCACTACTTGATCCCATGTTGATCTCTGTGAGCTCTTCGAGTCAGACATGGCATATCACTTGGTAGATGCAGAAGGAAGGGCTTTCAATGTAATTTAAACAGGTTAGGAAGAAACACTATCATTGGAGCCTTCCACTGACTTCGTGTTTACTTCACTTACTGCCCTAGGAAGTATTTTTATTCCATACGCATTTTTCTCATGATCCACAGGTTTTATGAGAATTAAAAAAAATTGGAACTGCAGTGGTTCACGCCTGTAATTCTAGTTACTCAGAAGATAGAGACTGGGAGGATCACAGTTTGAGGCCATTGCAGGCGAAAAGTCAGACTCCCTCTTAACCAATGAAAAACTGGGCATGGTGGCACAAGCCAGTCATTCCAGCTAGGCAGGAAGCATAAGTAGGAGGATCTTAGTCTAGACTGGCCAAGCATAATGCAAGATCCTATCTCAAAAATAAGACCAGAGCAAAAGGGCTGGAGGCGTGTTTCAGGTGGTATGGTGCCTGCCTAGAAGCCCTGAGTTCAAACCCCAGTACTGAAAGAAAATTAATAGTAAACATTTTCTGGAGTGAGTGAGAGAGAGAGAGAGAGAGAGTGAGAGAGAGAGAGTGTGTGTGTGTGTGTGAAATTTTATCTGGTTTTCCTTCAGGCTTACCTTGCATTGCTCCCTCCCAGGCATTTGGCAAATACCTTATGTGGTATTCCAAGAGCTGGCTATACACTTCCAAGTCAGTAGTACTAAGCAAGTTGATAAGATTTTATGTAGAAATAAACTGCAGATTATCTCACAGTCATGGGATTAACATTTTTAAATTTTTCCTACTATTTTCTAAATATTCCTACAAAATTATGTATTTATAATCTTTCTTACTAATCTACTTCAGCATCATGTTTTTTTTTGTTTAAATTCTAATAAGGCAGTGTGCCCTGATTCTCAATGGTTTGGCAACATTTCACTCATACTGGGTTTAGTCAAACAGCTCCAGTTGCTGGTTCATTCATTCACTCATTTGATTTTTAATTTTTAAATTGGTAAACATCATGCCAGTCAGTAAACAAATAACACGAAGCCAGTCATTTTAATGATTGGGTTCCTTGATAAATCCAGTATTAAATAAATGTATCCAGTATTAAAACAACAATGCAACATTGTCCTCTTCAGCCAGGAAAGTAATACTCAGTGAAAGAAAAAAGCTGGAAAGGACTAAACTCTACGTGCTTGACTCTGACCTATCAGAGCTCTGCTACTTAGTCAGTAGCTTAGTGACCTATCTCTTGTCGTGCTTTCTTTTGCTTCAAGACTTCCACATGGCTGTCATTTTGCATAACAGTTAGGGAAGAAGAAAAGACATCATCTAATGACAGCTTGTGGTATCAAGGCATTAGTGAGAGTGGGACCGTCTCTTGGTGCCTCCGTCCTTTCTCCTAAGGAGTAGCTCTTCCTGACATGGCCATCTGTGACCCTACAGTAATGTGCGGGAATGAACAGTGTTGGGACAGCATTTGATACTGGCAAGGTTGCTTTTCACGGTTCTGGATTCCATTTCTCCAGCTGCTTACCTCCTGTCCTGATGTTCCCAGGGATTTGTATCCTACTACAGAATAGCGTTTCCGTCCACATCCCAACCCCCTCTCTTACTCCTTCTCATCTGCATTGCTTTCTTCCCTTGAGAGTGAGACTCTGCTTAGTTTTTCCTTCTAACTGAACAGGAGGATCACAGCCAGATTTTGATGACTGTGCATCTCCTTACTTTACCTTCTCTTTCTTTTAGCGGAAACACTTGTCTATCTCTGCTGGACGTTCAGAGGGGGAAAGAGTTTTTGGGCCTTGGTTGTTGATTGCTTACTGTTGTTTTGTGTAGGCAATTAAGAAAGAAAGAAAATGCCAGTTTCCAGGGAACTTTCAGTTGGCGTTGGAAAGATTCAGAAGCAGAGTTAGAGAACGTTTTCTGGAGCAGATCTGAACAGGTCTGTGTTGGTGTAAGTTGGGCAGCAAAATGAATCTCAAAGTTACCTCGTGTTGCTAGCACTTACAGGGACAGGGCCTTACTTTGTAGCCTAGAGTGGTCTCAAAGTCATCATCCTCCTGCCTCAGCTTCCTGAGTTACTAGGATTAGTAGGCCGCCACATGGCTTCTGTTCTGTTTTGACTTAGTACCTCTTTGTGTTTTGAAACATAGCACGTAGAGGTCAAGTATTGATACAGTATACATCAAAGTTTAAATAATAACAAAGATGAGTATCTGCGTACCTCCTACCCAGCTTGAGAAAACACCTTACTTCCTGATACGTTACTTTAACCAGGCTTCATTAAAGGCATTTTTATCAGAGAATTCATTATGTTTTGGGTTTTATTACATACACAGATCATGTGAACCTAGTATTTTATCTTCATAATGGCAGAGCTTCCTGTTAGAATTATTTCTATATTGACTTCACATTTTAAATAAAGCGACTTTAAGTTTAAAGACTTAAACTTTAAGTTTAAGACTTAAAGTTTAAACTTTAAGTGGTGGTAAACTTGAAAGTTACTCTACCTATTTTTTATCTTTGTGTGAAAAACTTGCAACGGGAAAGATTCTTTGCTATGGCCAGAGCAACCCTCAGCAGGGCTGTGTATTTTCTACTTCTTTACTGTGGACTTTCTTTTTTGCTCCATACTATATTTTCTTTCTCTTTCATTTTATTCTAAAACCCATGGTATGTCTTTTCCAACTTCAGCTTCTTGGGCTGGAGCTTGTTTCCTGCATTCTGTCCTCTGAACTTCATGTACAGCGCCCTGAACACCAGAGCAACAGGCAGCAGAGAAGGAGGCTGCTCTCAGAGCCAGCACTGGGTGGCACTGAGAGTCAGTGCTCTCCTTGTACTTGCCCCAGCAATCACCTTTCAAGTGCAGGGTGAGTCCCTTTCATCACTGGAATAGTCCTACTAGGCAGATAGCAAGTACAGAGACTTACCCTTTTGTTGTGTGAGAAGTTCTGCCAGAAGCTTTATTTTCAGTGGTGAGTGGGTTGCAGTGGGGCCTCTGCAGTGTAAGATTGGGAAGTGATTAAGATTTGACAGGAGCATGAATCCTATCATAGTCAGAGGTATAAACTTAGATCAGCTCCTGCACTTTAATATGCAATTAATATACATAGGTGATAGAGATTACATTATAAATACCCCTTTTAACTGAAATTGCAATTCTGACGTTAAGTATGTAGACAGCTTTTCACTAGTCATTCATTGTAACTGGCATAGTTCATGACAAAGCAGTCTCTTTTTAAAAAGCAGCTTTGCCTGCCTTCAAGCTAATAGCAAGTTTTATAAATAGATGTACCCATGGGTCACTCAGGTTTTCAGGAAAAGGGAAAGGATTATTTTACAATTTACCGGTTTTATTTTAATCTTCGGTAACAATCACGTGTTAGACACAGTGTTAAACTCCACTGGGTACAGCCACGTTAATGACCTGTGAGATAGGGACTTTGATGGCATGCTGTGTGATGTGATCTGCAGTGTGCACAGATGCATCAGTCTCCTTTCTGACTGCAGATGCCTGCAGGACACTAAGGACTATCTGGACGCATGGTGTCAGACTTTGCTGACTGCAACCCACTGTTAGAGATTTATTTTTGCTCATGCCTCAGAATGTACACAGCACACAGCCAGCCTACCACAAAGCTTATGGAACAGTATGCACACTACCTATTATAATTTGCTTCTAGATCCAGTCAGTGGTTCTGGGTAGTCCTGGGCTATGACCTTCAGCTTGAAAGGCTGACGTAGACAATGTTTTCTTGGTAGGGCGAAGGCTGTCATGGAAGCTTCTACCCAAGCAGAAGCACACTAGTGCAGAACTTGGGCTCATCTGTAGTTTTAGTATTGAGTTTACCTTCTTGTGTTTAAAACTTGCTCTCCCTTGTACTTTGTTTGACTTTAAAATTATGCCACTAGGCTGTAACCTCAGATCTTTAATTTTTCAAGTTTTAAGCATTCTGGCCTCTGCTTTTTGATATTGAACAAATAAATATGGCTTTTCATACAACGAAGATTTTTACCAGCTCTACAAAAATATTTTCTGATGAAATAAATAAATTCAACTTCTCCCTCAGTGTACGTACACATGTATAACGCAATATGCCACCTCCCAAAAGGTCACCTCTGAGAACATGGCCTCAAAAAAGGAAAGGGACACTCCTTTGTACCTTTATAATAACTGTCACGGACTTCAGCATATGAATCGTGGCTTCCAACTGTGCTTCTTGGGATGTTTTTGCACTTAGTTTTTTTAAAAGAGAGAATTCTTGCCAGGTTTATTTGTGTTTCTCCACTTCAGAACAGAAGATGTGGCGGCAGGAGGCTATGATGACTTAGTAGGGTGCTGATAGTGAGCACAGAGAGGAAGAGGAAGTGTTGTTTGACACCCAGTTGAGGGGAAAAGGCAGCTGCAGTCTGTTAAACATACTGGTGAAAACCTTGGTGTACCTGGGAAAGGTCAAGCCCTTGGTGCCCTTTGCCTGGGGAACCTGGGAAAGTGCACTAGATATGGCAGTGCTTTTATCGATAGTGACTAATGCACAACCTCGTGTGTGTTTTTAGGGGAACTAAGCAACAGCTATATGGAAATTATGTTCTCCTGACTGTATCTTATACCTTTGTTGCCCTTTAAACAACTATTTATGTGATTGATATTTTTGTAGAATTGAGATAAACACAAGTAAGCAAGATCACTCTCTTCCTTAAGGAACATAGTGCCTGACATTCAAAATCCTCTAAGCCAGGTATGGTGGTGAGCCTGTAGTTCCAGTTAGTTGGGAGGCTGATGTGGGTATATCACTTGAGGCCAGGATGAAGACAAGCTGGGGCAGCCTAGGGAGACCCCCACCTCAAACCAAATCAAACCAAACACAAAAACTGCCCTGCCTCAAGACAAACAACCAGAAAATCCCAAATGCTCCCAAAGCTATTCCATCAGCTGTTTTTCAAGGCAAAAACAGGCTTAGTTAGCTAGTAACTAATGTTACTAGACAAGAAAGAAATAGTCTTTCATTAGTTTTGAGGTACTATGCTAAAATATAATGACCACAAATTTAGTTTTCTTGTGTTGTGGTTTCCATAGATCTTGTAAGTGCAGCATAATTTTCTTTTTATTATCTTTTTGAGAGCATTGTGAAATTAGTTCTTATCATTTTATTAATGAACCATCATAGTTGAAATTATTCTGTTTAAAGTTAATTATATGAAGCTGGCCGGATTAAAATGTATATGGCTGTCAAAATATCTGGTTGGGTATTAAAAAAATAACTTATAGTTTATAACAGAGTTGTAAACTAGTGTCTGTTGAAATCAGTGCATGTAGTGACTAACTTCAAAGTGTTTCGTTTGAAACTATGTTAAGAGTCCCCAGTGTTTTTGTCTTAAGGACTCAGCTACAGCAGTACTTTCTTACATGTCCACGATAGTTGCCACACTCAGGAAATCTAATATTGATAAATACTGCTAGCTAATAATTTCAGCACACGTTTAAACTTTGTATTTGTCACCAAAGTACCCACCCAGGTGTTTTTAAAGAGGCATGTAAGTATCCAGCCACGGGTGGCATATGGCATCTAGTTGTCATGTCTCTTCATCTGTGACAGTCCAGATCCTTTCTCATCCCTGCTGTACCTCTGTATTTCAGTTTCAGAATTTTTTTAATCACTTTGTTTTCAGTGATTAAACAAACTGAGCTTTTTTTCTGCTAGGCCTTTCTAGTGAACTTTCCACCTTGTAATAGTTTTTTCTCTGGGTTTCACTTGAGTTTTCTAAAATACGCGTGCATATATGACTTCCATTTCTCTATGTGTTTTGTTCACATTTTCCTTCAAATCTTTGAACAGAATTTTAAATTGTATATTTTAGGTAATACAGATATTACTATCAATTACAGTTTATAGTAGCTGTTTAAAGCCTGTGTTGCTAATTTCATATGTCATTTTTGGTCTGTTCCTATGAGTAATTTTCTCCTGGTAATGGATCACAGTATCCTACTTCTTTGTATGTCTGGTAGTTTCTTTTAGTTTTTTTGGCAGTATTGGGTTTTAGGTTAAGGTCTCTCACTAGGCAGGTGCTCTACAAGTTGAGCCACATCCCCCAGCCCTGTCTGCGAATTTTTGATTGATTGATGGACTTTGTGTTATGTGTTATGTGGTTCTGTGTCTGGATTTTGTTGCCTTTTCTTAAAGAGCATTTGATTTTGATTTGGTTGGCCGTTAAGTTACCTGTAGATGGTGTCCTTTTGGGACATGGATATTGTTTTGAAAGTTCATTACGTCGATCAGTAGCAGACTCTATTCTCAGGTGACTGCTTGAGCTGTTGTCCACTCATAAGGTGTGATTTTTCTAGTGTGTCCTCTCAATGCTTGCCGTGTGCAAGAAGTCAGAGCTTGATCTTCTCCTGATGGTGTTTGAGCTCTCGGAATTGTTGGTCTTAAGCTTTTTCCCTGGTGAAGTTGTTTGTGCAAATTCAAATATCAGCCCCACAAGCTTCCTTAAACTCAGGTCTTCATGTTCACAACTCTGTGATTTCTGTGCTCTTGTTGCTCTGTTGGGCAGTTGTGCGGGTCACCTTGTTATTATCTCAGGGAGCACAGTCCTGTGTTGCTGCTCAGGATTTGCAGGCAGCTGGTTCTTACATGTTGTACGGTTTTCTAGTTGTTTATAATGGGAAGGAAATGCATCTCAGGTACCGTAATGGCCCAATGTCAAACAGCCCCCGTTGGGGCATGGATGTTTTAGAAGAATCCAGGCCAGTTGCCCTTAGGATGTCTTTTTTGGATTTGCCTGATTGTTTTCTCATTAAATTCATGCTACACATTTTTCCAGAGTTCTCCATGTGAAACACTGTGGTTCTCTTTCAGGCTCTGTCCTTGAGCTCTCTGTCTGTTCTTGTCCAGCGCCACCCTGTCTTGATTACTCCAGCTTTGTGTGGTAGGTTTTCAAATTCCAAATGCCAGTCATCTTTGTTTCAAGTCTGTTGCCACTCTTTTGGGTCTCTTCAATTTCCATGTGAATTTTACTATCATCTTTTCATTTCTGAACAAACAATAGGGATTCTGATCTGATCAGAATAGAGTTGAAATTGTAGATGATTTTAGGGAGCATTGCTGTATTCCACCCTATGAATAGGAAATATCTTTCCAGTTCTTTTCTTTGGATGTTCTTTAACTTTTCAGTGTTTTGTAATTTTCGGTATACAAGCCGTGCTGCTTTTGTTAAATTTATTCCTATAATATTTTATTCTTTCTGCTGATACTTATGTGTATGTGTGTGTCTGTCTGTATATATTATATACATCTATTTATATAGTTACTCTTTTCCCTTAATTTTATTTTAGATTGTTCAAGCTAGTGTATTGGAAAACAATTGCTTTTTATACATTGATCTTGTATATTGCCATATTACTGAATTGTTTGTTCAGTAGTTTATAGATTCTTAAGGTTTTATATAATACAATGGTGCCATTTGCACAGTGAGATAGTTTTACTTCCTTTCCAGTCTGTGTGCCTTTGTTTGATTTTCTTGCTGTTTTCTTGTCTAGACCTCTTGCGCAATGCTGACTAGCAGTGTGGAAAGTGGAACCCCTGCCCTTCTGCTGTCAGAGAATTGAGTCTTTCATTCTCCGGTACAGGGTTAGGAGTGGACTTTCAAATGCTTTTTGCCAGGTTGAGCAAGTCCCTCCACCCCAGCTTGTTGGTTGTTTTTTATTATGAGAAGGCACTGATTTTGTCAACTACACACTGCTAGCCATACCCTGAGTTTTGATATGTTTTTGTTTTGTTTTCATGGATCTCAAAGTTTTAAAAGTTTTACTTGTGGTTTATTTTTTGAGCCATGGTTATTTAGGACTGTGGTGTTTATTTTTAACATTTATGAATTTTCCAAATTTCCTTCTAATTTTTAAATTTCATTCCATTGTATTGAGGGAATATTCTTTATATGATTTCAGTACTTCTGAAGTTATAAAGTATTATTTTATGGCCTCTTGTGTTCGACCCTAGAGAATTTACATATGAGAAGACTGTTGCTGAGACGTTTGGATGTTCTATTGATGTGAATTAAGTCTAGATGACTTACATGTTGCTCTGGATGTTCTATTGATGTGACTTAAGTCTAGATGACTTACATGTTGCTCAGGCTTAGTGTTTTCTTACTGGTCATCTGGCTAGCATTTCTACTACCCATTTCTGAGAGGGGAGCATTGTAGTCTCCAGCTATTACTGGTGAATTGTACATTTCTTTCTGAATTCCCTCAGGTTTTGCTTCATGTGTTTTCGAGCCCTGTAATCAGTTGTGTATGTATGCATTGCTCCTGCAGCTTCCCAGTGGAAGACACTATAAAATGCCCCTCTTTGTCTTTGTAATTCTCTACATGGTGTATTTTTCCTTTTGTTTTACTTTCAATCTGTTTGTATCTTTTAATTGCACCAGGTGAGTCTCTCATAGACAATGTAGAATGTGAATCATGTTTTTTAATCCATTCTGCCAATCTGGCTTTTGATTGTCATGTTTAATCTTACTTGCATTTAATCTGATTACTCACAAGTATGATTTGCATGTGTCATATGTTGTTTCCTGCATGCCTTATGTCTTTATTTCTCTCATGTCCTGCCCTCTTTTGTATTAACCAGATATTTTCCAGCAGACTTTAAATTTTTTTTCTACTATATATACTGTATATTTGAGTTATTTTCATAGTGGCTGCCCTGGGTATTACGATTAACATCTTAACTTGAAACAATGTAGCTAAGTTTAGTACTGATTCAATCTAAGTAGTCCATAAAACTCTGCTCCATTTACCTTCTTTGTTTCTCTCTCTCTCTCTTTCTCTCTTCTGTTGTATGCAGCAAGCATCTTTATATGTTAGAAGCCCATCAACACATAATTATTATTTTATGCCATTGTGTCTTAAAACAGAAGAGTGACAACCCAAAATATCTTTATACTGTTTCCTTAATACCTATGCAGTTACATTCACTAATGTTTTTGTGTATGTGTGTGTGTAGATTCACGTTCTTATCTCCTCTCCATTTATTTTCCAGCCTCAAGTACCTTCTTTAATATTAGTTATAGGACTATTGACAAGTTCAGTTTTTGTTTATTTGTCAGTGTCTTAATTTTACCTTCATTCTTAAAAGAGAGTTTCACTGGATATAGGCTCCTAATCTCAGTTATTTCTTCTAGTAGTCTTTTGTACCTTCATCTAAGTGGATGATTATGTGAATAAAGGCTGTCTTGCTTCTTTGTCATTTCATCCATGCTGTCATGCACACTCCCCTCCTGCCCTCCTACCCTCCTTTCCCTGTGTCCTGCTCCTCCACCTTGCTGTGTTGGCTGAGTGCGGCAGCACTGTGTTGACTAGAGTGGCAGAGTGCACCTTGTCTTACTGCTGTTATTAAGAAGCGAGAATCCAGTCTTTCATCAGCAACTAGAATGTTACCTGCAGGACTTTTGTACATAGCACTACTAACAGAAAATATTTTAGAATATCAGTTTCTAATGTGAACACAGTTCACACTTGGCCAGAAAAGCAGATTGGGAGCAAAGACAATAAACATTCTTTAAAGCGGCTGAAGCTATCACATGAGTAAGCGTGAATTAACGTTTACTCACGCTCTCACCAGTGGTCAGCACTCAGAACGCATCTCAAACATGTTTATGCTGTAGTCAGAGAAATGGAACTTCCCTGTTATTATTCTCTACTTCTGTTTTTATTACTTATTAAATAACATTGTGACTTTTGAGTGGCATTTCTCCTAAATCACCCATCTATTCACAGTCAGTCCTCTTCTCACTTGCCAGTTAAATGGCCATTTTATACTTACGATAAAAGTATTGACGTCATAAACTAAACTCATGGTTGTGTTATCATTAAAGTTAGAAGTGGGTATATTTTAAATAACTTATTTCACCAAATGTCTTTTGCCCACCTGTGAAGATACCTGCTGGGGATGCATGTGTAGTGCTGATGGAACACACCTTTTGGCTGACTGGCGAAAGTCGTTTTTTAATATTGCTCAAACATGACAACATTCTCCATGCAAGAGAAGAACCATTGTGTAATTTATTTGAAGTGCAGACTTGCATTTCAAATAAAACTTTTCTAAGTGTGCCTTATTTTATGTGAGCAGCCCGTTGCCATTAGATGCGGTAATTGGGTTCTTTTCCACCAAGGAAAGTCACCCTTGTTGCATTTTTACCATTCTTGCAGGTATATAAGCCAGAAGTTTCCACATATTTGGAAACTGGGAAGAGGCATATTTGTAGTGCTTCTTCCCAGAGTGACAGTGAATGTGCTGAATTCATGTATAGATAAAGGGGGATGAGGACTGTGGCCCAGGTAGAAATGTGAATGGGTTATGTTTTGTTAGAAGTTTGTTCTCAAAAATAGGTAGCTAGTTTATTCCCAGTATTTATTGAACTAATAACTGAATTGATTTGCAGAAAATGTCTAAACTTTTGTCTTAACTCCTATTGTTATGGTCTACCTGTCCAAGTAACCTTGCTGCCCCTTAGATGTAGTGTGTGCACAGCCAGTCCCTGCTGTTTCCCTGCCAGAACAAGCTCAGTTTCTCAGCTGTCCCGCTCTGGCCAAAGGCTCCCCCAGATCCTCAGATGCAGAACGTGGTGGTGAAGAGCATCACTTGCCACATCCTGCCTTGTCATGATAGCTTTAGGGCTTCGATAAGATCTAATCACTGCCATATTGTTCTGAAACATCACTGTAGCTGTGCCAACCCCTGAGAAGAGGAAACTCCATGTATATGTTTCAGAGTGGTCTTCACGGTTCCACAGTCTGCCCCTTTCTTCCTCTCCTGTCATCCAATTCTATATCAGCAACAATAAAAGCAGAAACAGTAATTGTAACTAGCTCTTAGTATGTACCAGGCACTGTGTATGCACTCTTTAATGCCTTAAGTAAGTTAAATCCTCAGAACAACCTTTTAAATTGGGGTATCCTACTATAACAATTTTTGGGATGCTACTTGCTTAAATTCGTGCAGCTTACGTCTGAGAAAAGCAGGATTGAAGTCCAGATGGTCTGGTTTCATGACTGTACTTTTAGTTTGCTGTTGTTCCCGTAGCACTCTCAGGTGAGGTCATGACCATGTTCACTGTTGTGTTGTTGGTTTGCATGCCGTTTGTCTTACATTGTCCTCTTCTTCACATAGCAAAACTTCCTCCAGTTTTTCCCACTGTGGACTCAAGTTTGCTCACGTCCCAGAAAATCTGCTCTAGGTGTTTAACCCTGCAGCTGTCTTCTAAGTTTCTGTGAACTCTACTCTGGTACTTTTAACACTCTGGTACTTCTTGGCATATGCTATTTTCTTTGTAGGTGTTATTTTTCCCTTTTCAGTTTCCTCTTGCAGGTGTTTGAAAATGTGAAGTGAAGTGAGGTGAGGAATCCTGGGCCTCACACTGTCTACTGGGAAAGCTTGTGTGTTAGTCAGCTTTCTGTTACTGCAACAAGTACCTAAGACAAGCAACTTATTAAGAGAAAAGATTTGTGTTTGCTCATGGTTTCAGATCTTTCAGTCTGCATCCTTGGGCTGCTTTGCTTCTTGGACATGGTGAGGCAGTTAATTGTGGTGGAAGCACACTGCAGAGTGAGCTGCTCACCTCGCACCAGGTGGAAAGCATAGTGAGAGGCAGAGAACTCCTCAAGAGCACACCTGACCTAGAACCCCCACTGAGCCCTCCTCTTCCAGGCACCATCACTTTCTGAGGGGGACAAGCCTTAACTTGGGGCTTTGGAGGCACCACCGATCCAAACAATAGTACTGTGCCTCTTTCCGCCACCTAGTGAAGTAGTGTTCAAACCCCAGCTCTGCCCAAGGGTATCCTCAGGGCCTATCTTTCCTCATTTCTAAAATAAAGAAAAGAATGTCTGTGTTGTAAAGTTGTGTTGAATATTGCAGATAATAAATACCAAGTTTCTAGCAAATAGAGGCGTCTTTTGTTCTGTTGATAGTTTTCCCAGCTCCTTCAGATGGCTGTTATTCATGGTGGTCTAGAAAGCATAGTCACTCCTGTCCTCTGTTTAGTTGGTTTTAGTGTCAATGTCACGAGTTTGTATGGACTGGAGATGCAATGAACTATGGGATCGTTGCAGTCTGTCCTCTCCTTACTGATGACCCTTCCATCTGCAATTTGCTATCTTCTGACATCCTGACTACTTACAGTGCCAGCAATTCCTATTTCTTTGCAACTCTCGGTTCGATGCCACCTGGTCCTAATGATTCAGTTGCATTTAATTTGTTGATTAAATGTAAAATACTGAGTGTATTCACTGCAATTTGAATAGCTCTGACCGGTCTTCTTAAAAAGGCAGATTGGCAATATGATTTAGAAGGCGTTTCGTGTAGTCTGTAGTTTTGATGGCTGTTGGGGACTTCAGTTTTTGTTACTATGCGTGCTTTTTATTCATGAATCTTTGAGTTCTTTGCTTCCATCTGACACCATGTGTTTGAGGTTGTATTTTATGAATGTGAAATCTTCCACATGATTACTAAATGATTTAGGTTTTATTTCTGCCTCATGTGTTCTTAAAAATACCAGCTGCTGAATTTAATTTGACTGACACATGAATTTTGTAGTTGCTAAACATGAATGTATTTTCCTTGTTTGTATTCATAAGCATTTTGGTCCATATGTTAATGTGTTCCTTGATTTAATCTCATTTCTTTATTTTAAAAATCAATAAAACAACAGAAACCTTGGGAAACCCGTTGGTTAAATTTTTGAAAACGTTTCAAGTTTTGAAGTTTAAGCTTAGCTTACAAAATTCCTTCCTGTTTTAATGATTTCCCAAGTTTTCTATTTTAGGAGCTTTATTATTTTGTTAGTAAGACAGCTTTCGATGGTGATAGAATTTTATATTATTTCTATGAAAACAATTACATTTTGGCTTTGTGGAGGAAATATCTCTCCTCAGTCGCTCGTTTCAGTGTTAAGGACCGGGACCAGAGTTAGGCACACAGTGTGCTGTTATGAATCTGTTTGTCTGTAATGATGGATCTTAATAATTTGGAGTGAAAAGCATCTTACAGAATGGATGACCACTGTGACTTTCCACCAGAGACTGGAGGGCCTTCATGGGATAGTGCGTCGGATCTGGAAGAGAGTGGGAGCAGGTGGTGTGGATGGAGGCAGTTTGTGAGCAGGGCATGGCTTCTTGAGCTTGAAGGCCTGGTGGATATTCAGAAGACAAAGCCTGGCCCATAGGCGGTGGTAGGAGCAAATGCACAGAACGAGAATGTGGCTGGCCTGACCTTTGTGGATGTATGGCGTATTGAGATGTCTGTAAAGACTGATGACAGGCTTAGACTCACCTTGAGTTCTGCATTGTGCCCGACATACAGTATCTTACTCATTGTGTAAACTCTGCAGATACTTGTTGAATGAACTACAATTTTTACTTTTTTGTTCTTCTTGGACAGTCCTGGGGTTTGAACTCTGAACCTTGTACTTGGTAGTCATAGAGCAGATGCTCTGCTGCTTTAGCTACAAGTAGCTGGGATCACACACACGTGCCACCATGCCTGACTCTCCTGCTTTTTATTATGGTTCCTGAAGCCACTTTTCTCTGTGTCCTAACATGTTACGTCTTTGCTTTAATGTAGTTTCTGCAGAAATAAAAGTTGAATGTTAAGCCAGGCGTCAGTGGCTCATGCTTGGTAGCTTGTGCCTGTCTACCTGGGAGGCTGAGATCAGGAGATTGTGGTTTCAGTTAGTTCAAGAGACCCTGTCTCCAAAATAACCAGAGCAAAATGGACTGGAGATGTGGCTCAAGCAATAGAGTACCTGCTTTGCAAGTGTGAAGCCCTAAATTCAAACCCCAGTCACAACAACAACAACAAAAAGTTTATAATTTCATTGATTATGTGCAGTAGTTAGTTTTCAAAAACTTTAAACTTAGTTTCACATTAGGAAGAAATGGCTTTTGTTATTGACTTAATCTTGTATCTCTTAAAATATTTTTATGGTGAAAGGTGCTTTTTAGATGTCAAAGAAACATTTCTCCTCCGTTGCTTGGCTAACTTTTTAGGTATAGTTAAAACCATCATTAAAGCATCAGAGAAAGTAAGAGTAACCTTAACCAAGGGTGGGTTTAAATAAAAACTAAGTGAAGTCTGTACTGCTATGGTGATATACTGAGTAAACAGCAAGTTAATATAAATTGTGAATAAGAAATCAGGGTTAGAAACTGTAATGTCCTTCTTAAGAATTTCCTTCCTTTTTGGAAGTAGTAATGTCTATGGGGAAGAGGCTCTGGGCATCTTCTCTGTTTTTGTTGGATGATAAAATCCACCTAAAAATAAAACGTGTCCATGTACAAAACATGGACACTTACACTCTTGGTTATTGGCCTTTTCTTGCAGCACTATCCTTGTAACAGTTTGGTTTTTGTCATTGTTCCTAACAGTAGAGTAGTCTTGTGCCCGTGAGCTATTTATTTTAACTAGTTCTTTAAAAGTCTCTTTCTGGCCAATTTTATCACCTATGTTTGTAATATTATAATATGAACTGGTAATGTGAACCAGTACTTACTCATTTAGCTTGTCCAAGTGGTATTTATCTAATCATTTCCTACTCTGTCAGGCTGTTTCATAGGTACTGTGGAGGCTACAGAGATGAACAAAGTATTAATTTCTTGAGATACTTGTATCTCCTGCAGATTCTGGCTTTTTTCAGTAACAGGGTAAAATGACTCTGATTTATTTATACCACCGTCCCTTTCAGAAATCCAGTTTGCACTGGTGGGTAGTGTTAGAGAAGTCAAGGGAAGCAGAGAAGGGACTTTGCAGAGGCAGCTAGCTCCCTGACTGTGGTGGAAGCCCCAGCCTCCCTTCTGTTAGTGTGTTTCCACATCCAGGCTGTGTGGGTAACTGCAATTTGGCCCCCGGCTTTCCCTTAGGTTTTGGAGCTTGATTTAGGTTTTATTTTTACTGACTTACACTAGAGTTTTGACTTACTGTAATGCTGACAACTAAAACGGCTAATATTAGACCTGGAAATTATCTTAAGAGGGAAATTGCTTATTTCTTAAAAGTGTGAGTATTAAGGAACACTGAAAGATATATCTGTGAAGTGATCATAAAGTGATATAGTTCAAGTTTCTTACCATATTAAGTATTCAAGACTATGTATATATATAAAGTATGTTTATAGTTTTGTTATGTAGTTTACATATAACTATGTATACTTTAAAACATTCAAAAGTATTTCAGTATTCAAAGATAATGTGTGTATATGTATGTACACACACATATAAAATGTTTGCCTACTTAATTTTTATTTTACTTAACCCATATGGAAGTAACAGTTGGTCATTTTTACCAATGGTCTAACGATCATACAGTAAGTAGGTCTGGGTTTATTTCATTTAGAACAGATTGTTCTTTTTAAAGTAAGGTGTGATAGCATATTTAGACACTTTTCAGCATTTTTTTTTTTGGCAGAACTGAGGTTTGAAATCAGCCTCAAGCTCTCTGGGCCGGCACTATACCACTTGAACCACTTCATTCAAGAAAATGCCATACACCCGGCTATATTCTTACAGCGCAAAGGTTCCTGTTTTAGATGTGAACGTTAGGAATGCTTAAATAGCTGTGTTGCACCAGAATAAACAACCTCAGGCTGGAGGCATTTTTAATTTCTTCATAGTTTTCAAAAGAAAATGTAAAGAACATAATTGATCAAGCTAATAATAAAAAATGTGTTTTGAGATGCATCTCAAAAGTATTATTTTATATATGGGAAAGTGTTGTTGAGACATTCCCATTTTAAAGTTTAGGAAGCTAAGAATTGTAGAATAAAGTCTATAACCCTTCTGAGTTTCCCCTCCTAAGTGCAGGGCTGGGAGTTGAATGCTGAAGGTCTAATGACAGCTGGGCTGATGACGGGCAAGTCTCCATTAGAAACAGACATGTTTAGCTCTGGGTTCTTTTAGTGTTGGAGCCAGATCCTTGTCCTGCATTTGCTTTTTGTTTCACCCAGTGCCGTGAATGAACTCAGGATGATACCTGAAGAAGTCATAGATGATTACTTGTAAACATTTATTACGTTTCAAAAACTCCTGAGATCTAGTCCTGGGTGCACGTAATTTAGTTCTAGATACATAGTGCAGACCTACGGATATTTATAGAAGTTGAGGCATGTTATGACAGAGCTCTGTCTTCCTCATGACATGATTGTTTTCTGATTTGCAGGTTTTAAACGCTCAGCGAGCAGGGTACAAGGCAGCCATAGTCCACAATGTCGATTCCGACGACCTCATTAGCATGGGATCCAACGACAGTAAGTACAGGTATCACTTTTCTTCTCTCCTGCTTGACAGATCATTTGAAACTGAAAGGTCAACAGGATTTTCCTTCTCATTTTCTGCTTAAACAGCAAAATTATTCTCTATGAGATAATTCTCAGTTGTTAGACCTCTTGGGATAATTTTATTCACAAAACAGGTGGAATTGACTTGTTCTTTTCTGAGCTATGTATTTTACTTACTGATATTTTCTTAATACCCCCAAGAGTAATGAGAGCTTTAAACAGAGATAAAAATGCTGAGTTAGGAATGCCATAGAAATGTTTTTGGATTTGTTTAGATATTTCACAACATTAGCTTTTAGAACATAAACACATACACCAGACATTGACTATATTCTGCTGGAGTTTCAAAGCCATAAAAGTTGTTTTTTTAGTTTTAGTGGTTCTGGGACTTGAGCTCAGGGCTCCATACTTGCCAGGCATGTGCTCTAACACTTGAGCCACCCTCCCAGCCCTTTTTGCTTTCATTGTTTTTCAGATAGTTTCTGGCACTTTTGCCTTGAGGCCAGCCTTGGACCACCATCCTGCTGTCTCCACCTCCCATGTTGCTGGGATTACAGTTGTGAGCCACTGTGTCAAGTGAAGGCCACACACTGTGCTTTCTTAATTCAGTTGGTTATTTGCCTTTGACATTAGACTGAAGCACTTAACAGTTTTCCATCTTAAATGAGAATCTTTCTTTACTGTCTTCTAAACTTTAGCTTATGGGGAAATTAGCCAATTTTAGTAAAACAGCTGGCTTTATCCAGTGATTTTTAAGCTGTATCTTCACTGACTTCTAGCTTCTACAATTGAGTTTATCCATTCTGATGGGGGTGGGGGATACTTCAAGGTAGCTTTGATTTGCATCTCCCTAATGATTAGGAAGCATTCGGTCATATGTCTTCTTTTGAGAAGCGTCTGTTTGGCTCTGTTGCCCATTTTTAAATGAGGATATTTCTTTTTCACTGCTGAGTGGCTATCAGCCCTTGTCAGACACACAGCTTGTCGGCACTCTCCATTCTGTGGGCTGCCCCTTTGCTCTGTTGATGTTTGATTTGCTATGCAGAGGGCACTGCAGATTTGGCACATCGTCCTTTTCCTTTAAACACTTCCCTTTTAAAAAATTGTCTCAGTTGGTACATCTTAGGTGAGCAACTTTTAGGATCTGTATTATATTACTGGGAGAATGAAAAGGGTGTATCCTCTGGCCTGAAACCTAACTCAAGATCCAATTCAAATCAACTGTGTAACTTTGAGCAAGTCGCTTTTTCTTTGTGTGTTTTGCTGAAGGCTTGAGACCAGGGTGTAGCAAATCACCAAGATCTTCTCAGAGACTGAATGTCTTTGGGGTTGAACAAACTGGTTATCATTTATAGAAGGTTTACTCTTTCTTCATGTTTTCAATAAAAGTTTTGCAAGTTTGAAGTGTGTGTTTCCTTCAGTTCTGTCTTTGCAATACCATCAAATCTTTTTGTGGTAATTCTGGCCGTTCCTAAGAAGAATAAATGTGCTAAGTATTGAAAGTAGCACATAGACATAGAATCCTCCTGTTGCCATGCAAATGTTCCAACTTAGTTGTGATACTTCAAAATTTGCTCAGAATTTGTAGTCTTCATCTTACTGCTTGGGTTACTTTTTGAGGTATTTTGCTCTATCCTTATGCATGTGTGTGCTTAAACATCTCACTGGCCAAAGGCAAGTGTTGTAAAGACCTTTGCTGTTCGCACCTTGCTGTTAACTTGTGGAGGAAAGGAATGCAGGCTTTTAACCCTTAGTCCCTACCTACGAGGAATACCAGCATTTCCCTGCAGGTTCAAAAGCCCCTTTCTGCCTGCCTTTCTACAATGAGTATGCCCATTTTTATCTCAGCCAGGACACAGAATCGGTTGATTTGCTGAGCCAGTAACATTCTTTATGTTTAGGAGGCTGCAGTATGCGGGAAGTGCAGCGGTCTCAGAGCCAGAAATGTGAATTTCTTCCAGGCAGGTCAAAGCACCAACTATCCATGCCTTGGGAAAGTTGCTTAGCCTTTCTTACCCCATTAGTGAATTGGTTTTATTTTTATTTAGCCTGACAGCACGGTAAAGATAGGAGAGGTGTATGGGTGTGTCATGGCCTAGTGGGAGGAGACTAGAAAGGGGCCAGCTCTGCTGCTTCTCCTTTCCTTCAGCAAGCATTCTTTGATGGCTTGTGCTGTATCCTGCATGGTTGTAGGTGGCGCTACTGCAGCAGGGCTTGATGACATCAAAGGCACTGCCTTCATACTTTCAGTGACATAAAAAGTACAGCGGGCAAGAATGTGCCTTCTGGACACTTATCTACCAGGATTTGCACCTCTGCTCCTCCACCTAAGAGCTGCATGGCCCTGGATTCGTGACCCAGCATGGCTGTGCCTCAGTTTTCTCACTTGTGAAAATGGGGATGAGGCTGGAACTTATCTCATTGGTTGCTGTGAGGTTTGCACGAAGTCAGGCTGTGAAGCATCTAGAAGACTCCTGTTCTTAGTCCCCTTGAAAGCTGTTCAGCCACTATCATATCATTGCTTCCTGGGTGAGAGAGAAGGTCAGGTGATGTGCTGTGAAGAAAGCCTGCAGGCTGAGGTGCTGTAGCCTCAGGGCCAGGAGGAAGGAGGCTGCTTCAGATGGGTGGGCAGAGAGGCTGTGTGAGCATCATCCCAGAGGACATGCAGCAGGGCTTCATGGAGAGGAGCCCCAGCAGAGCTCTGCTGCTGTTGCCCAGGGCTGTGCAAAGCCACAGCCACTGGAGTAGAGAGCAAGGGACAGAGTGGCAGCCGTGGCCACACCACGTGCGGCGTATCACACAGCACTGTGATAAGTCAGCTCTGTTGGATTTCGTCTGAGTAGCTAGAAGGCGTGACGTGAGCTCATCTCATCACTTCAGCTGGGATTTTGTTTGTTTAGTTTTTTGGTTTTTGGGCTTTTTCTTTGGGCCAGTACTGGGGGTTGAACTCAGGACCTCTAGGCAGGTGCTCTACCACTTGAGCCATGCCCCTAGCCCACTTTAGCTGTTCTTTAGAGAGTAGATTGAAGGTGAAAGATGGGCATCAGTGCCCATACAGAGACCATTAAGAACATGGTGGCACTGTTGCTCACTCCTGTAATCCTGGCTGTTTGGAAGGCTGAGATTGGAAGGATCGAGGTTCAAGACCAGTCAGGGCAAATAGTTCATGAGACCTCATCTCTAGAATAACCAGCGCAAAATGGACTAGAGGAGTGCTCAGAAGGCAGAGTGCCTGCTTTGCGGTCATACACACACACAAGAATGTCATACAGCAACCAAGCAAGAGCGACAGCACCTTAGAGTCCTAGCAGTTAGGTGATGAGAAGTAGTAGGGTTATGGATGTATTGGGAAGGTGACAGAATTCGATGTGGGGAGTGAAGGAGAGGGAGAGTCAAACATGACTCCAAGATGTCTAGTTGGAGACCGAGTTCTGGTGTTCATGGATGGGCAAGAGTAGAGGCGAGTGCACTGAAAGTGACTCTGAGTGTTCTATTTGAGGAGCAACAGCTCTAAGGCCCCTGAGCCGGTCAGCTGGGGGCACCGAGCAGCAGCTGTATGAGTCTGCAGAGTTCGGAGCTGGCCCGATATCATGATTTTCCTGTGGTAGTTGCATGGGTTTGACAGTGTGCGTTTCTCAGAGGTAACATGCATACTGAGATTAAAACGCAGTTTTTTAAAAGCTTTTGTGAAATAAAACATTTTTGTCAGTAGATAAATTATGTTATAGGGATTAAAGCCTATGAGAACTGGACACAAGCAAGGCGAGATGCAGTTAATTGTTTTTAGCTCCCAGCCACACAACAGGGAAAGGCAGAACGGCTGAGTCTACTAAGTTGTGTTCAGAGAAGCAGGAGTGTGCCTGTTGCAATGTCACACCCCTTCCTGTGTCTCCACCCTGTTTGCTGCTATGAAAGATCCCTGAAGGAGGAAGAGGGGATTTTGCCTTTTGGGGCTTTACTTTGGGCTTTTGGACTTTTTGCTTGGCTTTTTGCTTTTTTGCTTTGGGGGTGCTTTTTGCCTTTGAATATTGGGAAGACACTTTTACTTTGGGCCTTTTGGTGTGGGAAGCTTTTGGAAGGGAAAAGAATTGTTGAAGGGAAAAATTGCTGAAGGGAAAAGAATTGTTGAAGGGAAAATGCTAAAGGGAAAAGGGAAAAATTGTTGAATGGAATTGTTGAAGGGAAAATGCTAAAGGGAAAAGGGAAAAATTGTTGAAGGGAATTGTTGAAGGGAAAATGCTAAAGAAGAGTTGATAGAAAGTCTGCGCTGAAAATTTTAACATAGGCTTCAGAAAGCAAAGCTGAGAAAGAACTTCATATGTCGACCTTAGGAAAGCTAAAGAAAAGCCAAAGAGAGCAGGGGACAGTGCAAGTGCAAGTCTAAGGATCTAGACCTTAAGAGTTATGCATGTGCAGGTGTTTGCTCAAACTTGGCTGTTTGCAAGTTTGAGCACCAAGGCTTTGAGAGAGCTAAAGAGAGATGGGACAGTGCAAGCCTGGGGGCAAAAGACTTTAAGAGAAATTCATCTAAAGATAAGCTAAGAGCAAACATGGGACAGTGGGAGCCTAAGGAAAGAGGATTTAAGCAAGGTTTTGAAGAACTGCAAGGAGCAAGTCCTTAAAGAATCAAGATAGAGAAAAGAAGCAATGAGGGTTGTGCGTCTCCACCCAAACACCCAATATACCTGACCCCAACTTTCTGTCTGTCTGTCTATCCTGTGTCTTTTCTAAAATCTCCAGTCACCCCCAGTTAAGCCCAGTTAGATCCAGTAATAACTTCACTCCAGAAAGGGAGAGGGTGCGAGAAACAGCACCCTCTTCAGTGTTATATCCAAGGTAGCTGTTAGTATTTGAAGATAGCATTTCCCCTTTTTATTTTAATCCTCTTCCTAAAAAGAAGCATTTTCTGCATCTCTTTAGGTATCATAACTCAGAAGTTAATTGTTCTCTATAGTTACAAGACTAATTATAATTACAAGTCAATTGCTATATATGTGTATGTATACATATACACATCAGGTAGATATTTTCTGTCTTGCTAAGAGATTTTTCTCTTAGATTTTACTTTATTTGATAATTAAAACTTGGAATTATATACTCTTTGTAAGATGCTTTATTCTTTCATACTCTGATAAACTCAAGGAGAAACTGTTGACTTATAATTAGTAACCATATATGCACGATCCTATGACATTACTCTGCTGCTGTTAAAGATAATGTAGATGTTTATTTATTGACATGACAGGATATCTGAGGCATGTCACTGAGTGGGAAAAAAAGCTTTTTTTCTATTATTGTAGGATAATCATTGATACAAGAATAATTTTTTTGATTCCATCAATAGAAAACACTGATTAAATGTTCCTTGACTGGTCATTTTGGTTCCTCCCTTTTTGGGGCTTCCCCTGGGGGTGGGGAGGTAGGGGGGTGGGACTATGACTAATGTGCGTGGGAGTGAATGTTTACATTTATGTAAAGCAGTCTGGAAGTGAAAAACTTTAATCTACCAAGGTTTCCAGGATCTAAAAGTTTGTCTTTATGAGGATAAAAAACCCAGATGGGTGGGCTTTTTGAGGTCAGGGGAAGGAGTTAAGTACAAAAGACAAGGAAGGAATTTTGGAGGGCAAAGGAACTTCAGTGTGTTTGTGGTTGTGTGACCATTCTGTGTACAGGAGACCTACAGAACTGTTGACTTCTGCAGGTAAAACTGGCCTTCAGGTGAGAGGGATTATGGTTGTGTTTTGGATTTTATTTTCTTGTCCCAGCCCCCCCATTTTAAATGCATACTGAATGTGTTATTTTTTAAAGTATAGAACAAAGTTTTTTTGAAAACTATAAAAAAAAAACCAAAGGGCTTTCTCTAAAGCCAGGTGTGTTCAATGAACTCACAGCTCATCAGGCTGCCTTTTTTGTTAGCAATACTAAGAAGATATTTTTATTTCTGTTACTGAGTAATGGGTAATTTTTACAAAATTCTTTTTCAGTGGCATTTGACTTTGGTGTTGAATATGAGTGTGAATTTCAAATTTCTTTAAATGCTAGTCACAGAAGGAAGTTTTACCATAAACTCCAGGGGAAGTAGAAATTTACCACCCTCCCTTACCCACGCCCTTCACCAACTCTTTTCAGCCTTTCACTCTAAGACCAGAGGTGGGTGGGGTTAGTTTTTAAATTGTCATTTAAAGTGGTCATATACCATCTTTGCTTGTTTCTCTCCTGGAAATGGGTAGGTAAAGCTTTTTCTCCTTTTCACTTAGGAATTAAGTTATGTGTGGGGAGAAAACCCTAAAATTTCTTCTTCATCTTCCCTTTTGAACAGTTGAATTTGTATCTATAGAAGAATAAACAAATGCAAATATCAAAGGTCAAAATGTCTTTCAGAAATTAGTTCTCAACCTCATATATCTGTAGAGATAAGTGATTCAGTGAGCTAATGTATATGTTACAAAGTATTAACTGTGTTGTTGTAGGGCTTTGTTTTTCAGCACTGGGGCTTGAACTTGGCCTCACACTTGCTAGGCAGGTGCTCAACCACTCAAGCCACTCAGCCAGCCCAGCTTTGTCATTGTAAATGTTGCAATGTTTCTAAACTACTTTGATGAGTATAAATCTGCAGTCTGGAAATCAACTACTAGCCTATTTGAGGTTGGTTGTAATTGTTCCCAGTTACACTTGACGTGAAGAAGAGCGTTGGTTGATGGTTCGTAAGACTGGCTTTTACAAATAACCCTGTTATTCTTTCTGTAGTTGAGGTGCTAAAGAAAATCGACATTCCATCTGTCTTTATTGGTGAATCATCAGCTAATTCCCTGAAAGATGAATTCACATATGAAAAAGGGTGAGTAACAAGCAGCAGAAATGTGTGACTTATAATTGCTCTTTATTTCAGGGTAGATTTGTGTATAATGCTAGTGTAATCAAAATTGTTTTAGAATGAACTCTATTGTGCTAAACTACCACTTTTTCAGTCATGATTTTAAGATTTACCATATTGTGCTCTATTGTTCTCTTCCTTTTGTATACGACTGCATAGTCAAATACACTCATGCTACAGAGAGCTGCTAATGTTGGCACCAATGC
This sequence comes from Castor canadensis, assembly GCF_047511655.1. Taxonomy (NCBI): domain Eukaryota; kingdom Metazoa; phylum Chordata; class Mammalia; order Rodentia; family Castoridae; genus Castor; species Castor canadensis. The sequence continues at coordinate 68,758,657 of NC_133402.1, forward strand.
TGCTAAAAGATAAAACTTTCCATCTTATAGTTAATCAAACCACTGGTATTTAAAAACAGTGCAGTTTACATGTTCTGTGAAAAATGTGTCATGTTTTATTTAAAAGAAATTATTTTATAAACACAGAATCTAAAGCCTGATGTAAATGATGTACTTTTACAAAGCCAAGAAGTCATTTTTAAAGCTGTGAAAGTTGATTTAGACTAAGAACTTCTATATAAAAACTCACCCCCCAAATAGTCTCATTACAGAGGTAGCACAGGCTAAAACTCAGTACAGCACAGTTGTCTCACGGACAGCAGTGCCATGGGTGTGGGAGAGGCTCGTGAAACACGTCTCAGGTATAGCAGTCAGTACCTGGAGTAGGAACAGCAAGTACTAATAAAAGCACCCAGGGTTTACTGAGCATTTAGTGAGACCAGGCCCACACAAGCTCAAGACTGCTGTTTCTCCTTGTAACTCTCACAACAACCCTCTGGATGTTGTTGTCATCATCCTTTGTTGTCTACCCAGCCAACAGAGCACACCGGCACTCTGAAACCCGATTCTTTTTTTTTTTTTTTTTTTAATGTATGTGTGTGTTTTCAACTACTTTTTTTTTATTCATTTATTCACATGTGCATACGTTGTTTGGGTCATTTCTCCTCTGATTCCCACCAACACCTTCCCCTCCCTCGCTTCCAGGCAGAACCTGTTCTGCCCTTATTTCTAATTTTGGTGAAGAGAAGACATAAGCATAATAAGAAAGACAAAGCTTTTTTGTTAGTTGAGTTAAGGATAGCTCTACAGAGAGATTCGTAGCATTGCTTCCATGTACAAATGTGTTAAAACCCAAGTTGATTCATCTCTAACTGGGTTACACTGGTTCCTAATACCCTTCTCATGTTGACTTCTGTTGCTTTAAGGTTTCTGTATTAGCTCCTCTGGAGTGTGGACATCAAACGCTTTCATGTTTTGGGTTTACTAATTATCACCATACCTCCCGTATATGCTTTCCCCTTGTGATGTGACCCAAGTCCAACAACATTGCTGTATTTGCCCAAGATCTAAAGTCCACAAAAGAGGGAGAATATGTAATTTTTGGTCTTCTGAGCCTGGCTAACCTTGCTCAGAATGATGTTCTACAGTTCGATCCATTTTACTTGCAAATGATAAGATTTTATTATTCTTCACAGCTGAGTAAAATTCCATTGTGTATAAATACCACATTTTCTTGATCTATTCGTCAGTAGTGGGGCATCTTGGCTGTTTCCATTACTTGGCTATTGTGAATAGTGCTGCAATAAACATGGGTGTGCAGGTGCCTCTGGAGTAACCTGTGTCACAATCCTTTGGGTTCATTCCCAAGAGTGGGATTACTGGATCGTATGGCAGATCTATGTTTAGATTTTCGAGTAGCCTCCAAATTTTATTAAAGAGTGGTTGCACTACCTTGCATTCCCACCAGCAGTATACGAGGGTTCCTTTTTCACCACATCCTCCCCAACACCTCTGAAACCTGATTCTTAATTATGCGTGTGGAATATTTGGGTTCGAAAATGGGTACAAAGAAGAGGCCAATGTTTTCTGTTAACTATTTTTTCCTTTTCCCATGTACAGTTTTGATCATTTTAAATATTGTTCACATATTATATGCTCAAAATATCTTCATTAAGTTAGAGAATACAATTTTTGAAGTTTCAAAAGCAGTTTTACCTGATGGTGGTCTTTAGCCATGTTCGTTAGTATAGGGAGCACTAATACTTATTCTGCCTCGGTAGTGCTCCTTCAGAGTATATTTTAGAGGCCACTTTGTTCTTAATTATAAAACCATGCTTTTTATGTTAAAAGGTAATACATGCCTATTGGTAAGTACATAAAAATCCAAAAGTAGAAAATAAAGTGAAAGTCCCATTGATGCTGTTCGCCATCCATAGCTGTTAAAGCCCTTCCTTTCCCATGTCTGTTTTCTCATGTTCACTAGTGATACTGTGCCCATGAAAAGGAACCTGTGACCCCAGCACTTCGTAACTCACTCCCTTTACTTCATGTGGCTCTTTCCATGTCAGTACAATTCCATACAGTCTTTTCTCTCACCTCTCAGAGACACACATTAAGGAATTAGAAAAAGTACATACATGGTGCTGGGGCTTGAGCACAAGCAAACATCGGATGTCAAAGCCTTTTAGGTTTCAGCAGGGTGCGTAGAGCACTACAGACACACACGTGGATTTGTCCTACCTAACTATCTGCTTACCTAACCCGTTTTCTAGGAAATAAGGTAGCTTTTAATAGTACAGTAAGTTTTGAGTGTATGCTGAGGTTTACAATTTAAATTCAGAGCCACGGATTTGATATTAAGTCTATGTTTTACTTTTCTATGCTTGAAGACACCAGTTAATAATTATTTTCAGTCTTAATTGCATGATAAGATACAACAGACTCAGAAGAACAATACAGATACTACAAACAAAATTATTTAAAACACAGTTCTTTCTCTACTTAGGGTATGCTGTAATAGGTATAAAAGTCAACTAATTTTGTTTAGTTTGTTTGTTACTGTTGTGTATGTGCTGATGCTTTCAAGTGGAAACACAACTCTACTTGAGTCATGTGCTTTTAGAATGGAGAGTGCTCCCTCTCCTCTCAATTGTGACTTTTCTACTTAGGAAGAAACTTAAAGTCAACAAGACAAAGAATATTCAAAGAAATCCAGACTCTCAGTATCACCTACCTTGTCCACCCTGTTCCTGTCCTTGTAATGATTTTTACAAAAGATCATTATGGGTGAATACCTGTTTCTTCTCCCTCATCACCATCCTCAGAGTGCAAACCCTGTTCCCATCGCTGTTATATATGGTGCTGTTGTGAGCGGTCTTATCATGAAGTCTTCATGTTTTTGCCCTATCCTTCTGCAATAGATCCCTAGATGTGGTGTCACACATAGTTCATAGCTTACACATATCCATCTTGGCTAGACGTTGTCAATTTCCCATTCTAAGGCTGTGCGGGTGATGTGAGAGGGCCCTTTTCTCCCACAGCCTCAGCAACAAAGCGTGAGCTCAGAGTTTTGGACTTTGCTGATCAGACAGGCGAGAAATGTAGTTTGAAAGTGTATTTCTTGCATTACAGGCAGATTCCAGCATGTTGTTCTTAGGCTTAAGAGCTATTTGCATTTTGTTTTCTGTGAATTCTTCAGCCCATTTTTTTCTTAGGTTGTTGGTTATTTTCTTTACCAGGTATGCTAGACATTTGTTTGTGATATATTGTTTTGTATTTTTGATATTCTACTTATGGTGCTGTTTTTTTTTTTAATGTAATCATTTTGTATAATGTTTTTAAGGGTCATCATCTTGTAGCATGTCTTGGTGTTTTTACTGATGAAGACTATTCATCAATGAGGGACAAATAGCTTGTTTCCAAAGTGTTAAATAATGAGTCTTTGAGCATTAATGTGTAAGATTTTGTGTGTGCTTATATTTTGATTTCTTCTGGGCATACGCCTAGGATGGAATTGCAGGGTTATATAATAACTGTTTAACTTTGTGAAGACCTGTCGGACTTTTTCAAAGTATCTATACCATTTTATATTTGTATCCACAAGATGTGAGATTTCCAATTTCTGTTTCCAAAGGAATTTAATAATCAATTTCTCTAGTTCCAATTCTAATTGAGAATGCATTATAATTATAATTAATTTAGGGAGAATTGACATTTCAGTACACTAAGTCTCCTTATTCAAGGATGGTATGTCATCTACTTGTTCAGTTTGTACTTGGGAGCTTTGTTTAGTTTTCTTTAGCTCAGAGTCTATGTGAGAAACACATTTCTTGGTGGGGGGGTAGATGAAAGAATATGGAGGAAGGGGTGAATTTAAGTATGATGTACTTGATATATTGTAAGAACTTTTATAAATGCCACAACGTGCCCCACCCAGCATAGTACATGCACACATACATAAATCAAAGAAAAACATTCCTTGTTAATGTGAGCAAGTAGTCAGCAGGAATTGCCAAGCTGCTCACAGGACTGCCTAAAAGTCAGTCTGGAAGACAGAAGGCTCTGGAGGGCAGCTGTCTGTCCACCAGGCCCATAGTCCAGGGGCCGGGTGGCTTTTAGCTATCAGAAAGAGCAGAAAAGAAACAAGGCTTCTGTGTCAGCAGGAGTAAAGGAACCAGTATTGCTGTGAAACTTAAGCCTTGACACCAGTTGGGAGTTAGGTCAGGGACACACAGAGCAAAAAGACTGACTTCCTGCGTGGCCAGGACTTGCATCAGTGCTCAGTGCTCAGCGCTCAGCTGCAGAGCTCATGGAGTGCACTGTGTCAGGGTGGACATCATGCCCGCCACTTTTCAAATCAAGGTTGTCTGAGAGGAGGATGAGGTGACTCTGCAGCGTCACTGTAGGATACTGGAGCAGGCAGAAGACATGAAGATGAAGCCAGGCTGTGCTCTGTGGTAGCCCTCCACCCTGCGCCACACCACCACCATCACCAGCTCCACCACTGTCACCAGCTCCATCATTAGATAGCATTTGGTTAACAAAAAGCATGAGCTTCTCATTCCACACCTGTGCCATTTAAAATCCTCCTGATGCATCTGTTTTTATTTTTGCAGAACTAGGAATTGAACTTGGCCTTACACTTGTTGGCCTAGAGCTCCTAATACTTGAGCATTTAATATTCAGGTCTTGTGCTTTTTCTCTGGGTTGACTTTGGACTGAAATTTTTCTACCTTTGACTCACAGGCATGTGCTACCATGCCTGTAGGCCCCAAAGTGACCACGCGGAGGGGAGTGATCTGGCCAAGAGAGTCTTTATTGCTGGCCCGGTGAGGAGCGAGCCTCATGGGAGGGAGGGAGAGAGAGAGAGAGGGAGGGGGAGGGGGAGGGGGAGGGAGAGGGAGAAGAGAGAGGAGAGAGAGAGAGAGAGAGAGAGAGAGAGAAGGGCAGGGGCTTAAATACCCCTCAGTGAGACTTGGCACGATCTGATTGGTTAGGATCTTATGGTTCATGTGCTGATTGGAGGTTGGGGCAGAAGGGGAACTCAAGCTAAACTTGAGGCAGGACCGTGACCCTGGGAAACAGAAGCTTAAGGGTGCAGTAAGAACCGAAACCTATCGGTGCCATTATTGCCACCATTCCTCCCTTTTTGTTTGTTTAAGGAAGGGGGGTGTTGTGTTTGCTCTGACTTCTTTGAGCTGGCAAGGGGCGACGTAGGGGAAGGGATGGTTAGTTGGCAAACAGCGTTGGGGTGGCGAGTCTCATGATGGCGTACACCGAGGCTCCGAAAATGAAAATTTCTTCCTCTCTGAAGTTTGATGAAGGTCCCTTGTAGTCAAAGGTCATAGAGAGTCTCGAGCCAATCCTCCGGGCTCTGTATGGCAGGTATTAACCATCTGTCTTTGCGTAGGGAGTCGAGGAATTGTAGCAGGCGTTCTGTGAAGGGTTCTTGATGTTTATAACCCAATGTCCTGGTAGGGTCCATTCTAGATATCTTCTGGATGTGTTAGTAGGGGTTGGTATCCTTGAAGGAGAAGCTGGTTAAAGGTATGGTTAGAGATTTTGTTGACCTGAGTTTGTAGAAACTTTAATAGACAAGGTAGGAGGGTGCAAAAGGCGATTAGCATGAGTACAGGTCTGAGGAGGGGTAAGAGCCAAGCAACGAGAGAGGAGTGTAGTAGGTCTGTCAGGCTAGTCTTTGTGGGTTTTCTTAGGAGTTCCTCAGCCAAGTCTGTTAACTTTTTGGTCTCTTTAGCTGCTTCCTGCTGACAGGGGGCATTGTATGGGGCAGGATCCTCAGGCTCCGGTGTCCTGGTGGGGGCCCTCATAGCAGTCCTCTGGACGGTTTTGGAGAGGTTGGTGTCCCTGGAGGTACAACTGGTTAAAGTTTTGGTTAGCAGTAGCAGACATGTAGTGTGATACAAGAGATGAAGCTTAAGAATAGGACAGCAAGAAGAAACATAGGCATTAGGATGGGCATTGGCCGGGAGAACCACTGTGAAATGTTGTTCCCTAGACAATTTCAAGAGTCCTCTAATTCCCTTCTCCATTTTTCTAATTCTTTCTTGAGAGGTGCTGCCATTGGGGGAACCCATTAAGCTTGACAGCAGTGGGTGTCAAGAGAATGACCAGATGAGGGCTGGTCCATTGAAGTCCCAATGGAGAGGGTAGAAGATCCGTTTTGGAGAACAAGATGCCCTGGTTTAACAGAAATTGTTATAGGGTGGGGCAGGATCTGGTTTGCATGCTCTCTGAGAAGTTCCCTGAGAAGGCAGGTAGTCAGCCAGAGGAGCAGAGTCTGTTGGAGGCAAGTTTTCTAAGAGAAATGGGTGGCCATACATTATCTAAGACCCAAATAGGAATATTAGGAGGAGCATAAAAGGTGTCTGCTCAGGGACTGCATACCTAGGGATCTAAATTCTGTAAAATCTGATTGGTTAGGATCTTATGGTTCATGTGCTGATTGGAGGTTGGGGCAGAAGAGGAACTCAAGCTAAACTTGAGGCAGGACCGTGACCCTGGGAAACAGAAACTTAAGGGTGCAGTAAGAACTGAAACCTATCGGTGTGATTATTGCCAACAATGTCTGACTTGTTTTTGACATAGAGTCTGACTAACTTTTGCCCTGGTTGGCCTTAATCCACAGTCTTCCTGAATAGCTGGGATTATAGCCATGCACCACCATGCCCAGCCTTCATAATATATCAGGACCATAAAGTAAAACAATTTGAAATTCAGCAGATACTAAGAGGACATGTACAATATTAGTTTTCGAATTCAGGTCAATGAATCCTAATAGTGCCCTGGAAAATTCTGGAATGCAACTGTAACACATAGGAAGTTTCTCCTACAGTGTGCTAATTTCTTGCTCACTGGGACTTCCCAGTTTGTTCTTTTAGCTTGTTTCCTGTCACCTAGGAGCTCGATTTCTGAGCCCTAGATCTCGTGTTGTGGTATAGCATCTATTTGTTTACCTCACGCAAGCCAAACTGTCTCAGGAAGTCATAGCATAGAGAGAGAGAAGTAGAAGCAAGACATGGGAAGTATAAGCTTTCCTACTGCTCAGAGGCTACAGTTGGTTACATTCAGGTTCTACAAGTACTCTGACCTCTCAAAGGTAGCAACAGAGAGGACTGGGGTGTCACAGAAGGTTGAGTGTCTCACAGAAAGGCCTGTGTACTCAGAGTGGTGCAGCTTCAGGGGGTTTGTGCCAAGAATGAGCTGTGATTTACAGTTGGGCTCTATCTAGGTAGGGAGGACCGTTTCAAATAGATGGGCCAAGGCTTGTTTCTGCTTTCTCTTTCTTACCAGAAGTATGTCAGTCACATCAGTATTCTGTGTAATGCCTGCAAAGCGTGCTGTGAGATCGTGGTTCTTGCCCCTTCTGCTGGAGAGTGGCTTAGTGGGCCCTGAGTCCCAGCAGTCTAGCTGGCGGGTTTTGGAAGCCATTCAAACTATTGGAGGGACGTCTTCCAATAGTCTTCCTTGTGTTTGTGAAGCGTGCTGGAGCGCTTTGGGTGTGAGCTTAGTGGGTAATAGTCCTCAAAACAGCTTAGCGATGGAAACAATTTATTTTCATATGATTTTCCTTAAGTACTGTGAACTTCTAAGCACCTCTGTTGTTGGGGGAAGGAATCAACCTGTTCTTATTTCCCTTTAACCCTGTGTTGTGAAGTCCCAGCACCTAAAACAGTCACCACAGTGGGTCACAGAGCAGCACTGCTGTCCAGAGCAGCATAGGCACAGAACATCTGGTGGGGAGGTGACACGGACCCGTCCTAGACCCAGGGGATGATGACGGTAAAGTCCACGGCACATCAAGCTTGCCCGTGCAGCTTTCACTTCCTGCGTGCCCCCCAACTTTTGTAATAGCAACGTCACGGTGACTAACCTGGTTACAGCAAAGGGGGCCAAGAAGCCTTCTTTCCTTGCCCGTCACGGCCAGCCAGGAGAGACCACTTTGGTTCTGTCCCTCATGGATGAATGTAGGTGCGTGAGGCACCAGTGGCTCTGAGCTTTTGCATAGAAGGAAGTGGTGAATCTCTAGCAATAAAGGAAATGCAAATTAAAACCACACTAAGATTCCACCTCACCCCTGTTAGAATAGCCATCATCAGCAACACCATCAACAAAAGGTGTTGGCGAGGATGCGGGGGAAAAAGGAACCCTCTTACACTGCTGGTGGGAATGTAAACTAGTACAACCACTCTGCAAAAAAATTTGGAGGTTACTTAAAAAGCTAAACATTGATCTACCATATGATCCAGCAATACCACTCTTGGGGATATACCCAAAAGACTGTGACACAGGTTACTCCAGAGGCACCTGCACACCCATGTTTATTGTGGCACTATTCACAATAGCCAAGTTATGGAAACAGCCAAGATGCCCCACCACGGACGAATGGATCAAGAGAATGTTGTATTTATACACAATGGAATTTTATGCAGCCATGAAGAAGAATGAAATGTTATCATTCACTGGTAAATGGATGGAATTGGAGAACATCATTCTGAGTGAGGTTAGCCTGGCCCCAAAGACCAAAAATCGTATGTTCTCCCTCATATGTGGACATTAGATCAAGGGCAAACACAACAATGTGATTGGACTTTGAGCACCTGATAAAAGCGAGAGCACACAAGGGAGGGGTGAGGATAGGTAAGACACCTAAAAAACTAGATAGCATTTGTTGCCCTTAACGCAGAGAAACTAAAGCAGATACCTTAAAAGCAACTGAGGCCAATAGGAGAAGGGGACCAGGACCTAGAAAAAAGGTTAGATCAAAACGAATTAACCTAGAAGGTAACACACATGCCCAGGAAATTAATGTGAGTCAACTCCCTGTATAGCTATCCTTATCTCAACCAGCAAAAACCCTTGTTCCTTCCTATTATTGCTTATACTCTCTCTTCTACAAAATTAGAGATAAGGGCAAAATAGTTTCTGCTGGGTATTGAGGGGGTGGGGGGGAGAGGGAGGGGGCGGAGTGGGTGGTAAGGGAGAGGGTGGGGGCATGGGGGAGAAATGACCCAAGCCTTGTATGCACATTAAGAAAACAATAAAAAAAATAGGAAAAAAGAAAAAAAGAAGGAAGTGGTGAGCAGACATGGGCTGAGGTGGAGCTTTGCTGAAGTGCTACGCAAGGTCCCACCATTGTTTCTGTGCTCGTTTTGCATATGAAATACAACTTCGGCCCAGGTTACTAAATAGTAAATAACATCCCTCTTGGAGAGGCATAGTAAGCATTGGTTAGCTTATTTTCTTTACCTACTGTAAGAACTTTTCATTAAATAGGCAAGTTATTCTGAAAAATATGTGAAATAGAGATATAAAAAGCATCCCTTAAATTATCGGCTGTCATCTGTCAGGGTGTGAACTGTGTGATATTACTCATCAGTGAAGAATGCAACATTTGCAGGAACATGGGTGGAACTGGTGATCATCACGTTAAGTGAAGAAACACAGACATTGCATGTTCTCTCTCACGTGTAGAATCTATACCTGAAAAATATTGAACAAAATAAATAAGAAATAAGATGTGCATAGTGGACCAATTGCAATCTGTGTCTTTTTATTACACCATACCTTGACAGCTCCTGCAAATTCTCCCTAACTTTGCTTTCTTCCAGGGCCCACATCATCTTAGTTCCTGAGTTTAGCCTTCCTCTGGAGTACTACCTGATCCCCTTCCTCATCATAGTGGGCATCTGTCTCATCTTGATAGTCATTTTCATGGTAGGTAAATCAAGTCTTAATAACTATAAGTTAGGATGGATGGATCCGAACACGTCCTGTGTGAAAGAGCATGTCTCATATGAGGCCATTTGTATGAAGTTCTGGAGAGGGCAAGGGTGACATGGTGGGAGCCCCCAGAGAGCGACTGGCTCTGGGTGGCAGCGGGGGAGGGGAGCAGAAGATGTGGGGGCTTGCTGCATCTTCATAGAAGCTGGGGCAGCACAAGGGCATAGCGTCTGTCTGAACACGCCGATTTGGATACTTAGGTTTTGTGCATGTCATTGTATGTAAATTCTACCTCAAAAGAAAACAGAGGAGCTATAAAGATACAAAACTCTTAAGTAATGACATATGCTATAGTTTTTTGGGGAAGGTATACTGACGTATAGCTTACTTTGAAGTGCACTGCACAAATTTTGAGGAAAAAAGTAAGATGTATTGATGGGTAACTACAGGAATGGGTAGTTAATAGTGTTAACTGTAGACTCTAGATAGTGGATGTGTTGGTATGTGTCTTTAAATTATTTTGTCTTCCTGAAGTACGTTTGAGAATTCTCATATTAAAATGAAAAGACAGCACAGCATGGGGCTTGAGGGTGAAGGATGGCAGAAGCATTGTGTCTCCAAAATAGTCCTGAGGGAAGGGTGGTTGGGTTGCTTTGCAGGACTTGTAGCGGGCTTGTGAGGGAAGGTTATTGTCATGGTAATTCCAGGATAATGGCTGCCAAAGTCATGAGTGCAGTGCTCTAGAGCCTGTGTGATGTGAAATTTCAAAACATTTGAAGACAGAAGCAGATATGGAAATCCCTCTGTTTTCTCTTTATACACATAGCAAAAGGAATTTACAATGATAGAAGACAATTACATTAATCTAATTTTTTGCTTACTTTTCATAAAGAGTATTTATTTTTTGGCAGTACTGAGGTTTGATCTCAGGGCCTTATGCTTGCTAGGAAGACATTTTGCCAGTTGAACCATGCTCCCAGCCCTTCTGCTTTAGTTATTTTGAAGATGGGGGTCTCACATTTTTGCCTGGACTAGCTGGATCCTTTTATTTATGCTTCCTTTGTGGCTGGGATGACAGGTGTGTACCACCATACCCAGTTTACTGATTGAGATGGGGTCTCACTAACTTTTTTTGCCCAGGATGGTCTTGAGCCACAGTCTTCCCCATCTCTGCCTCCCAAATAGCTGGGATTATAGATGTAAGCCACCATGCGTGGCTGACAGAGGATATTTATTTAACATCCCGTGAGCTCATCAATGTCGTGAAATTATATTAATTTAGAGGCTAAATGCTATCCTTAAAATGTTTAATCATCCTATGACACCGTGATATTTTTCATTTATTTAGGTCTTTCATATCCATCAATTTAGTGATTTTTTTTTGACAATCTTGTGTGTGTTGAAAGGGATTGAACCCACAACCTCACTTTTGTAAGTCTTTGTTGAACTTGTTACATATATAAATTTTTTTTTTTTTTTTTTGCTATTATGAGAGATTTTGAAATGCTGCTTTCTAATTGTTACGGGGATCTAAGAACATTACTGGTTTAAAAACAAACTTTTAATTTTAATTTTGCAGTTCTCTTACTTTACAGAAAAGTCGCAGAGGCAGTTCCTCTCTACCCCTCCTGTGTCCCTGTTGTTAGCATGTTAGTGACTGTGGGTTCATCAGCACTAAGAATCTGATACTGGTGTTTTACTGTCGAGCCCTATTACTTGTGGAGTTCCATTACCAGTTCCTATTATGTCTTCCTCCTGCCCAGGACCCAGTCCGGGCTATCTCCCATGTCCTCTGCTGTGTGACAGTCTCTCGGTCTAGCTGCTCATGGCATTGACAGCCTGGAGGGCTGCTGGCCTGTTATCCTGATGTGTTTTTCTCATGATCATACTGGGTTAGGTTTTTCAAGAAATGTCACTGTGGCGAGTGCCTTTTGTCCCCTCTTGCTGAGTACAGGACATCTATCCACCAGCACTGCTGATGGTGTCCGTGTTCCTTCACCAGTTCTCACGGTGTTTGCCTCCTTTCTGCAGTGGAAAATCGGCCTTTTCCCCTTTGTTCTGTCTTTAGAAGTGAGCTAAGGGTAGTCTACTGTAAAGGACCGCTATCTCTCCCTCACTAGAAATTATTCTGTAAGAAAGAGTTTGTCTTCTCAGCATTCATTCATTGAATGACTATTCATCATGTATATTAGTGTGTACTCAGGTGAATATAGTTTATACTCCAGCACTGCACTGCTTTTCTTGCTTAAGTTGTTTGAGACTTGGTCATTGGGAGCTTTGTTAGCCTGGGTCCCGGGTCCCTCTGATTTCACCCATTCCTTCTGGTTTTAGCACTTTTTTACTGTCTGGTTCAGTACAATGCACAGGCTCAGATTTTCTTTGTTGCAGCTCTGGAATCAGACATGTTTCCCAGGAGGACTGGTTCCTTTTATTGAAGAGTTATAGTTAGAAGCCAGATTTCTACACTGTACAACATCAGTTTTGATATTAACTTGCTGAATTCTCCTGTTCTGGTCATTTGTTTGTTGGATTCTCTTGGATTTTCAAGGTAGAAGCAAGGACGTATAGAAGGTTGGAAAACCAAACAACAAGCAAAGAGAATACTCTTGTCAAATTAGGTGTCAAAGTAAATATTTTTAAGCCGTGAAAATTATAGTTTAAAAACTTAGAGCAAGCATATTAGGTGGAGGCACCTAATGGCCTTTCTCGTGGGTGGCCATTGTGTCTCCTATTCGACACTGTGCTGTATTTTGTGGTACAACAGGGAAAAAACAGTGTGAGGGGCGATATGAGGAAATCCAAGATTTATTTGCTTGTTTTCCTTACATGGGTACTGAATTGCATATTGTTCTTCTAACCCCATTGGTTTTTCTCTGCTTTTTTTCTGTCCATATGTTGGGAGATACTAATTTGTTTTGTAAAATTTAAGAATCCTTGTATTTTGGGGACAAATCCTACTTGCTATGTTATGTAAATTTTGTATTACAGTTTTAGATTGTTCAGATTTCTGACATAGGTCAATCTTACACTGAACATGGATGTAAAAATTTTTAGACACCTGAATATCCAGGTAGGAGAAATCTTTAGTTTTATAGGGTTAGAATAATCTTGACATCAAAACTAGACAATGCTGTGAGCGCAACAGATAGGTGTATAGCTGGAACAGCCACTATAGAAAACAGTATGACAGCTCCTTAAAAAATTTAATGCAGAATTACCACGTAACCTGGAAATCCCAGTTCTGAGTACACTATAGCAAAAACAGTTCAAAGCAAGGATGCAAATATATATTAAACATTCATATTCCGAGAGCATCATTCATGTAGCCATGGCAGAAGCAACTTCTCTGTCTATTGACAGATGGTAGATAAGCAGAATGCAGATGAAAATACAGTGGACCATTAGTGGCATTGGAAAGGAAGGAAATTTTGACAGTGTGCCACAACAAGGGTGAAAGTTGAAGATGGTAAGCCAGTCACAACAGGACGGACCATATGGTTCTGTTACCTGAGGTGCCCAGAGTGGTCAGTTCATAGAAACAGGAAGTAGAGTGGTGACTGGCCAGGACTCGGGTTGCTTAATGGACAGAGTCTCAATTTCACAAGAGGAAAGCCTTTATGGGGCTGGATGATGGTCGTGGTAGGGCAGCAGTGTGAATGCTTTAGCCGTGACTGCCTAAAAAGTCAGGATGGAAAGGATAGGTGATCTGTCTTTTACCGTAATTTCAAAACCACAAAATTAGTCTAGCCTTAAGACTAAAGCTGTCCCTTATTTCCTGTCTTCTAAAACAGTTTTTTAAAACATAAAATTGGGGTTATCTATTGCTGGACTTGTGAGGCTGCCTATAAAAGAAAAAAAATGAATACGTGAGTATTCGGATGGTTTTCTACATCTTAATAAATTTCATTTTTTTCCTTTTTTTTGCAGTACTAGGGTTCCAACCCTAGTTTCAACTCAGGGCCTCATGCTTGCTCTCCCCGAGGCATGTCCTTTTTTGGTTTATTTTTTCAATAGCAGTGCCCCCATGTAACTGGGATCATATGCACACACCAGCACTTCGGCCTATTCATTGAGATGGGGGCTCTCCAACCACTCCTCCCAAGTGGCTGCAATCATAGGTCTGGGTCACCGTGCCTAACCGTTGCTTTCAAGTGCAGCAGGACACATGATCTGTAATATTTGTATTACAAATATTACATAGCAGTGTCACACTTTCTGCCATATTCTGTAAAATGGAGACTCTGATTCTGTACTTTATTTTTGCATTGTGTGTGAGCTTCCATTCTTAACATTATCTTTTGCTTTGGTTTAGTGTATTGCTTTTCTCTTTCTAGCTTGTTCAACCAGATGTTTATTTTTTTCTCTCTAATACATGCATTTCTGTTACAAATTCTTTCTTAACAATTACTTAAGGTATAACTCATCACTTTTGACAAAGATTATTTTTACTCCCATTTGACTCAAATTTTATAAGGTTCATTTTATATAAAAGACTTCTTTAGTCCTCGCTGTTTCCGTGCAGGCAGATGGGGAACTGAGCTGCTCTAACTCCTGGTCTTTCTCTGCCTGTTTACCCATTCTGCCTGAGTTGAAAGGAGGAGTCTTATCTGTGTGTGGCATACTTGGCTTTCTTTTGGGACCAAGCTGTCACGGGTGTTGTTCTGTGCTCCAGGGTTAGTTCTGTAGTTCTACAGCAGGGAGAGGAAGGCCTTCTCATTCCAGAGTCACCCTTGTTTGTGTCCAGTGGCTAAGGTGGCCTAACCCTGTGGCTCTTAGGAGCTCAGTCTCTTCCAGGGAGTGGGTTACCCCAGCCTCCTCCATCCCCCTGCTCCTGATCTTGTTGATTGTGTTGCTAGAGTCTAGGTGATGAGGAGGCCTACCCAGGAGCTGCTGCCCACTGGGATTGGCCCTGGGACTTACCAGGTGTTTCACTAAGGTTTTAAATGTCCATAATTTGTGTTTTCCAACACTGTAATTGATTTTTAATTTTTACTAGCATGTATTCATTGTACAGAGGCATTTCGTTGTGCATGTAATATACTTTGATCAAATTCAGCCCCACATTACCTTTTGTCTTCCCTTCCCCACTTTGTCAGCAGTGTCTTATGGTCTCGTTACCCATGTTCATGCATGTGCGTGGAGTGCTTCGCTTATATTCACCCCTTCACCCTTTCATTTCGCTCCTTCCTCCCTGGTAATCCCCAGACACCGCCTGCTCCTCACTCCTGTCACTCAGGTTTTAAGGTCTAGATGTCGCATGTGAAAGAGAGCACATGATTTTTGTCTTTCTCAGTCTGCTTATTTTGCCTAACGTGATGATCTTCACTTCCACCCCATTTTCCTGCAACCACGTATTTCCTTTTTCCTTTTTTTTTTGGAGGGGAGTTAGTGACCCATATGGGGAATGAAATTTCATTCTTCTTTATGACTGAGTAGTATTCCATTGGGTATATGTCTCACATTTTCTTTATCCATTCATCAGTTGGTGGGCACCCAGGCTGATTCCAGAGCTCGGCTGTTTTGAACAGTGCTGTAATAAACGGTGTGCAGGTAGCTCTGTTGTATGCTGCCTTATATCCCTTCCGGTATATGCTGAACAGTGGAACAGGAGAATCGTACAGTAATTCTGTGTGTAGTTTTTTGAGGACTGCCATACTAATCTCCAAAGTGGCTATACTAATCTATGTTCCTCCCAGCAGTGTAAAGGATTCCTTTTCCCGCATCCTCAGCAGCATTTGCTGTTTGTTTTCTTCATGATTGCAGTGACTGGGTAAGATAGAATCTCTGTGCAGTTTTTTGTTTTTTTTTTTTTTTTTTGTTAATGGGACTGGGGTTTGGATATCCAATTTTCCCAATCCCATTTGCTGACGAGCCGTCTTTCTCCATGGATGTCTTTGTTGAAGCCAGATAGCTGTCACTTTCTGGGATTGTTTCTGGATATTCTGCTCTATCTGCCAAGGTGTCTGTTTTGTGCCGGTACCATGCTGCTTTTTGCCTGCTTGTTGTTGTACTGTGGGTCTGTTGTATAATGACACTCCAGCATTGTTTTGTTTGTTTATTTGTTTTTCTTTTTGCTCAGGATTGCTTAGGCTTTTGTGTTTCCATACAGATTTTGTGCTCCTTTAATAAATTTTAGGGTTGCTTTTTCTATTTCTCTGAAAAATGATACTGGAATTTTTATGGAAATTGCATTGAATCTGTAGGTTGCTTTTGGTGGCACAACTATTTTCACAATATTAATTCTGACAATCCATGAACATGGGAGTTTTTCCATATTCTAGTGGCTTCTTCAGTTTTTTCTTAGAGGTTTTATGTTTTTCATTGTAGAGATCTTGCACCTCCTTTGTTAGGTTTATTTCTGTTTTTTGGTTTTTTTTCAGACAGTTGTCAGGGGAGTTATTTTCTGACCCCTTCCTCAGTCTACATAGAAAGACAACTACCCTTGTGTCCTGCTGCTTTGCCCATAGCATGTCACTCAGGTGAGTTTTTGTGGGGTCTTTAGGGTGTTAAGATATAGGATCCTATCATCTGCAGGCAAGGATAATTTGACTTCCTTTCCTATTTGTATCCCTTCTTTCTTTTTGTCTTATTGCTCTAAGAATTCAAGCACTGTACTGAATAAGAGTGGAGTGAGTGGACACTTTTGTCACATTCCTGTAAGAAAAATGATCTTTTCTATCAAAGTATTTGTTAACCTCTTAGATTACTTAAAAATTCCTCAGGTCGCCATCTTAGGTGACTTGCATGTTTAAAGGGTCCTTGCTTCTTCCGGATTCCTGTACAACTCCATTGTCCACCAAACTGCATGCCCTCACCCATCCCCCAAGCCTTTTAGCAAATTGGGAAAGACTGTGAATCTTTGACCTGGACAAATCCCAGGTGAGGGGCAGGTACAACTGTGTCAGGGAAATAAGGAGGAGCCACTGTCAGCCATTTTGTGCCTGTGTGTTTACTTTAGCAGGAGTGAGCACATGCTTGCACCCTCTTGACAATTGCCTTGTCAAGATTTTCTTTCTCTTGTGTGTCTGTTTTCGGCACCAGAGGGTTAATAATTCCAACATTCCTGAGTTAAGAGGAAGTGGTTTCAGTTTTTACCCATTTAGCATGATGCTGGCTATGGGTTTGCAAGTGTTGAGGTACATTCCTGGTATTCCTAATTTGTTCAGGGAGTTTATCATGAAGAAATGTTGAATTTTGTCAGATTCTGCAACGATTGAGATAATAGTGTATTTTTGTTTTTACTCTGTTTATGTGATGCATTGTGTTTATTGATTTGTGTGTGTTGAAATATCTATACATCTTCGGAATGAAGCCAACACACTGTATATGATCTTTGTAATGCCATTGAGTTCAGTTTGCAGGTATTGTATTGAGAGTTTTTGCATCTATGTTTATTAAGCAAATTGGTCTGTAACTTTTCTTTTGGTTGTATATTTTTCGGTTTTACTATCAGGGTAATACTGGCTTCATAGGATGAGTCTGGTGGCATTGCTTCCCTTTCTATTTTGTGGGATAGTTTGAGGAGGATTGATGTTAGTTCTTTAATGATCTGCTGGAAGTTAGCAGTGAATCTATCCAGTCCTGGACTTTTCTTTTTTGGGAGACTCAATTATTCTTCAGTTTCGTTGCTTGTTATAGATGTGTTTAGGTGGTTTATATCTGCCTGGTTCAATTTCGGTATGCCACATACATCTAGAAATTTCTTCTAGATTTTCCGGTTATTAGAATATGAGTTTTCGAAGCATCCCGTAATAACCCTCTGAGTTTCATTGGTGTTTGTTGTGATAGCCCCTTTCTCATCTCTTCTTTCATAATCTGGGTCTTTTCCCTCTTTCTTTTGGTTAGTTTGACTAAGAGTTTGTCAACCTCATCTGTCTTTGCAAGCAACAAACTCTTTATTTCATTGACTGTGTATTTTTCTTTTAGCCTCCATTTCACTAATTTCTGCCCAGTTCCTCATTATATCTTTCCATCTACTCCCTTTGGGTTCTGCTTGTTCTTGTATTCCTAAGAGTTTGAGGTGTCTTTTTGGGTTATTTATTTGGGATCTCCCTAACTTTTTAATAAAGGATCTATAGCTATAAACTTCCCTCTTAGCACTGCCTTTGGGTATGTCCCAGTTCCAAATGTTCTGGTTGGTTATGTTTTCATTTTCATTTGATTGAAGGATTTTTTCTTTACTCCCTTACTTCTTCAATGACCCACTCATCATTCAAGAGTGAATTGCTCAGTCTCCATGCCTTTGGATATTTTCTGTGGTTTCTCTTGTTATTGATGTCTAGTTTTATTCCACTGTGGTCTGATAAAACAAGGAAGTTATTTCAGTTGTCTTGTATTTGTTAAGTCTTGCTTCATCTCCTGAGATATGGATGTTTCTTTGTTTTGGAGAAAGTTTCCATGGGCTGCTGAGGAGAATGTGTGTTCTGTGGCTGTTGGGTGCAGTATTCTATAGATGCTTGGTAAGTCCCTTTGGTTTGATTGTTTCATTTGGTTCTGAACATTGCTTGATTTTTTTGTCTGGATGATGTGTCTGTTGGCGGGAGTGAGGTATTAAAGTCATCCACTATTATTGTGTTGGGTTTGTCTGAGCTTTTATGGGCAGTTGTGTTTCCATTATGAAATTGTGTGTGCCAACATTCAGCGTAGATATGTTTATAATTGTTATATATTCCTGATGGATTGTTCTTTTTGTCAATATAAAGTGACTTCTTTGTCTCTAAACTTTGAAATATGCTTAGTCAGGTATGAATATAGCTACTCCAGCTTGCTTTCAGGCTGCATTTGCTTGGAAAATCATTTTCCATCATGCACCAGTGGCTCTCACCTGCAATCCTAGCTACTCAGGGGGCAGAGATCAGGAGAATCATGGTTCGAAGCCAGCCTGGGCATATAATTTGTGAGACCCTATCTCAAAAAACCCTAGCACAAAACATTGGGCTGGTGGGGTTGGTTCAAGGTGAAGGCCCTGAGTTCAAACCCCAGTACCAAAAAAAAGAAAGAAAGAAAATCATTTTCCATCCTTTCACTTTAAGTGTGTTTGTCTTTGCCAGTGGTGTGCATTTGTTGTAGGTAACAGTAGGTTCTGTCTTGTCTTTTAATCCAGTCTGTGTCTTTTGATTAGAGAATTAAGACCATTCACATTCAGAGTTAATTTAAATGTATTAAGTCATTCCTGCCATTTTGTTGTTTTTGTAGTTTGATTCTTTCTTGCTCATTTGCTCAAATACTTGTTTAGTGAGATTTAGTCTTTCCCATATTTTCATGGTTGTGTTTTTCTTCCTCTTCTGTGTGTAGGATTTCTTTAGGTATCTTCTGCAGTACTTATGTAGTGGTCATGAATTCCTTTAGCTTTTATTTATCATGGAAGGTTTTTATTTCTCTTTCATTTAGGACAGATAGCTTTGGTTTTACAAGGTTGACATTTACTTTCTTTTGGGGTTTAAAATGTATCATTCCATGCCCTCCTTGCTTTTAAAGTTTCTTTTGCGATATCTGCTGTTATTTTCATGGTTTGCCTTTGTAGGTGGTTTGGTGCATCTCTCTTTCAATATTCTAGTCCTGTATACTTTATATTTTAATTATAATATGATGTGGGGAGGTTCTGTTCTGGTCTTGTCTGGTGTGCTAAATGCCTCCTTTGCCAGAATTACTGCTTTCTCAAGATTTGGGAAGTTATCTGCTTTTAAGTTATTGAATGTGTTTTTTGTACCTTTAGCTTGCACTTCTCCTTCTTTTATGCCTATGATCGTAGGTTTGGTCTTTTGAAAAAAATGGCAGCCCAGCTCATACATTTTCTTGCATGTCCTGCTCATACATTTTCTTTTTTCTTTATTTTCATCTGATTTTTGTAACTCATCTGCTGTGTCTTCAAGCCATGCTGTTCTGTCTTTCATTTCGTCCAGTCTGCTGGTGCAGCTTCCCACTGTGTTTTTCATTTGACTTACGGAGCTTTTCATTTCCAGAACTTCAGTTTTGTTTTCTTCAAGTTCCTGTGTCTTTGTTGAATTTCCCATTCATATCTTGTATTGCCTTCCTTATCTCACTTGGTTATTTCTCTTTTAATTCATTGAGGTGTTTATTTGTATGTGTCCTCTTTAATTTCATTGATCATTCTTTTGAGTTCCTTATTTGAGATGTTATTTAATTCACTGTAATTCAGATCCTTTGTTGTGGGATTTTTTTTTTTTTGAGGTGTCAGCCTTGGGTATTTTTATTTGTTTGTTTTTCTCTCATTTGTGTTTCTGCATTGAGATCTGCTCATGCGAGGTCAGGTCATTGCTTGGAGGCTTTAATCACTATAAGTTTTTTCAGTTGCATATATTCTATGTTCTGGCAGAACTGGGAAGTAGCAGGGTTGATGTGCTATTTGTTCACTACTTGCCTGGGGAACAACTTTGCAATAGTAGTTTCACAATTCAAAACCAAACCAGATATTTACATGAAACAAAAAAATTGAGACGTCACATATGCCCCAATTGCATCATCGATGAAAGGGACTGGGGTTCTCATATGACTCACAAGCTGGGGTTTAAAAATTAGGTACAAAAATAACAACAAAAAAACCCAAAAAGAAACAGACACAAAAGAAATAAAAGAGGAAGAAAAAATAAAAATTAGTAAAAATAAGGAGGATGAGAGAAGGAAAAAGGACAAAGGAAGATGGGGAGAAGGGGACAGAGTGTGAATGAAGGTATGCAAAACAGTGTGTACAGGAATATAATTAACTTCTTGTGGAGAAAGATGCTACCATCAGGGATTGCAAAAGAATACCAAAGACAAAAAATAGAGTAGACGGTAGACTACAGTAAGAACGTATAAAACAGAAATTGAAACCATGAGATGTTTTGCTTCTTATTGAGGAGAGTCCTCAGCACAGTGGACGCTCTTCTCATCCCTGCCCCTAAGCTTCTCTCTGGTGCTCCTCACGTGTTCCTCTAGGCCTGGTGTTGCTTGGGATTCCCCTTTGGGTTTGGCCAGTGTGCAGTGATCCATGGTTGCCTAAAGCTCTGGACCAGGGGCCACAGCTGGAGTGAGACAATAAAGAGCCTGTGGAATGGCAGCAGTTCCAGCAGCTGGGCTGCTCTGGGCTGGCACAATTCTGCCCCATTGCAGGGTTCTGGTGGGCATTGAGGACCTCTGGGCACTACTAGTGGGCCTCGGAGCACTCCGCCAAGTGTGTCTGCTCTTGTGTGTGTGTGGTACGGGGGCTTGAATTCAAGGCTTCATGCTTGCTAGGCAGGTGCTCTACCAATTGAGCCATGCGTCCAACCCAAGTGTGCCCACTCCTCAATCCGCTCCTTGTCCTGCTCCCGGAATCCAGTGGCGTCTCTGGCTTGTATTCAGTGAGCTTTTCCCTTTTCTGCCTGAGTCTCTGGTTTGATATTTACTTTGCAGAATTGCAGGTGAATAGCTCTTGTCACTTGTATCTACCCCAGGCTTGGTGGTGGGTTGAGGGATGTAGCCAGTTTTCCCATGCCCACCCTTTTTCCTGAGCAGGGGACTCAGGTGCTGGGTGTCATCTGCCTGACAAGAGGAAACCTTGGCACCTTTGATCCTCCTTGCAGAGAGACTTGGGGACAGCTGCAGACACACGTATAGGATGAGCTGGGTGGCAGGTTTAGGGCGTAGTTGGGTAAGGAGTACTCTGCCACGCTTGCTTGTCCCCTGTGGGGGACACAGTCACGGGCTGGCTCCCATCCTGCAGGGCCAAGGCTTGCCCACCTGTACTTAGGTGGCTCTTAGCACAGTGGGCTGGCTGTAAGTTGAGGATAGAACAGACCAGCTCCACTTCTGATGGGCTGCGACACCCGAGCAAAGCTTTCTCTTTGTTTTGTTTTGTTTTGTTTTAAATAGATCTAAAGTTGTATGTTAGCCCCTGGCTGACTACTTTTAATGGCGCCTTCCCCCGGGTTACTAACATGTCCACCTTTCCTTGTAGCCATGTGCCTGAGGTTTTATTTCTGGTCATGGACACTCAGGAATGTGATGGGTGACTGTGCTCTGCTGTCATTTCCAGTCCAAACCTTTTCTTGTTATTTCTGATTCAGTTGCATTGTAGTCAGAAACCATTTCATGTTCTGGATTCTTTGGTTGTTTTCAAATGCCTGCTTTGTGCTGTGGTTTTACGGTTAAATTTTGTAAGTATTACTTACACATGTGAAAAGATTTGAAGAAAGCAGAGTTATATGTCCTTTAGTTCAAATTTAAAAATCTTTAGTATTGTAACAACTTATTAAAATACAGTTCAAATAACAAAATAGACCCATTTAAAGTGTGCAATTTAATAACTGTTAGTGTAGTCACAGAATTGCATAACCTTCACCACAAGTGTCAGCAGTGCTAAGCAATAGAACAAAATTGTGAGTCAATTTTATTATTTTGAATTGTTCAGTAGCCAAATTTTAAAAAGAAACACATGAGATTGCCAGGTGCTGTGTCTCACACCTGTAATCCCAGCTATTTGGAGGCAGAAATTGGGAGGATTGCATTGTGAGGCCAGTGCATGCAAACTCCAACTAAACCAATAAAAAGCTGAGCATGGTAAGAGGATCTCAGTTCAGGCCAGCCTGGGCATGAAGATGAGACCCTGTTTGAAAAATAACTAAAGCAAAATGTGCTGGAGGTATGGCTCCCATGGTAGGCCACCTGCCTAGCAAGTGCAAGGCCCTGAGTTCAAATCCCAGTACCAAACAAAGAAACAAATGAGATTAATTTTAATACTATATTTACTTAACTTAATAAATCTAAAATGTATTTCAACATTGAAGTAATATAAATAATTATGGTTGTATTTTGACATTCTTTTTGTACCAAGTGTAAGGAAATATAGGCCCCAAAATGACCACGTGGAGAGGAGTGATCTGGCCAAGAGATTCTTTATTGCCAGAGAAATTGTGGGAGAGGGAGAGAGCAGAGAGAGCCAAGAGAGCAAGAGAGAGAAGGGCAGGTGCTTAAATACCCCTCAGTGAGACTCAGCATGATCTGATTGGTTAGGATCTTATGGTTCATGCTGATTGGAGGTTGGGGCAGAAGGAGGATTCAACCTGGACTTGAGGCAGGACCGTGACCCAGGAAAACAGAAGCTTAAGGGTGCAGTGAGAGCTGAAACCTATCGGCGCCATTACTGCCAACATTCCTCCCTTTTTTGTTTGTTAAGGAAGGGGGGCGTTGTGTTCGCTCTGGCTTCTTCGAGCTGGCAAGGGGCAGCGTAGGGGAAGGGAGGGTCAGTTGGCAAACAGTGTTGGGGTGGTGAGTCTCATGATGGCGTACACCCAGGCTCTGAAAATGAAGATTTCCTCTTCCCTGAAGTTGATGAAGGTCCCTTGTAGCCACAGGTCATAAAGAGTCTCGAGCCAATCCTCCGACCCCCGCATGGTGGGTTTCAGCCAACTATCCTCGCATTTTGGAGAGGTTGGTATCCCTGGAGGTACAACTGGTTAAATTTTTGATTAGCAAGAGCAGACATGTAGTATGATACAAGGGAGGAAGCTCAAGAATAGGAGAGCAAGAAACAGGCATTAGGATGGGCATTGGCCAGGAGAACCACTGTGAAATGTTGTTCCCTAGACAATTTCAAGAGTCCTCCAATTCCCTTCTCCATTTTCTAATTGTTTCTTGAGAGGTGCCGCCATTGGGGAAACCCATTAAGCTTGACAGCAGTGGGTGTCAAGAGAATGACCAGATGAGGGCTGGTCCATTGAAGTCCCAATGGAGAGGGTAGAAGATCCGTTTTGGAGAACAAGATGCCCTGGTTTAACAGAAATTGTTATAGGGTGGGGCAGGATCTGGTTTGCATGCTCTCTGAGAAGTTCCCTGAGAAGGCAGGTAGTCAGCCAGAGGAGCAGAGTCTGTTGGAGGCAAGTTTTCTAAGAGAAATGGGTGGCCATACATTATCTAAGACCCAAATAGGAATATTAGGAGGAGCATAAAAGGTGTCTGCTCAGGGACTGCATACCTAGGGATCTAAATTCTGCAAAATCCTATAACTGCCAGGAAAGCTGTAAGCTGTCTTATGGTATAGGGGGTTGGGAAACAGAAGATTGGGTTGATGCATTTATGACTCAGTGAGTGAGTCTGTCCCTTTAAGGCCACACCTAGGTAGGTGACCTGTGGGAGGCAGGGCCTGTCAGGATTTAAATGTAACAGTCTTGGATAAAAGAGAGCTTTAGTTCATTATTTTATATAAAATGACACTTTTAACTTTTAAATGTTTTTACCATATTTAGATAACACTGTTACAAGGTGGTCATTTAAGACACATAAGCAAATATGTAAATGAACTCTGATTTAGTAGTACTAAAGCTTGACAAGATCAGCAGAAAACACAAATAATTTCTTTGATAAAATCCTTCTCTGTAATGGTTTTTTGTAGATGTTACTCAGAGCAGAACAATATTAAGATAACCTTGTTATTTCATAGACAGAGGATTTAATTTACTTTGACATGACCCTAAAAATCTTTTAGGCAACTCTTAGATTATATTTAACTTTAACTTTATCACACATCGAAGTTTTTTATTATACACTTTTAAACTTACTCAGACCTTCATACAACATACTAAACCCTTTGATGGTTTGTCTTCATCTTTCCAATTTGAAACAATCTTTAGGACAAACGCCTTCTTTGCAAAATCCCTTCTCATCCAAAAAACCATTCCTTTTTCCTTTAACTTCTCAAAAAAATACATTTATTACCTATCTATATCCTTTCCAGTTGCTTACTTTGTAATTTGTATTTTAAAATTAACTTTTATAAGAATTTTAAATTTATTATAGGGACTGGAACAACTAATTAGTAGCCCTTGTTGTTTTTAGGAATAGGCATAAGGCCTCATGTCCCTCAGGCTTGAGGGGATGTTGTTTTAGGTGTGGAAACTGTGAGGGATTTTTGAGTTTTATTTGAATAGGGAGGGCCGTCCTGGCTCATCCTACACTCATCTCATCAGTCCACACGTGGAATCTCTTTGTTCCTGAAGGAGGGGGCAGCAGAGATAGCTGCCTGGGGGGAGGAGAATTTGAACTTTAATTGAGATACTAAATCCCGTCCCAGCAGGGACACTGGAGTTTTAGGTACTATGGGGAAAGAGTGACAGAAGAGGAGGTCTCCCCAAGAGCTGGCCAAAGGTCAGGTAAACGAGCACTCTAGGGGCTGGCCAGATTTGCCCCGAACGATAACTTTTGTCATTGGACCAGGGACCCGGAGAAAAAGGTAAAACAGAGAAACAGGCTCCACTGTCTAGGAGGAAAATGGCCTTTTTTTTCCTGCCATTATGGTTCCTCAACACTGATGCCAAGAAGTGGAATGTGGACAGGAGGCTTGGACCCATCAATCCATAGGAGGTGGCATCTCACCTTCCATCAGGTGACGGGGTCACTTAGACCTTCAGTGGTTACCCTTGCAGAGGGCAGGGTCCTGGTTGGGGGTGGGGCTGTCTCCCGGGCTGTCCCCCCTTAAGCATTCTCTGCAGAAGTGCCCCTCCTGTCCACCATGGTAGCAAGTTCAGGATTCAGGCCCCAGTCAGGTGGGGCCCTCTCTGAGAGCAGCAATGAGGCCATGGTGTCTCTTATATTTTTCTCTCCTGTTAGTAAGGTCCTGGACATACAGACGTAGCCATAAATACAGACGTGGCTAGCTGTATTACTTGGCTCAGTTACTTTTCCCTTCAGCCACAGTCTGGGTTTTTTACGAATATCTGGGACTGACTGTTAGAAATTTATCTTTGAGGAGAAGCTCTCTCACCTGTAACTCTGAGTCCACCGTGGTATGCTTTCTGATAGGTTGTTGCTGTAAAGCAAAGTTGTTATTTTACATTGACACCTGACACTCTGGAGAGCAGGTCTCTGAACTGTTCTGGGCCTCAGTTGCCTCGCTTGAAGAATGAGGGATCTGGTCTAAGTTAAACTACGTTTTTCCACCATGAGATGGCTGAAGTGACATTAATGCCACTTACCTTCTTTACCATTTTTTATTTTTTTTTTTTTTAGTAATGCTGGGGAATTGAACCGAGGGCTTTGCACATGCTGGGCAGACATTCTCCCATTGAGCTACTTCCACAGCCCCAAATATTTTTGTTATTATTTCTTACTTTGGCTGTACTGGGCTTGAACTCAGGACTTTCTGCTTGTAAAGCGGCACTCTACTGCTTGAGCCATATACTCATTTCCAACCTGAGCGGCCTGGGCCAGAACCCATTGCTTTTCTAATGAGAGAAATTTGTATAGGGGAGTTCAGTTTACTTTTTTTTTTTTTTTTTTTATAGAAAAGGTCTATTGTAATTTAGGGAGCCCTGTGAAGGCCATTTCTCTTGGTCACCCAAGGCATACTGAGGCCGACCTCAGTACAAAGCTTCCAACATCTACCAGCCAGAAGACTGGAAGATGCAGGTCCCATCTGGAAAGAACAAAACGTTAGGATCCTGTCTTTTAGCTAACAGCAGGCAGCCTCTTTAATAAAGGCTACCTTTTTAACAAAGAAATCATTTGTAAAGTTAGAGAAGGGCATTCAGAGGGCATTTCAGGCCAATAACAGTGGCATACGGGACAACTAGTGTTAATATTTGGAGGGAAAAATTTATGCTGAGCCAAAGGTATAGAAGATTCTAAATGAGAAGTTTAGAGACCACAGTAATGTCTATTTAGTTATTTCTGGAACTATAAGCTTGAGCTAAAAATTGGCTTACAAGGACTGAGTCTCATGCCCTGAGGTGTGAGGTGGGGCTAGGAGCAGGACTTGTGCAAGGCCACTCCCTCCACACACACGTGGGACAAATGACCCTGACTGCCTAGGCCTCATCCTGTGGCCCGTCGCCCCTCCCCCTTCCCGTGTACTCTGTGCGTTTATTTTAGGGGACGTTTCAGCAGGCTGCAGCCATCGCCACGTGTGGCTGGCGGCCCAGGTTGTGCTGGGTCCTGTCTATGGATTTTCTTAGCTATGGCAGACATTTTTGCTGTGAGCGCGACTGTTTGCTTTCCCTCCTCCCCTTGTGGGGGTGGAGTTACGGTGTGAGTATGGCAGCTGCAGTTTTTGCAGGCGCTTTTGTGAAGCAGCTGACTTAAAGTTACGTTAGACCGAGAGGCCTGGCAAACTAGTTGGAATAACTTAAGTCATAAGTACCATGCTACAGGTTTTTCATGGGAGGCAGGGTCCCAGTAAGCCCAAGGAGGGGAAGGCAGACAGAGACAAAGGACACGTGGTGAGACCATGGAGGAGGCAGAAAAGGTGTGCTGACATCTTAGGTAAGGGAGGGGAAGGCAGAGCCTGGAGGCATGACACAAGCTTAAGGGATTAGCCATCACCTGTGTCTGTAGGTTGCTCCCATTGATTGGTACTGACAGGCTTTCAGGAAACGAAACCTCCACTCTCCGGTCACAAAACCTCCACTCTCCGGTCACCGAATAAAGCATGAGCTCTCTCAGAGCTGGAATCGCCTCGAGGTCAGAATTGGCAAGGAGTGGCTTGCTTAACTCCAAGACAGGGAAAGTTTTTCAGGAAGATAGGAGGAGATAGGTATGGTCTGTCAAGTGGGGAAGGAGGAGGTTTGTAGAGGAATTGGCTGATTTAGAAACTGGTTTACAGGCTGATAGAATCTGCACAGGGGATCAGAAAGTACAGAGGGAGGATTTGAAGTCAGAGAGCCGGATTTAGACGGAGGTTTGAAAAGACTTGGACATAATGGAAACTCTCCCCATCGTCCCAGTTGCTCACAGTAGTTATATGTCCCATAAAAGGTTGGGATTTAAAGACCCAAAAAGGGGCCAGTGATTTTGGTTGCCTAAAGGATAAGTGGGCCAGATTTGAGTGCAAAAGCAGATTAAATTTTTGGTTTTCTATCTGGGGTCAAACCCAAGGTGTCTAAATTATTGAGGAGTCATCTCAGTGGGGAGTCAGACGGCAGAGAAGACGTAGAGGCACCCATTATGAGGGACCCGGTCCCGGAATGGGAGAGGAGGATATTATGTACTGTGAAGCATCCTTGCACAGCACAAATATCCGAGAAAACACAAAGCGCATGTGACCCAGCCGTTGCTGAGTTCAGGTGGTTTGCAGGCCAGAAAGGCCCATGGAGGCTATGGGTCACCTGGCGCCAGGCTTTTCTTGGAGGGTGGCCTGTGAGGGCCGAGGATGACAAGAATAGACCCAAGCCTGTGGCAGATAGGGAGATCTTTCCCCACGTCTGGGTCCCAGGGATGATCTGAAAGGGGAAATGTTGAAACCCCAGAGACACCGAAGGGAGAGACCGCAATGGGAACCCAATAGGGGTGTGTGGACTCACCAAAGAATGTCCGGTGTTGGATGCAAGCAGGGCGATCGGGAGGATGAGTCCTGGCCAGTCACGTCCTCAGGGTGGTTGTGGGGCGAGTCGGAATCGGGGTCCCACCAAGATTAGTGGGGAGCCCCACCCCTAGTCACGGCACCAAATGTAAGGAAATACAGGCCCCAAAATGACCACGTGGAGAGGAGTGATCTGGCCAAGAGATTCTTTATTGCCGGGTGTGAGAGGGAGAGAGCAGAGAGCCAAGAGAGGGAGGGAGAGAGGGGCAGGGGCTTAAATACCCCTCAGTGGGACTCAGCATGATCTGATTGGTTAGGATCTTATGGTTCATGCTGATTGGAGATTGGGGCAGAAAGAGGATTCAAGCTGGACTTGAGGCAGGACCGTGACCCTGGAAAACAGAAGCTTAAGGGTGCAGTAAGAACTGAAACCAATCGGTGCCATTATTGCCAACATTCCTCCCTTTTTTGTTTGTTAAGGAAGGGGGGCGTTGTGTTCGCTCTGGCTTCTTCGAGCTGGCAAGGGGCAGCGTAGGGGAAGGGAGGGTCAGTTGGCAAACAATGTTGGGATCCGAGTCACGGCACCAAATGTAAGGAAATATAGACCCCAAAATGACCATGTGGAGAGGAGTGATCTGGCCAAGAGATTCTTTATTGCCGGAGAAATTGTGGGAGAGGGAGAGAGCAGAGAGAGCCAAGAGAGCGAGAGAGAGAAGGGCAGGTGCTTAAATACCCCTCAGTGAGACTCAGCATGATCTGATTGGTTAGGATCTTATGGTTCATGCTGATTGGAGGTTGGGGCAGAGGGAGGATTCAAGCTAGACTTGAGGCAGGCCTGTGACCCTGGGAGGCAGGGCCGTGACCCAGGAAAACAGAAGCTTAAGGGTGCAGTGAGAGCTGAAACCTATCGGTGCCATTATTGCCAATACCAAGTCTTTGCAATCTGGTATGAACTTGCTGCTTTCAGCACATCTCAGTTTGGACTAGGTGTGTTTCAGGTTCTCACTGGTGACATGGACCTGGTGGCTACCCAATTAAACCACATAGATCTACAGTCTTAGAATTCTTTTACTGCTTTAATTGTAGATTGCTATGCCTGTTTTTGTAATTCTCTCATAGTTTTGTTATTTTCTAGATGGAGTATGTTTTCTCTTTGTCATTCCTGTCACCTTAAACTCTACTTCATAGGCTAGCTCTCCTTTTATTTAGTATGTTTATGACATACCTTCATCCCCTTATTTTTTTATATTTGTTTTTTCCTTCATGGATCATTGAGTTTTGTTTTGTTTTGTTTCTGAGACAGGGTCTCACCGTGTAGCCCACACTGGCCTGGAATTTACAATCCTCCTGTCTCCTCCACCTCCCGAGTGCTGAATACACCTGTGTGCTTTGCTGTGCCATCCAGTTTTGTCTTGTACATAGCATATTGTTGGATTTTTTGCTGTACAGTGTGATACACTCCTTTAAAATCCAACAAACTTGATCCATTTACACTTACGTAGTCACATATGTAATTGGATTAATGTTTGCATTTTGTTCTGTTTTTGCTTCTGTGTAATTCTTCTTTTCCCATAGTGGGGTTTGAATCAGAGCCTTATGCTTGTTAGACAGGTGCGCTACCATTTGAGCCACTCCACCAATCCTTTTTTCTGTTGGTTTTTGTTTTCGAAATAGGGTCTCTTGAACTATTTGCCCAGGCTAGCTTTAAACCGAGATCCTCCTGATCTGTACCTCCCACAGGTGTGAGCCACCAGTGCCTGACTTCTTCTGTGTAAATTTGGATTACTTAAATTTACTTTCTTTTATGATGTGAGAGCATATATCATATTGCTATGCTTAATGGTTACAGTTAAACTTTAAAACCATGTTTATTGAGACACAACTGACATCATAAACTATACGTATTTAAATTGTACAGTTTGGTAAGTTTTGACATATATATGCATACATACACGCACACACACCCCTTTAAAACCATCACCACCTAATCAAGACAATGAGAGACCAGGTTCTGTGGCTCACCCCTATAATCCTCTGACTCAGGATGCAGAGGTCAGGAGGATCACAGTTTGAGGCCAGTCCCAGCAACAGTTAGCAAGACCCCCACCTCAGCCTATAAAAAGTTGGGCATGGTGGTGCATGCCTGCCATCAAGCTAAGTGGGAAGCCAAACTCGGAGGATCTCAGTCTGTAGCATGAACATGAGACCCTATTCCAAAAATAACTGAAGCCAAAAGGGGTTGGGGGTGTGGCAAGCACAGGGTCCCGAGTTCAAACCTCAGCATTGCCCCCACCAAGAAAAGACAATGAGATGTCCCTTACCTCACAGTTCTCTCACGCCCCTTAGTGAACTCTCTCTCGTCCCTTCCAGGTTCCCTTCACATCACGCTTCTCTTGTCCCCAGACCACAAGTCTGAGTTTCTTCACTGTAGATTAGTTTTTTGCAGGTTCTGTGAATGGAGTCGTAAACTTTTGCTCTTTCATGTCTGTGGTCTCAGCATGATTATTTTGTTACTTATTCCTTTTATTGATGAGTGATATTGGATGGTATGCCACAGGTTGTCACTTGTCTGCTGGTACACATTGGCTTGTTTCTGGTTTCTGGCTATCAAATAAAGCTGACATGGATATTTATGTCCATGTTGGTGTTTGCACATACGCTTTTATTTCTGATGGGTAAGTATATGTGAGAGTGGGGTGATTGGGTCAATAATATGTGTTTAAACTGATAAAAAATTGCCAAACTGTTTTCCAAGACAGTTGTACCATTTTACAGTCTCACCAGAGGAGTGTGAGAGCCATTTTTACTCCATTGCACATTAGCCTTTTATTTTGAGGTTATTCAGTTCAGACAGGTGTAGAGCAATACTGAGTTGTGGCTTGATGTTTTTCCTGTTGATGAGAGCTTGTTTGTCATGTCTACACTGTCTGTGATGGCAGTATCTGTTCAAATGTTTTGACTATTTTTTCCAATTGGGTAGCTTGTTTTTACTGAGTTTTACATGATCTTTATACATTCTAGTCTCGAATCCCTTGGCTGGTATGCAGTTTGGAAATATTTTGGAAATAAAAGCTTCTCTTTTATATTTTAAGTGTCTTTTGAGGACACAAATTCTTAACTTTGATGTCAAATGTTTCTTTTATGGGCAGTGTTTGACACTTGGTCTGGTCCTGTGGACTTCCCTTTCATCCTTGGAAGTCTAGACTTTATAGTTTAAAGTGTTTGTGTCCTTTATCTGGTTTTTCGGATTTTTGTAGTGGGGTATTCTTTATTAGCTGTGTCCATTATGCCAGAACTAAAGGTACAGCAACCGGCAAGCGTACAGACTGAGTTCTGACTTCCTCCTTTTTCACCCATTGAGTTTTTGGGGCCTGTGGTCTGCCTTTGTATTTTTGCTAACAAGTTTATGTTACTATAGTGTCTATAAGTAAATTAAAGATAATCAAGGCCAGTGAATAAAAACTTCAAAGAATAATGCATGAGTCAGTTTAGTTTAATGCTTTAATTAATAATGTTTGATTAAGCAGCATTGGTTTGCAGCAGCTGTCCAGAAATTTAAAAGATATTTTTTATTTTAATGGCCATTCCATTTTGTATTTGCATGTTTAATATCTGACTCCTTTTTTTTTTTTTTTTTAAGATCACAAAATTTGTTCAGGACAGACACAGAGCTAGAAGAAACAGACTTCGTAGAGATCAACTTAAGAAACTCCCAGTACATAAGTTCAAGAAAGGTAAGTGGCCATTTTTGTTTTCAGTGATCACGTGTAGTTTGTTGCTTGACTGCGCACTGACAGACATTCCTCTGAGTCCACACTAAGCAGACAGCTAATGAATGAGGGTTTGTGGAGACTTTTTCACTCTGGTGCTTTGGTTCTCTGGTGCAGGCAGGAGAGGGGTGCGTTAAATGCAATGATGGACGTGACCAGAGTGCTTTTTATTGCCACCATGTCTGGCAGTTCTGAACCATGTCATTGTGTGAACTGCTTCCCCGAGCCAGGGCAGTCTGCTTCTACTAACCCTCCTTCTCTCCCGCACAAAGCACGCCAGCTGTTATGTGTCTGCACTTTACATGCATCATCTCATCTAATTTCCAGACTTCTCTGAGTGGATGCTATCATTATCCTCCATTGTGGACGAGGAAACAGAGGGTGGGAGTGGTGACATCGCCAGTGTGGACTGAGCTGGGGAGGGTGTGGGGCTTGTGCTGTGGCCAGGACACTCCTCTTCTCTGTGCTGTTGAGTCCTTCCGGCTAGTTCCTCCCAGACTTCTCAGTTCCTTATATCTGAAAAGTGTTCTTTCTTTTACTCAGCAGAAAAAGAGTGGAGGGGGAACTGGTGAAAACTAAAACATTCCTAGTAATAAAATGTTTTATTACCATTTATAATGATTATTTCATTAATAACAGAAAATTTAACAATAAGAAAATAGAAAGAAGAACATCAGGTGACAGTAAACCTGCAAAGATTCATAACACTGTCCCAAATTGTCATTGTATTGGGTGAATTACTCGGCATTTATCCATAGATCATAGATCAGTATGAAGACATGCTTTCAGAGTCACATTTTAAAGCTTCATTTTACGTGTTTAGCTTTGTGTTTTTAAACCCAGAAAAGTGGTTTTAAAAAAAGATGATTTTGAGATTGTCCTGGGTTAAGAAGGGTATGCAGGCATTGTAGGGTTTTGAACGGGAGAGTGAGCATCTAAGTGAAATTCTTTCCTGCTGCTGTGTTAACAGGCTGTAAGGGTCAAAGGCACAAAGAGACTAGACAGGAAGCTGTTACAGCAATCCAAGTGTGAGGCAGATGTGGTGTGGATCAGGTCGCAGCAATGAAGGTGTGACGAAGTCTTCAAATTCTGGATATGTTGAGATGGAGGACTCTGAACCTATTGAGGGGCTGATGTGGGGAGAGGAAGCAAGGATGGCAGCACAATTTTGATCTGAGCAGTAAGATTCCTTGAGTAGGAAATAGGGGTTGTTAGTGTGTGGTGGGTTGGGTTGTGGATTGGTTTTGGACATGTAGAGTGTCAGGTTCCTACTGGGTGATAATTGAGTCTGGAGTTTAAGAGCGGTGTGGACTGCTCTCTTGGCATAAAGATGTATGCAGTGGTGAGACTGCATGGGATCCTGAGAGCGTGCATGCAGGAGGAAGAGGCATTCCCAAGTCAAAAGGAGATATGGACCAAGGAAGGTCAGTTAGGACCAAAGGTAGAGAAGCGCACTTCACCAGGAGCAGAATGGAGCTGGTATTAGTGCACCTGAAAGATAGAGAAGAGAACTATAAAGTGACCAGAGACTAGACCAGCGTGACGAGCAGTTTGACAGGAGTCAGGCCAAAACTCTGATGGTGGTAGGTTTAGGAAAAAATCACAGACAGCAACTATAGGCTAAGACCCACCCACCTGAAATGTCTGAGACCAGCTACAGGCTGAGCACCCCTCACCTGATACAGCTGAGAGCACAAGTTTCCATGCTAGGAGCTTTTTGGATTTTGGAATATTACATGTTTTCCAGTTGAGCACCCCTAATCTGAAACACATTGTTCAAAAAACTTCAGATTGTGGAACAGCTCAGGTTTTAGATTTTTGGGT
Source organism: Castor canadensis (assembly GCF_047511655.1). Lineage (NCBI taxonomy): Eukaryota > Metazoa > Chordata > Mammalia > Rodentia > Castoridae > Castor > Castor canadensis. The sequence goes on from NC_133402.1 coordinate 68,792,242, forward strand.
TAGGGATGCTCAACCTGTGCAGACAACTATTGCAAGAAGTTTTACTGCAGAGGGGAGCAGGGAAATGGGATAGTAGCTGGTGGGAGGTTGTTTGTCTGCTAAAAGAAATGGATGTGAGTGACATACAGGAGAGTTGCTGTAGTAAAGTCCTTCAGAAGATGATGAAACAGTGGAGGAGGAGATTGGGGTTTAACCAGAGGGTAAGATACTGTTCCAGGAGTGGAGGGGCTGGAGTGGGCTAGAGAAATACAATCTGGCTGCTTGGTGGCTGGAGCCTTCCTGTAAGGTTGACCAGTGTGCAGAGCTGTGGGCATCTGTAGCTAGGTTCAGCAGCAGAGCAGTGTTAACCGTTATCATCCCTTTTTATAAAATGTGAGGCACACAGAGGAGGATCTGTGCAGCCGTGCCTTCTAGAAACAGCACAGCACATCAAGACAGTCATGTCCTCTAGACAGTCCTTCCCTCCTCTCAGGTCACAGGTGCTCCCCTGCTTAGGGCAGTCACTTAATTTGTCACCTGTGTGATACCTGAAGCCATGACTGTAAGCCATGTTACCAAGCCTGTTGGTGACATTGGTTAAATTTTGCCTATTTTTGAATTTACATCTTTCATTAATGTTTTTGGATTAAATTAAATTATCTAATTGCATAGAGATGTAGTTCACTTTCACTCCATGGTATAAAAGATGAATTATCCTTTTTACTAATAGACATTGAGGTTTTTCTCAGTTTAGAGCCATTATAGTCCATGCTGTTTCAGTAACATAATGGGTTTGTATTTAATTAGTACTTCTTACCATGGGGATATTACACAATTAATATAAAGCCTTTTTTTCCATTAAATTTCCTCTCCATTTCATTGTCAATACAATCCTTCTCAGTATTAAACTTTCCCCTCAGAGACAAGTCTCAGTTTGTTGGTTGGTATCTAAGTGCAGTATGAACTTGGGAGATAAACAAAATGTAGTAACATGGAGGAGGAGTCCTTGTGACAGTAACTGAGCAGTTGGGATTTGTGAGATTCTGGATCCAGCTCTTGTCTTCCCGTTAGTGCTGTTTGAGCACTCTGACACCATGAAATGTCATTTACGCAGATTTAAGCCATCTTAACAAAAATAGCTCCTTTTAGTGAAAATCATAAATAGTGTCATCAGAATTCATTCATTAAACTTTTATAAGGAAAGACTGACAGAATCATGAAGCATTTGGAAAGTACGTAACTTTGAAAAATCCCAATTGAGATTTCTTTTCAGCAGCAGTGTTTGAGCTGATTATATTTCGGCTTGTCCTGACCCTGGAGTGGTAAGTAAGAGGAAGGAGGTGCATGCATTTGGCATGCGTGTTCTAGGTAGTCTGCGGGTTTCATAGCTGTGCACGGGTACTGGGAAGACTCAAGAGTTCTTGCTGCAGTGTCCTCCTTGCTCTTCAACTGAAACATGAGGGCAGGTGTCAAGCAGCTGAGGTTCTCTCTCATTCTCCCATGGTGGAAATGTTGTATTATGATAACCCCCACTGATGCCCCCCAAAAAAGAAGAAAAGAAACTTCTGATGGTTAATTGACTACTTCCTTGTCAAGTATTTCTGTTTAGAAGTACTGGTCAGTGGACCAAAAAGAATTTGACATTTGGAAATGCCGCTAATCAAATCCACAGAAACTTAAGGACTGCCAACCAGAACAAGTAAGACAAGTAGAAATTAGTCAGTGCTTTTGTGCCTGCTGCCTTCCGGCCCGATGGCCTCAAATCTTCCTGGTCACTGGTCTTCACTTTTGCAGGCTGCAAAAGTGTCTGGTCATTGCTTGAGTGCTTCTATAGCACCTAAAGTCCTAAGAGTCCTTCTGGGTGTCCAGGTCCCTACAGACTCCTCACTTGTCGTCCTTCCAGTTGCCTAAATGGGAATTGCCTGCCTTGTTCCTGGATGTGATGTGCGGTTTTGATCAGGTGTGGTAAAAAATGATCACATCAAAAGAAATTTCATAACAAAAGTTATCTCACTCCCCTCTCCCCCCCCTTTTTGGTGGCACTAGAGTTTGAACTCAAGGCTCAACTTGCTGGCAGGTGCCCTGCCACTTGAGCCACTCTACCAACCCCCAGAAAACAGAAATTCTAAATTCCCACATCCCACATCCCACAGCTTGGTGGTGCAGAGAAGCTTTTGGTCCCCGTTGTTGTCACTAGTGCGCGTAATTCCTGTGTCATCTGCTTGGTGCTTCCCTAAACATACCTTCCAAAAAATGAGGCAAAAGTGAACCTGCTTAACTGAAGCGAAGTGAGAAGTTATACTGCAGCACGTCTAGTGGGAGTTGGACAACCAGCGTGGGGGAGAAATGAACCACAGTGCGGCCCGTGCTCTGCTAGCCCCAGATACAAGGGCCTACCATGATTAGTGGTTTCACCTAACAATTCCTCCACCACACATCTCACCCATCACTATGAGGAGCTGTTGGACCCATCCCCTGAAATATAATGACACAAAGGTGGCCTTATATGTGATGTTTCACGTTTCTAGGTACTTTACCATGTACCTTAATGAACTACTGAGATTTTATAAGGTAAAACATACAGAAGGAGAAAGATTTTTACTTCAGAGATTGGAAAAAAGCAATAAAGCATTTTACAGTAGACTGTGTAAAAATGGAACATACTGAATTTTTATAAGGTGGTTCAGCCTGTGATCCTAGTTACTCAGGAGGCAGAGATCAGGAGGATCATACTTTGAAGCCAGCCCAGGCAAATAGTTCTCGAGACCCTATATTGAAAAATCCCATCACAAAAAAGGGCAGTGGAGTGGCTCAAGGTGAATGCCAAGTTCAAGTCCCAGTAAGGGAGGTAAAAAAAAAAAAAATGTGGAGTAATAGTTTTCACTTCTTTAATCTAGTTATTAAGAAATGCTTAATATTTTATAACTACATTTAACTTTTAGTCTAACCTTAAAAGTAAATACTAGTTTGCCCCGAGCTTAAAAATAATCACGATTCTCAGGCAAATTGGCTTTAAAAATATTTTATCCTGTTGTCCTCCTTTGTTCAGATTTCTTGGGAATTAGTGCCGAGGAGAGAAGAAGAGAAAGTCAGATTTATTTATTTTTTTTTTGCTCGAGAAGAAGCTGTGTGTCCTGTCAGTGTAGTGAGGAGGCAGGACAGCTTTTGGCACGGCAGTTATTTTTACTTGCAGCTCGTAAGTCCAGTGACACCATCAGCTACACAGGACTCAGGCATTGCATCTGGTAGAATCTACATGCTTGTCTCCTCCTTTCTTTGAAGAAATATATTCCTGCTTGACTGAACGCCTGGACTTGTTATAAAACTGAACGACTGAGCTCTGATCATCTTTCTTTACTCCTGGATTACTGGAGACTAGTGGTGACTCCTCTTTCTGTATCTGATTTCATGTCCAAGTGCTTTACTTACAGCCTGACTCACTTATTTATATGAGCTCACTGCAAGATTGGAAGTGGCCAGTGTGGCAGGAGCTCGGTGCAGTGTAGGTCTGAGATGAAGAGGGGAGGGGGCGTTCAGATCTCAGTGAGCCTAAGAAGGCCATAGGGAGGAACTCAGATTCTGTTCTTCAGTGGGATGGCGTGATGCAGGGTGTACAGATGACCAGGTTGCCAGAGAACAGCATATGGGGCAGGAATAGGAGATCAGGGAGGAGCTGTCCCCATGCTCCAGATGACTGGTCCAGAGTAACTGAGGAAGCAGAGAAGGGGACAGGTGTGGGCATATCTGCAGATAGAATCTTACAGGATGGGCTGTAAGGAAAGAAGGCCAGCCCAGCACTCAGGTTGTGTACTGCACTGGCTGCCTGGTGTTGGGGTGTGCCAGCACCTCTGCTGTGCCTGCTCAGCCGAGGTTTGAAGTGTGGAACTGTGGGAAATGGCAGGGAGAAACAGATTAGAGGGAAAATCAAAGTCAAGTCCTGTCCACCCACATGCAGTTACATCCCAGAATGATGAGAGACTCTACAACTACTGTCAGAAAGTTTTCTGGAACTTCACTCAACTATAGTGCTGAAAACATTCCAGTCAGGAACACTTCTGTATTATTTCTCACATCAGAGTCGGTCTCCTCCTCCCCTCAGCTCATATGCAGCCATGTCCACTAGTGAATTAGGAAGGCTTGTAGCTGTGAGGGTCACATCCATCAGGGCACCACAGCCTCGCACTTCGGACATTTGAGGTGGGACAGTGCTGCTAGGAGCTGCCCAGCATCTTGCAGGAGGTTCAGCTACAGTCCTGGTCCACTAGATGCCAAGCAGACTGACTCCCAGTTGTGAAAACCAAAGCTGTCTCCAGGTCAGTAAGTGTCTTTAGGGACAAAGTGACACCCAGCTGAGAACCACTGGCTTACACTGAGCAACAGGATTTTTGAGCATGGTGCTACTCGTAACAAAACCAGTGCTTGGTCTACACTCTTCAAGTCTTTGTCACATACCACCAGAACAAGGTAAGATGCTTAAATGCCTACATTCATCTTGACTTAAATTAAACGTAAGCACAGTGCACTTGATAGTCATTTGTGTTGGAATGTAGCCTTTGAGTATGAGTCCACTGACTGATTTCTACACTGCTTGGTACACAATCCATATCTGCCACTTTCAGTTTCAGGGTTTCACAGAGGGACAAAGCCTGGATTTTTGCCATCATTCTTGCTTTTTATTCATATAGAAGTTTGTCCAGTCTTTCATTTTTCTCACCTATACCTAATTTAACTATATTTTGGCTGGAGTGAGCATAAGGGTGAGGGAAAACTACCTTTCAAGTGTTTGTAAAGTATTCAACCTAGCTTTCCAATAAAGCTAGAAGTCTTTACCTTCACAGTCCAGGGGCTGCTGGACATCTAAGTATAGCAAGCATGTTCAGTGACCACTGCACCTCATCCAGCTGCTAGGACAGGAAAGGGGGATGGGAGAGTAGCACAGCCAGCCTGTCAGGCTGGCGTTACCAGGTAGAAACTGATAAAGAAGTACCGTGTGTGCCAAAAGCCTTGTACTATACTTCTGCATCATCTCCTGAATTGTCACAACCCAAAGACACACGTTACCTTTTTGTTTTGCCTCTGACAAAATGAAACATAAAGGTGGTGTCTCACAGCTAGTAAATAAATAAATAGAAAAGCAAGACGTAAAGCACAGGCATTCAGATGTGTGCTTTACTGCCTCATCATGAGCCCACGGCCATGGAAAAATCACTGTCTATGGAGCACGCAGAGCATTTGCTCCACTCTGGTCCATGATCACAAACTACACCTTGTAATTTTGACCTATGATCTTAAAATAAGTGCTGTGACAAAAAGAGCACCACGGACACATTCAAAGAGCTGATCTGAAAGCCCATGACACAAGCATCAGTCCCACTGTCACCTTTGTTAGCTTCCCACGTCTGTGAAGGTACCACAAACTCGGTGTCTTAAGCACAGGTATACTTTCTATAGTGGTCTGACACAGGCGGTCTCAGCACTAAAATCAAGGTGATGCCAGGCTGCGTGCCTTTCTGGAGGTCTGAGGGCAGCGTCCATTCCCTTCCTTCTCCAGCCTCTAGAGCCTCCCAGAGTTCTTGGCTTATGACCTTCCTCCCTGCACCTTCAAGGTGGGCACCCCAGACCGTCATCCAGAGTTGCATCTCCTGCTGATGCTGGGCCTTTCTGCCTCTCACTTCCACTTGTTAGGACCCTTGTGATCTGATCCCAGTGAACCCACATGGCAAAGGCAGGCCAAAGCTCTCTGCCCTTTTAGCTGTATCTGTTTGTTGTTGGTAGGCGTCTTCAAGGCTGTGAGGCAGAGGTTCAGTAGGTGAGAACATGCAATGATTTACTTGTTCAGGGTAAAGGCATGTCAGCTCTCTCCTCAAAGGCATGTCAGTGCCGGCTGCGTACGTACAAGCTGTCAGAGGCATACCGAGCCCTTTGGTATTCCAATAGTTAAGACTAGTCGTCAGCCTGGCCAGATTCCATGAGAGATTCTAACGTGTATAGTTAGTTCATTTGTTAACAGAATATTCTTGATAGGTCATGCCGTAGCCACCAAAGTTAAGACACTGGATAGAACTTACTAATTTTCTTTGAAGCTTTCTATTTTGGATTCCTGTGTTTTAAATGACTGGAGTACATTAAATGAATTATTTCAAAAGAACCATAATTCCATGTTCTGGTGTGTCATGGTCATCCAGACTGTCTTTGCAGACAGGGCTTTATTTCTGATACCTTCCCCAGGTTGTTAGCCCTCGGTGTGAGACAGGCATGGATTCAGCCCTCTGTTGTTCCGAGACTCTCACAGGTTTTTAACCTAACATATTCATTTGGTGGAAACACTGAACTGAAAGCAGTCACCTCCAGTGAAATGATGAAGTGCCTTTAAAAATGTGTAACTTGCATTTCAGAAAGAGCCGAGTTTAATAAATTTGTGTGATTATGAAGGCGATGAAGTCAAGTAAGAGTTAAGGTGGCTGTGATATTTTAAAGAAAACCGATGCCTAGGCATTCCTTATATCATCTTCACAACCCTGCACATAAATAAAAAGCCTCTTACATGTAAAGCCGGGATGTCCTAGTCACCTGCCAACACTGTGAACTAGTAAATACTGGGAATTTGAACCCAAGTGTTTTGAAATAGTTTTTATTTAAAAAATAACCCAGAGCTGGTAGTTCAGTGGTCGAGGGCTTGCCTAGCATGCCTGGGTTCAATCTCCAACATCAAAACCCAAAACCCACAGACTGAGAAGTAAGCAAGTTTTGTTCTTTGGCATAAGATATTTCAAAGGCACCACAGATAAACTATGATTAAAATCTTCAACAAAGATGATCAGGGTGAAAAACGTGATATCCATTTTTAACTTCCTGTATGAGTAAAAGGCTAATAAATTAAAACTTGGGGTCCTTGACCTTGAACACCTGTGTAGCTCCTTGAGCCTAACAAAAAACAGAGGCATTTAAAATAACTTAGGAAGGCTAGCTTGGGAAGTGAGAAAAGCTAAAAGGCTTCTCCACATAGTAAATAATTCCGTAGTCATTAACCTTCCCGATTTCCCATTATAGGAGACGAGTACGATGTGTGTGCCATTTGCTTGGATGAGTATGAAGATGGAGACAAACTCAGGGTCCTTCCCTGTTCCCACGGTGAGCAATTTACGCAGCTTTGAACTTACACGTGGAGCGATGGCCATTTAGGCGCAGTGTTGCAGGGGAGGCGGCACCAGGCTCTGAACTCGAGATCTCAGTACCCAGTAGTGGTGTGCTTACAAACCGTGTAATGTGTGCACCTGAATGCTGAGCCGGGCGCAGGCCTTCAGCCACAGCTGTAACCAGATGTCCACTTTGCTTCCACAGCGTACCACTGCAAGTGCGTAGACCCTTGGCTGACCAAAACCAAAAAGACCTGTCCAGTCTGCAAGCAGAAAGTTGTTCCCTCTCAAGGAGACTCAGACTCTGACACAGACAGCAGCCAGGAAGAGAATGGGGTGTCAGAGCACACCCCATTACTCAGACCCTTGGCTTCTGTCAGCACCCAGTCGTTCGGGGCTCTGTCAGAATCTCACTCCCAGCAGAACGTGACAGAGTCTTCAGACTATGAGGAAGACGACAATGGAGTCACCGACAGTAGTGACGCAGAGAACGACATCAGCGAACACAGTGTGGTGGTCCAGCTGCAGCCGGGCGGCGATCGGGATTACAACGTAGCCAATACCGTGTGACCTTCAGGTGACGGGCTCATTCCCCAAAGTGTTTACTTAGGTTATAATTTGATTTCTTGGCTCCCTGGAGAGATTTCTGTAGAAGTAACTTATTTTTAGTGCTCTAGTTTCATAAGATTACCGAAACAGACTTTCTGACTGGTACTCACCTGCAGGAGCACACTTCAGCTCACTAACAAGTAACAAACGGGTGCTGGAACTCAGGCATCAAATTAGCTCTTTGGGGACGGAAGATAGTCACGTTTGTTTAAGCCCTATCGCCTGCAGTAAGACCTGGAGCACATGGAGTCAGTGCTGAGGCACTGAGCATCAGTTAAGCCACCTCCTGCTGCCATGTTCCTCCAGTTGAGTTGAATGTGTTGGTCACTGTTTTCCAGATTGCCATCCTCAGTGACAGGTGACGGGTAACTTAGCACTTCCCTCTGTCAGCACCACAGAGAAACTCAAAGCTTTCCCTCTCCTCTTCCCAGTAGTCTTATCCCGATAGGAAAGATCTGTACCTACTTAGATTTCTTTGCTTTTCTAAGGTTTTTAATACTGCAGTGTTACGGATGAATTTGACTCAAGTTAAAGTAACGTCTCTGGACTTTACTTACCAGATTTCTGTGTCCTTATGGGTTCTTTGTTGCAATCAAAGCAAAAACAAAACGCTGCATACAAATACCAAACTTCAGCAATTGTTGCTACTCAGATCATATACCTCTGATAAAGAGCAGCTTGTGCTAATCAGCCCTGCTAAACTGTGTGCCGAGGAAAGTTCAAGTACTGGATCTGGAAGTAAGTGCTATGTGTAACAGACTGATGTATTAAACAATGTATTCCGAAAAGCTAAATTACATTGCACACCACTCTAACTACAGAGAAAATACACTTATGTATAATCAAAATGCTAAGAATTTTTTATGGCCTTGTATGAGGGAGTTTGAATGTTAATAAATATGTTTTCCACTTTTAAGAACCTATAATGTTTGTTCCGCTGTCCTCTTACTTTCTACATTAGCCTTGCTATATGCAGAGCCATGAAGGGTAATGACTGAGGTCAGTAAACATATTATCACCTTAGAATTTTATACCAGGTCATTTAGGTTAATCCATGAACAACCACAGCCCCAAAATCACTCCACAAATAAGCAGCACACATCATGAAGCACTGTTGCGAATTATACGTCTTTAGTCCACACTGACAGGGAAACAGACTGAGATCACGTAGAGTAAGTGCAGCCAGCCTTCTGTCGTTAAAAAAAAAAATGTAACCTAGGAGAGGAGTTTCACTTTCTGACACTGCTCATCCCCTGTCCTCCTCTAAGGTAAAGCACAGACTGAGGAACCAGGCATGAAACAGTTCCCATGGTGGCTAAGCAGAGGCTGAGATGTGACATACTATACGCCCCCAACCTTTTATACCTCCTTAGTCATTTGCATTTCATGTAACCTACAGTAAGGTGTAAAGTTACAAAAACACTGAGTTCACTGCCTGACAAAACTTTTTTTTTAAAAAGTCATACCTGCTGGTGGACTGGCTCAAGTGGTAGAGCCCTTGCCTAGCAAGTATGAGGCCCCAAGTTCAAACCCCAGTACCACAAAAAAAAAAAAAGGTTATGCCTATTTTTTAGATGAACAAAAAAGTTAAGACACTATAATGTATAGCTATGAATTAAGATGTTTACTCTTTTTAGCTCTCAGTCCACAGTTCAGATGTTAAGTTAGGAGTTTTTCTGGATCAAAAATTACTATCCAAATGATTAGTTGTAAAAGAATTTATGAAGGGCTGGAGGTGTGGCTCAAATGGTAGAGTGCCTCCCTCACAAGTGTTGTGTTCAAATCCTAGCACAGCAAAAAAAAAAAAAAAAAAATTATGAAGTGTCTTTCAGTAGCACTGGTTACTACTGGAACTCGCTAACACTCACTTGAAGACATCGATAATTTCACTGTGTATAATTATTAATCTTTTGAATAGTACACTAAGCAAAATTAAAATCCACTTTTTATTTTAAAAGCCTAATTTAAAATTTTTCTAAGAGCAACATATAAAATACTGGAAATCAAAATAGACTCTACCAGAAACTTAGCCCTGAGGTAAACTTACGTGGCTATGTTACCTTCAGAAGCAATAAGGAAACCTAGATGTACATAATACACCACCTGGACACCCATGTGTACCACATGACGTGCACCGGGGAGCGTTTTCTCGTGTCATTCAATGACTGTTTTGCCCAATTGATGTGAGACAACTTACTCAGCCCACACCTCCAATGCAGAACCCTGCCGAAGTGTTCCAAGCCTGGGTATGCTAAGTACAGCCGTGTGGTGGACACTGGTGTGGTGGACACTGTGGTGTGGTGTGTGCCGCACTTCCCTAGAGAGCACAGGGCAGACATGTCCTTTCTCTGTTCGAGTGGCACAGCCCCTCGCCCACCAACTCGTCTGCCCACTCCTCAGCATGCTTGCCCCTCACAACTTACAGGTTTGTTCACTGAAGCTGTGACACTGTGGTCACCGCAGGATTGCTACCTGAGCGTTCATCACACTAACGTGCAAAGGAGCATCACTGCAAAATTTATCACAGCTTAGTCACAAAAATCTGTTTGCCCAACCTTTTGTCCTTAATGGGTACTTTAACAGGACAAGAAGCTGATACCAGGTTTTTACTGTCCCAGTTTCTAGGATGTCCATATTCCAAAGCAGCCCCAAGCCCATCCAGAAGTAATGCCTGGAAAAAAGAAAAAAGCAGTTACGTATGGTCTATTTTAATTTGGAAAAGAGAAATTTCTATCCCTGGCGTCCCTTCTCAAGGGCGGTGTGCAGGCCACTTAAGATCAGAGCGACCTGGTGTCTGTTTCTGAAGGGGATTTCCTGGCTACGGCACTTCTGTCTCCAGGGTGGGAGGTCCACTTCCACTCTTTTTAAACATTGTTCATTAGTGTGTAGTAATTGTACAGGAGGAATTCGTTGTGACATTTACGTATGTGCTTACATGTGCCCCCCACTCCCCCTCATCTCCTTCATCCCCCCTCCATCATCCCCCTGCCACACACACTCACTTCTGAGCACCCATGGCTCTAAGTTGGTTTGATAGTTCTGAATTCCTATCTGCTAAATTTAACACGTGTGGGGAACTTAGGAGACCCCAGGCTTAGCATGGTCAGCCTTTTAACCCAAATGCACAGCACCTGATTCCCTTAAAGGCTGCCCAAGCAAGGCCTTCTGCCCTGGTGTGGACAGTCCAGCTGGCTGGCTTCACCAGCAGAGCCTGTCACTGCTGATCTCCCAGAAACCCTGCTGGGTCCCAGGGCTTCTTCCAGCCTACATTTCACATCTAGAGACCAACAGGTAAGTCAGCTTTCCTCACATAGGCCTGAAGGTGAGCAAAAATGACTAGAAGCTGCTTTTGATAGACCAAAGCCTACGAAAAAGAAATTTCTACGTACTTAATTTTATGCCTGCAACAGACCCTGGCCTACTGTCTATATTCTCATTAGGTCAAAACTCAGCTTCAGCTGGGCATGAGTGGGAGACTGAAGCAGGAGGATCGTGACCTTGAGGCTGTCCTGGGCTATGTACAGGCCAAGATCCTGTCTCAAAAACATCCAACTGCAACAGTAAGACAGCAACTTACACAAACGACAGGAGTCTGTAGAGCACTTGGTTGGAATAAATTTATTTCATCTGTCTGTAAACAAGGTGTTTAATAGTTATGGCATTTTTTTAAATGCATATTAAATCAGATGACTTAGACTGTATCCCAGATGTAACAAAGTGCAGGGAAAGAAATGGACAGATCAGCAACGAGATGTGTTTGTACATCTGTACATCACCCACAAGGCCCAACAACAGAAGCAGTTACTAGAACGTCCCTAAAGTAGTGCCATTCGGAAGAAACCCTTGATAGGTCGGTTAAAATCCATCTCACAATAGCAACAGTTCATTTGAACAATAGTATGGCACAGAATACATACGAAAAAAACTCATCACAAGACAGCCAAGTCCACAATAATGCAACTTCATAGAAAAACCTAAGCTGCAAATAAAAGTCGGTCCTATGAAGAGCGACTGGACGAACTCCAGATGGTCCTCTTGGGAGACCTAACGTCCATAGTGGCAGCCTTTACAGTTACTAAAGAGTAGAGCTGGTGTGCGAAGCAGAGACGGACGAAACTCTGAGCTACTGCAGTGGTGGGATGCCCCGGGGATCGCCGTGTGGCTGCAAGGTCATGGGAGGAAGTGCCTTCTGCTCTGGTGCTGCAGCTGCACTCTTCGGATGTCCTGGAGACACCACAAGAAAGTGTCTCAAGTGCAACCACGAGGCTAGCAGCCAAGGACTGCCGCTCCCGACAGCTCACCAACAAAGGGGTGGTAACTGGCTAAATCAACCAGGCACTGCACAGGAGGGTGAAGCAAAGCAAATAAATACCTCTGTGCGAAGGGAGGGGTGCGGAGGAGGCGAGGAAGATGCGTGCACTTCTCCCAACCATGCACTAGAAAAGGAAGACTCACGAGCCAGTAAACCTCAAAGTGCTGAAACGCTGATCAAATGAGATTGTACAACCGGCACCTTGCTTAAGATTAACTTATTTTAGTAATCGATAGCCCATTAATTGCTAAGACAAAGTGATGCCCAACTTGGCATGCCCCTCCCCCCAATCAAGGTATCATGCAAGTCGTCATTGTGCTGCACTTATGTTGCCAGGTAAGGGCTGGTTACAGACAGTGGTTAACGTACATACGATCCACTGGCAAATGGGAATCATGACATTGAGAAAACAGGCCAAGAAAACCCAGCTACCACCTAGTCTGGTAGCCTGTGACCATAACTGGGGTGATGATGAAGACAGCTGCTAGGTGGATGGGGAGAGGCTGCTTACACATCAGACCTCCTCAGGTACAAAGCGAGTTCGTACGCTTTCTGGTTAAGTGTGCCTCCGTGGACACCTTCCTTTCCCATGACTACTACCAATGCTGGAGCACACAAGGAAACAAAACAAAAGTGAACAGAATTATTTAAGGGGGGGCAGAAAGAAAGACACCTTTCCCCACCAACAGAGGGATACAAAGGAGACACAGGTTCACACCCCATCACCCTGCATTGCTAATAAAATTTCCAGAATTAAGACTTAGGCTTACAGCTCGGAAAGTTTAAGGGCAATCTCTCCCTAACACTGAGCGCTCTGCCTGCAGCTAGAACCCAGAGTCTCTTAAGTACTTTGCCATTGAGTACGCCTTCTTATTCAATCCGCCTCCATGGACCCCTTCTTTTCCCATTACAAAGACCAAGACTGAAAGAAAAAGAAGAAAAGTGTTTCAAAAGGAGGGTTAATCAAGAAAGGCACATAAGTTTAGCAGACAGAACCCCGACTAGTACGTTCACATGACGTTACTTTGCCACGAACTGTCGAGCTCTGAAGCGAGCATGGAGACAGGGCTTTGAAACAGTGATACCCCAGGCAAGAGAGACCACCGCTGCGAGTTCTCCACGCCTCTCTACGCTAGCCAGGGAGAGTGACGTCCACCTTCCATCTTAGGGTGGCACAGCCTAGTCGACAGCACACATTCCTATTACTTATCCCAGAAATGCAAGCTTTAAAAATGTGGGTAACTTTTCATTTAAAAATTCTCCTCACATTTAACATGCCAGACAGGTATAGGACGGTACATGTGAGTCCACATGTCTAAACAGCACTTTCCACGCCACTCGGGAAGGCCACATGAAAGGCCCTAAGTCTCATGCAGACCGATGTCCTCCCGAGCGCTCGCTAAGTCTAAGATCCTGAAACGGTTACCATTTCTACCGCCTGCTTTTTCCAGGATGGAATCCAAAGGTCTACGCTCGCATCTGCACAGGTGCATGTCACATTTTATATCACGGCCACTAGATGTCAGCGGTAGCGCGTGGGCTCCTTAGCGTATGTCCCTCTGACAGCAGCTTAGCTCTCTCAGAGGTCCGTCTACCGTGTTGAGTCTACCGTGTTGAGTCGTGTTCCTGTGGGCATTCGTAAACAACTCATACCAGCACAGGTGCAGCCTCTCTTCAACAGGAAGAGGCCTCTAGGACGGCCACCTCGGGGACAGTGGCCTGCAAGACAGTCCTCTGTAGGACAAGTGACTGCTCAGTGCAGCTTCCTGTCCCTCACATGGTGCAGCTGCTCTTAAAATCACATGGCCAGCTCTGCTGAAGTGAGACTTCAGAGCCTTCTTTAAAAATATTTATATAGGTGACACACTTGCATGTATGTGTAAATCAATTACATGTTATAATAAACCCAAACGTCAAGTTTCCTTTAACAAAGTAGAAAGACTTCACTTACTCTGCAGTAAAAATTTCCATTAGGTTGAAACCAAAATTTTGGGGCTAAGTCTGGAGACACTGAAATTTCTGGGCCAAGCATGTAACTGAGATAATCTCCACCTTCAAATAATCATCTCTGACACACTTTGAAAAACTGTTACTCCAAAGCCCTCATCTAACTTCGCTCCCTTCCCTAGCAATGTTTCCAACAGAAAAGGGAACCTATGGTGATTTTTCTTCCTTCTGATCAACACTGAACGATTAAAATCTCACAAGAAAGGAAAAAGACCCCAAAGTAAAGACTCAGCAGGGGTAAAATAAACAAAAGCAAAGGACTGGCACCGTTAGCAATCCTACACCACAGGGCCATCATCTGATGGGACCAGCAGTTTGAGAGGTGGCTTTTCTCGTTAAGTTTGCCAGTGATACAAGGCCGCCTGTGGACACTCCTGCAGAGTGGGTAACTAAGGCAGGGCTCCCCCCCAGTGCTAGGCATGTCACAAAAACCACTTAATGGCCACATCGTTCAACTGCGCACCGCGCTGTCACTGGCGTGCAGCTTCCCCGGGAGCCCGCTCACCTCTGCCGGCCCTGCCCACGGCCACGTTGTAGGTGGGCTCTCCGCCTTGGCTCTTGGTGCGGATGTCCATCGTGCAGTCCCCGTCTACGTACAGGCTATCTCTTATCACCGAGCACTTCTTCGCACCGAGAGTCAAACCATTGGTGAAGAAACCTTCCCGGTCTTTTCCTACAATCATATCTATTTCTACTGGCTGTCCCCAGAAAAGAGAAAGAAGAAGTTGTGGTTAATTCCTGCATGGCTGGACGTGGCAGAAAGGTGCTGGGCTCAGGCTAGAGGCGCAGAGCCTCTCTGAACTGAAGGATCACCACTCCTGACCACTGCGCCCTGCCCGCGCGGCCGGCTAAACCAAAACCAGCCCGAAGCAAACACTTGGCAGTGGACGCCACACACACTTGACTTTGTCAGAAGTCCATCAAGTCAAGTGGTGCAGGACGGCCTCAAACTCTCCAGCAGCTCCTGTGACACTCGGTCACAGGGCATCGAGTGCAAAGTCGCCCCAAAGTCTCCAGAAGTGCTCAGCTGTGTCACTTGAAATACCCCTGCCGGTCAGTGTGAATGCCAATCCCTGGACCCCGGCGTGTTTCCAGTCCGTGTCTCCCTCTCCACCTCCCTTCCCCCACCTCAGCCATCAGCCAGCGGGCGGCTGCAAGGCAGCACCGCAGCAGGCAGCGGTGACGATCAGAGAAAATGGAGGGAGATGGAAAGAAACTGAGGTAGCCGCCAGCCAGAAAGCAGGCTGCGCCCAATCCAGGGAAGGCGTCGCCCCCATCAGAACTGCAGAGTCATAGCAGGCCCAGCCATTTCCAGCACCCCGGCCTTGGCGGCCAGGCGCGGGGACTGCACACAAAGGCTGCGGGAACCGAGTTCGCGGCCCGCTGCCAAGGCTGCGTGCGCCCCCGTCCCCGCGCCGGCCGGGTCTACGCGGGCGCATCTCGCACCGAGCCCAGCAGTGAAGGGTCCATTAGCACCGGGACGGGGACCTGGGTCTGGGTCCTGATGGGAGGGAGCGGGGGCTAAGGGACAAGGGAACTGGGCAGCCACCGCAAGACAAAAAGCAGCGCTGGAGACCTGGTGACAAACGGTCCCCAGACATGTGGCAGCCAAGTCAAAGCCACCGGCCGCGGTCCCTGCCGCGGGACGCCCGGAGGGGCGACTGTCGCCGTCCTCGCCGGCTCCGAGAGCCCCCGAAGCCGCCCCTCCGCGAGCTGTTGCGTAACTGGGGATGGCGGGGTCCCGAGGAAGCTCCTTCATGGAGAATCAATGGCAGTTCGCCATCTTGGAGAATTAAAAAATCCTATGGAGCCGGGGCCGGGGCCGGGGCCGGGATTCACGAATCCACCTCCGCTGTCCGCGTACGTTTCTCGCCAGCCCGAGGCCGGGACAGCGGCCACCCACGCAAAGCCACCGGCGCCGGCCGCCGCCTCCCGGGCCGGGGTGGGGGTGGAGGGGACACGGGACAGGACCCCAGCCCGCCTCCATTCCGGGCCGAAATCCCGGTACCGGTCCGCTTCCACCCCGGGCCGAGCGAAGCCAACGCGGCTCCCCGGGGCCTGCAGGGGGACACGGGGACAGAACCCCGGCTCAGCCCCCGCTCCTCCCTGGACTTGCAGGGGACAAGGGGACAGAACCCCGGCCCAACTCCGGTACCGGCCCGTTTCCCACCCCCCCATTCCCGGGGACACGGGGACGGGACCCAGGCCCAGCCCCGGTACCGCCCAGTTCCTTCCCCACACACACTCCCAGGCCCTGCAGGAGACACGGGGACGGGACCCCGGTACCGGTCCATTCCCCGCCCCCCATTCCCGGGGACACGGGGACAGAACCCCGGCCCGTTCCTCCCCCCTCCCATTCCCTGCAGGGGACTCGGGGACCGGACCCCGGCCCAGCCCCGCAGTGCGCGCCCCTCCCCCGGCCCGGGCCGCGATGCGGCGCCGCCCCCGCCCCGCCGGTCAGCGGCCCGGCCGCCCGCGCATCCCCGGCGCCGCCGCGACACCTGCCGGCCCCGCAGCCCGGCCCGGCCCCGCCGGCGCTCACCGTGATGCTCTGGAAGACGCCCCCGGCCGTGGCCGCCCAGACGTATTTGGCGTCGCAGTAGCCGACAATGGCGGCCTCCTGGCAGCAGCCGTCGCACATGAGGTTGTCCACGTAGCTCTGCCAGCCGGCCATCTTCGCCCCTTCGCACTGCAGCGCGGACGGCGGCAGCAGCAGCAGCGCGGCGGCGGCGCGGGGCGGCGCGGGGCGGCGCGGGGCGGGGCGGGGGCGGGGAGGAGGCGGCTCTGCGCAGGACCGACCGCCCCCCGCCCGCGGGCTGCGCCGGGGACGCGGCCGCCGGGGGACGCGCCTGCCACCGCCCGGCGCAGCGCGGGGCCCCCTCGCGGCCGAGGGCGCGGGAGGCGCGGCCGGGAGGGCAGACGGACCCGCGGCCGGGAGGACGGACGGACGGGCGGCGCGGGCAGGGCGGCTCCGGGCTCCCCGCGCGCCCCCGGCGGCCGTGCGCGCGCGCGTGCGTGCGATCCCTCCGCGGCGCGAGGGTCCCGGAGGGGGGCGCGGAGGGATCCGGCCGGCGGCGCCGCCACGTGCGGCGCGGGGACCCGGGGCCGCCGGCTCGGGTTGCACGGTTGCCGTGGAGACGGGATGCGCAGCGCCCTGGCCTCTTTGTGGTGGGAGCGGCCGCGCAGCCAACCCCAGCGCCACCCGGTCCCCGACCTGGAAGCCCGGCCTGAAATCACTGCAGGCGACCGGGGCCTCAGGAAAGGCGCTGGGCTCGGCAGACCTGTCATTGTCGCCACTCGGGTACCAGCGGCCTGGCATCCTGAAGATTCTGTGCCCGGCAGAGCCCCCCAGTGTGTGTGGCTGCATTGCTGGTAAATTGCGAACAAAACAGCGTGTGGAGCGCTGGTACCCGGGAAAGTGACCGATGTGTCACACGCCGCCGACAGCACAAAGGATAGAGCTGGGGGCCAGGGCGGCTGGAGCGACATAGTCGCATTTGTCTTCTGCAGGGGGAAAGCACACTCAGGACGCAGATGTGGCGAAGGCGTGAGGTCCTCGGGATCCTCTAGGCGCTGGGATTAGACTTGGAATTAGTTGGCAGCCCACAGTGGCTTCAATTTTAAGTTCAAAAGGACCTGCCAGTGAAGGGAAAGAAAGTGACAAAACGTTGAAAAGTTGATGCTCTAAAGTTGTCATGGAGGGTCACATTTTGAGGAGAATTATAAAGACATTGCTAAACCTCCTGGCTGGTTCTGAGCTTGCGTGTTTCCTGCTGTTGCTGTAAAACGCTGGGCCAGGCAGGGAGAAAAGCAGTGCAGGAGGCGACCAGGGCGACCAGGAGTACATTGATACAATGTATTCCTCACGTTCCAAAGTGACACAGAAGTGCCACAGAGCGCCTGCCCACACAATGGGAGCCAGGACTGGTTGGTTGCTGTAAGGGTGCCTCCCTCCTGAGTTCACTGCACTCACTCGTCATCTCTACAGCTCTGACTTGTCCCCTTCTGGTCACCTTAAATCTTCAAAGTCAGCGGTGGCTACCGTGCTGGTAACTCGGGCGTGCTCACTGGGTGAGAATTCTTCACGTGCGTCCTTAGGATCTGTGCTCTTCCTTTATATGTGTAACCATCCAAAAACTCAGGCATGGAAGAAGAAAATGTAGAAAAGAAAAAGCAGTAACTCAAATTGAAATTGAGTTTAAGTTGCGGCTCCGAGTTTCTCAGGTTTTATTTCTACACTCTGTCTTGTTGGAGCACAGGGCTGAAAATATCTGCACCCCACTCTCTTATTCTGTGTTCTTTTACTGCTGGCTTTAAACAAGGAAAGGATTACCAGAACTGAACATTTTGGAAGTTCGAATCTCAAAGATTCTGAAACACATCCATTGAGGAAAAAGGTTCCTAGGACTTTAGACTTCCTGTCAGTTTCTCATATTTTGAAAACATAACTGCATTTTGATGAGTTTTACTTTTCCAACATGGTATTATTTTTTGCAGAATTGCATACAGCAAAACTGAAATAACTGTGAGACATACTGAGTGTGTTAGAGGAACTGAGCTCCTCGAGTTAGACTTCTGGGTTACGCATTCGGAAGGTCCCTTACTGTGTTTAGTACTAGAGTAAAGGCATCCTATCTTATTTTCTCTAGACCTGGCTTGGTAGCAGTTTTCATTTGTATACAATGTTCTCTTCCTGGCTCGTCCAACTTACCACACATTTCAACAAGTGCCTGTAGGGCTCGAATAGGAGTTTTGGGTATAACAATATAGGTTTGGTCCAAAGGAGTTCTGAGATGAGACAAAGAATTCTCAACTTGGGTCTTTAAGTTGTGGCTGTGGTGGGTGGAGATATCCAGGAGAGGGCTGTTGGCAGTCAGCAGCATATTTGAGTTGGAATGGGTTACTGTGTGTTCTTTCCAAACGTTTTCATTCGTACTGAGTAACCAACTGTGTGGCTAACCACAATGTATAACTCAAGTAGTGTCACATAAATCACGTGACATTTTAGCAAGAAGTTAGCGTGTACTCAACTTGATAAATAGAGACTAAAGCTATACAGATAATTACCCAATTATAAAACCATTATTAATTCAGCCTACCCAAACCCTGCGTTATCTGCAGTCTTCACACCATACTTCATTTGTTGGAACAAACGAATATCAAGTAGGACTCTTTATTTTTCTTTTTCTTTGGTGGTACTGGGGTTTGAATTCAGGGCCTTGCACTTGCTAGGCAGGTGCTCTACCACTTGAGTCACTCTACCAGCCCACAGATGAACATCAGGAAAATTTAGAAAACAAGAGAAAATCACCCACGGCCCCAAAGTTAATACAAATGTCATCATTTGAATGTATGCACTTCTTGATTTATTTAAGATTTTTACAGTAAAGAAAAGGAATTTCTATAATTCTGGATTTACCCATTTATCCTGAGATCTATGAATTTTTGCTTGTTATACTTTGAGGCTAAGTAGAAAAATAGAAATATGCCTGGTGCTTGTGGCTCACACCTGTAATCCTAGCTATTTAGGAGGCTGAGATTGGGAAGATCATTGTTCGGGCCCAGCCTGCACAAATAGTTCCGGAGACCCCCCATGCCCAAAATAAACAGAGCAAAATGGACTGGAGGTGTGGCTCAAGTGGTAGAGAGCCTGCTTTGCAAGTGCAAAGCCCTGAGTTCAAACCCCAGTCTCACCAAAAAAAGAAAGAAAAAATAGAAATAAACTTTTATTTTGCTACATTCTCAATGTGCTGTATTCTAAACTGTGTTTTCCTTCCGATGAATTCAGCTTTTATTGTTGAGTTTCCCTCTTTATAGAACTTTTTATCTTAAAATCTATTTTATCAAACATTAAAGCAGCTTTTCTCTCCCCAAACTTTTCAGCCTCACTCCTTACATTTTAGCTGTATCATAAACTTCATGTAGCACTGTGTCCTTCAATTGGCAAGTTTATTCCATTTACATTCATTATAATTATTGACATACATTTGGAATTGTTTTAACAAATTTTATTAATCTCATTTTTTCTCCTTTTTCCAATTTCAAAACAACAGTTCTGGGGAGGGAGGTATCTTTTATTCTTCCAAATACTTCTAATCAACTTGGATTTGGATGCTTAATTCCTGCTCATTTACCATTCCTTTGAAACTTTTAACCTTGCGTTTTTAATACAACAAAGGTTAAACTAAGTAATGTCTTCTCTCTCCCTCCAGGTGTCCCAAGAACCCTAGGAAACTTTAAATCTTGTCAGGCTCTTCAGACGTTTTCCCACAGCTATCTGTTTATATGTACATCTACAAATGTGTTTGCTGGGGTCTGTTTGTTTGGGTACCAGAATTTGAACTCAGGGCCTACACCTTGAACCACTCCACCCCCATTTTTTTTTTTTTGTGATGGATTTTTTGAGATAGGATCCCTCAAACTGTGTCCCTGGGCTGGTTTCAAATCTCCTGATCTCTCCCTCCTGAGCAGCTGGGATTACAGGCATGAGCCACTGATGCCCGGCTACATTTGCTATTTTATTGACTTACCATTCCGTGTCAGCTCTCAGAGCCTCATTCTATGATCACTTTCCTCCTTTAGGAGTTACTAGAATGGAGGTCCCTGGTGCTAAATTCTCCAGTTTTATCTGAAAATGTCCTTATCTCATGTTCATTCCTGAAAAAGAGCTGTGTCTGCGATGCACAACTGAGTCCTTGGCAATGGCTGTGTCCTCCTGCAATCTGTGTCCACTCTCCTTCATGGTGAGCTTTTTCTCTGTTTTGGAATCGTTTACTCTTGGCACTTTTGCAGTCTCACTGCAGTGCGTCTTCCATTGGGATTCTATTTTATTTGGACAGCACACTGGTATCTAAATCCTGTCACTTTCTTTCCTCAGCTCCCTCTTCCCTCTTCTTCGAGGTTCAGAATAGATGCGTCTTCCATCCTCCCTGTCTCTCAGCTTGCTGGTTTCCCAGCTTCTTCCTCTCTGTGCTGCATTCTGGATAATTTCTTCAGCTCCGTGTCCAGTTCGCTCTTCAACTGTTTCATCTGTTAAACTCCAATACTGACTTTTTTAGTCTCAAAATTTATTTTTCACTTCGGAAGTTCTGTTTTCTTGTGACCCTTTCTGGTTATTCCTGACAGTCTCTTACTGCTTGCTGGCAGGTTTTTGTGGTTCCAGACTCATTTCTTGCACTATTTGTTACCTACTTATTGTGTAATTTGTATCTGTCTGACAGTTCTAATATCTGAGTGACTTGCATGTTGTTTGAGGTCTTTTTCGCTCCTGGTGGCTTGCCTCTTTGCATACTTGGTGATCTCAAGTTGTGATTTGTACTTCTTGGGTCTTAATATGTGGAAGTCCTTGTGGTCTGGCTTGAGGACATTTTTCTTCAAAAGCAATGTGTATCTGCTTCTCCCTGCCCAGGGATGCTGACCACCTGGGGCTACTTTAACCCTGTGTGTGGTGCCCTGTGACCATAGAGGTTCCTGGTCAGCTCCTCCCAGAGCGGCGGCCAGCACAGACACTCGTACTGTCCCCTGTTTGCATGCTTACTGCCACTCTAGCTTCTGTTCAAGATGTCCTTCTCTTTATTTGGGGGAAAGATGAGGCTTTGAAGATTTTTCTGATTTCTGTATGAGGGTTGCAGTTGTAACCAATGCTTGACGTCATGTGTCTTTGCTGGGTGTACAATGCATTTCATTACGGCTTTAACCCATGTGTTCCCAGGGATGAAGGTGGTACCTCTGTCACTTGGACATTTTTAGGAAGTGCTTGTGACACTCCTTTGCCCTGTGTGTGTCATTTCTGTTGGCTGTGCAACAGTCCATTGAATGTGGAGTTATTCTTTCTTGTTGAAATTCTAGGTGAGAATAATGAAAAGAACACTTGTACAAAGGAATGGGAACACCTAGAAAAGTGTCTAACAGCGAGATTTGCAGTAAGAAGGATGACGATTTGATGTGTCAAATGTGCCAGACTTTGCTGTTTGCTCGCTCAGGATGTACTCTGTGACATCACTAAGCCATGACTTCATTAGGGAGTAGCAACAAGTCTGACCCGGATACTTGAGCAAATGCCCTTGCAGGGCAAGTGGCCATCGGATCCACTGGGCTGCGGGGGAAGTGAACCCAGGGCAGCTCAGCGGGCAAGCCCTGTCTGCCGGTCACTGCCCTGTGCAGGTTGTGACGCCAGGTGGCGGTGAGCAGGCATGGGAACCTGTGCAGAGCCACTGGCTTCACCAGCTTTAGGTTTCCAACTTCAGACTCCATGGAGTTGAAGGATCCACGAACTCCTGGCTTGGTTGAGTTGCAGGCTCGGCTGTCCTGACCCAGCCTCGGTTTTCCTGTCCTCAAGGCCTGGCCAGGCTGCGTTACGTGGTCCTGCCCTCCACGAGGAGGCAAGCACTCGGGACAACCTTCACAGCTGCTGTGACCACATCATAGGAAACCACTCTGTCGGTTTTGTGACACTGATACATTGAGCACTGCCCCGTGGGCTGGGATGGCTCCTGCCTCGCAAGCTCGAGACCCTGAGTTCAGTCCTCAGGACTGTCCCCTTCGCGCCCCAAAACAAACAGAACAGTGCCCACAGGCTCCAAGTGTGGGTCGCACGTTCCCAAATGTCACCTGGCCAGTAGAGACGACTTTAAGGTTTGACTCACTCTCTGGTTTACCAAATGCAGAAGAGGACTGTGGAATCACATCTGAACGTTTCAGTCCCGGAAAGTTACACTTGAGTCTGAGATGTCCACTGAAAATCCCAAGGGGGAAGGAGGGGAGCCTATGAAGATGGTGGTCAGTGATGTGATGGGGACAGAAATGCAGCACCGCCTCGGAGCGCTCCCAAGAGAGAATGCGTCCAATTCATCTTCATCTCGGTCCAGGATGACAAGCAGTAACATTTGATTTAGTTAAGTAGCAATTTCCAAGAAAGCTTTAAGAATGCTCTAGTTTTCTCCCCCAAAGCTTGGAGAATTGTTTCTGGGACCATGAGAGAACTGCATGTGTAAACTGAGCAGTGCACATATTGCATTTAACAATTTTTAACAATTTTAAACATAGGCACTTAAAAAGTGTCACTTGCTAGTTGAAAGACACTAACATCACCACCACCACCGCAGTGCGGTCTTTACGGAGAGGCTCCCATGGACCGTGGGGATTCCTTATGGTCTTAACGTTCCAGTCTGGTCCAGACTTACTGACCAAAAAGACCAAGAGCAGGACAGACACGTAAAGCAACACTCAGGGGACCCATCTCCCAGCAGTTGGTGGAAAGGGCAGCGCTTCAACCATCAGTGGCTCCTGTGGCTGTGTTTTTAAGCCCTCTTTAACAAAATTATTTAACTGGAACAATTTATTTGGTAGCCATTCTTCTTAGTGAATGGTGGATATTCTTTGTATAAATCTGGACTCTTGCCACAGCCGTCCATTTTGATAAACACCAAGAATAACATAAAAGAGAAGTAGCACAGAGTCCTCATGCCGTGTGTCTGGCTCCGGGATAGATGAGACAGACAGGATATCATCTGATCATATCACCATTCAATCCTAAACCTGGATGGCAAACTCTCTAGAAGAACAGGGGTGGAGGAAATTAGTGAAGGTTGGAGGTATATGAAAGCAACAAAAGGTAGAAAAGACCCAACTGATGGCTGGGGACATGGCTCCTGTAATCTCAGCTACTGTGGGAGGCTGAGAGCCAGAGGGTCATGGTTCAAGGCCAGCCCAGGTAAAACAGCAAGACCCCATCTGAAAAACAGGCTGGGCCTGATGGACTGCAATGGTATCCTCAGCTACGAAGGAGGCATAGTAGGAGACTTGCTGCTGGGGACAGCCCCAGGTAAAAATCGGGACCCTGTTGGAATAAGCAACAAAGCTGGGGATGGAGCTCGAATGGCAAAGACTGCCTAGCAATGTGAGGCCTCAGACCTGCCGAAAAGGGAAGGAAAGAACAAAAGAGAAAAGACCAACTGCTCCTGTCAGATCCGAGGAATGGATGGGGCAGAAGTCATTTTCAAAGTCCTGGAGAGGACAAGCTTCAGGCTCCCTCCTTCCAGAGAAGGCAGCCTGTGTATGAGAGAGTATTATTTGCAAAGCAGTCATGTAACGAATCGTCATTTGAAATGCACAATCTGAGAGTCCGTCCATGAACGTCTATAAGAAAGACGGGCAACTTGCCAGCAAAGCCCAGAAAGACTCAGAGTCTTACAAGGTCTCTGTGGAGAGTGGATTCTGAGAAGCCTGTGAGAATTGGACGTTAGCACTGCTGCACCCAATGTTCTGCAGGCTGAGTTTGGCACAGCCCCAGCCCCAGCCCCAGAAGAGGAAAATGCAGCACAGCTGCTTTTCCTGAGTTGTTTACATTCAAAGACAGAGCAGGTTCCTCCTGTTAAAATGTCACCCCCTGCCCGAGAACTGCTGCTCCACCTCATTTACCACTGGGTATAAAAGACTCTCTGCAGGAGGATGGGAGGCTTTGGGCTTTTGGCTTTTGGATGAAGGGAAGCTTTTTGATGTGGGAGGCTTTGGAAGGGAAAAGGATTGCTGACAGGGAATTACTAAAAGAGAATTGCTAAAGGGGAATTGCTAAAGAAGGGTTGATAGAATTGGTTGGCAGCTTGCAAGGAGTCTGCACCGAAAACTTTATACAGAGGCCTTAGAAAAGCTAAGCTAAAGAAAAACTAAAGAGAACATGGGGCGATGCAAGTCTGGGGGCCAAGACTTTACGAGAGATTATGCTAAAGAACAGCTAAGAGAAAACGTGGGACAGAGCAAGTCTAAGGAAAGAGACTTTAAAGAACAGAAAAGAAGACTAGAAGTGAGGTTTTAAAGAATAGAAAGAAGACTTTAGAAGCAAGGTTTTAAAGAACTGTAAAGGAGTAAGGCCTTAAAGAATAAAGATAGAGAAAAGAGGCAGAGTAAATGAGAATAATGGAGAAAAGAAGCCATGAGGGTTTTGCATCTCTGCCCGAGCACCCAGCACACCTGACCCCATTTTCTGTCTTTCTGTCTATCCTGTGTTCTTTCTGCATCTCCTGTCGCCACCCAGTTAGCCCCAGTTAGGTTCAGTAGTAACAAGGATTGAGAGAAAGCTAACTCCAGGTGCCCATGGGAGGAGACGCTCGGCTGTGCCTGTCACCTGGCAGGACCAAATCACCAGGCACCGTCTGGCCCCATGTGGATGTCACTAAGAAATAACTGCTGGTGAGGACGTGTTACAGCTGGAGCGCTGATTTCCCACCACACTGAACGCAACATGGTGTTCCTCCAAAAGTTAAAACCAAAATTGCCACGTGACCCAGGCGTCCCATCCCTGGGCACGCACCAGAAGAACTCAGAGCAGGAGCTTGGATATCACACGTGCAATCACAGAGGCCAAAAGGCAGGAGGGACCCAGGTGCCATTCGGTAGATGAGTGGGTAGGTGAGCTGTGGTTGTTTCCAACCACAATTTGTATAACGTGCACACACACACACACGCACACACACGCGCACACACATGCACACACGCGCACACACACACACACGCACACACATGCACGCACACACACGCACGCACATGCACGCACACACGTGCACACACGCGCACACGCATGCACACGCACGCACACACATGCACACGCACGCACACACAAGCGACACGCGCACACACGCACACGCACGCACGCAATGGGATGCTCTTTGCCTCCAGGGAAGGACTGTCTGACACGTGCCAAAACCTGGGTGGTCCTAAGGACACTGTGCTAAGTGAAATAGGTCAGGCCCAGAGACGAGCACTTAACACGAAGCACCGAGAGGGGTCAAAATGATAGAGGCAGAGTGGGGTCCCAGGGCTGGAGAGGGAGGAGGAGTTTCAGTCTGAGCATGAGACAGGTCTGGGGACAGATGACGGTGAGTGCAACATGGCAATGTGCCCTGAAAATAACCAAGATGCTGTGTCGTATGTGCTGGGGACTTTGCAATTCAAAGACTTATGTTGCCACCAACACCCTTGGGTGCTATCAGAATGACAGGAATGACAACACAACCCAAACCACCGTTAGGAGTGTGGAACGGTGGGATTGGGAGCGCTGCTTGCAGGGCTACTGAGGCTGAGCAGGTGCAAGCCTGAAGCCCTCTCCACTCTACCCTGCGTGTCTGTCCATGCAGAATGGCTTGCATGTGTCCCCAAGGGACTCCAGGAGCATACACAGCACATTCGTAATGGCCCCACCTGGAGAGACCCAAGTGCCAATCTGCAGAAGAATGGATGAATAACTATGTGACATCCACACACGGGGCCTTATCCAGCACTAAGAATGGACACAACTGTGACCGCTCTCAACAGGACGAAGAGCCCCAGTCCACCTGTAAGTGAAGGAGCCACCTAAGGTGCTCTCTTGGGGTGGGTTATTTTGCAGAGCCCTGGGGTTCTGTTTCAGTCCTATTTCTTGATCTGATTATCTGGATTTCTGTGGAAATCTATCAAGTTACAGACTTAGGATTGGGGCACTTTGCTGTAATTTTGTCAAACTTTAAAAGAAAAAAGAACAGCATGTGTAGAGCAAGGGATAGAGGAACTGATTCTGAAGTTTGTATAGAAACGCAAAGAACCTAGAACAACCAAGATCATCTTGAAGAACCAACTTGGGTGACATTTACTGTCAAGATGACAGTGAATGTGACATTGGCACAAAGATGGATGCACAGGTCAGTAGATCAGAATGGAGACCCTACAATGGACTATTAGTTTTTCATCACTGTGACAGGACACCTGAGAAGGTCAACTTGTAAGAGGAAATTTTTATTTTGCCTCATGGTTTCTGAGGGCTCGGGCCATGGTGGCATGGCCTGATGCTGTGGCTTGTGTTGAGATAAAACATCGTGATGGGGAGCAGATGGCAGAGCAGCTCCTCACCTCATGTAGAGAGAGAAAAAAGAGGGAGAGAGAAAGAGGCATGGGGGAGCTGGCTACCCCAAGATATACCCGTCCACTGAGCGTCTCCAGTGACCTTCCTCTAGCTAGCCAGCTGTGAGCTCATAATGGACCAATCCGCTGATGAACTCAGCATCCTCACAGTCCAGTCACCTCTCAGTGGCTGGTGACCCAGTCTTCAACACATGAGCCTTTGGGACCATTTTATGTCCAAATATGGACCTTATCAAAAAGTCTTTAATTTCTCTTCCTTATCACTGTAACTCTCATACACTCAAAATGGAACATGTCTACCCAAAGAGTATTGGCGAAAATATTCTAAGGATTTTTATTTGTAATAGATAAAAAGTGGAGAAAAGCCAAGTGTCCAAAGCAGATGTATGGATTGACACATTGTGATATACTCCTGCTCTGGAATACTATTCAGCAATAATAAAAGGGAATGTATTTTGATACATTCTGCAATCTCAAAACTGTTACAACACATGAAAGAAGCCAGGACCCCTACAGAGTATGTTCTCAGTTGACCTAAGTAAGCTTTGGAAACCCTCCTGTTTTGCTGCACACTAAAGGCCAACAAAGAGAGATGTATACAAAACTGCCCCGTGGCTGGTGAGTTGTCTCACACGGGTACGTGAGCAATTCTGGAGCTATTTTAGATTCCCAAGGTTGCTGTAACAAACAATCATAGCCTTGGTGGCTTACTACCCCAGAAGTTTACTCTGCCAAAATTAAGGTGTTTTCAGAACTGTGGTCTTTCTGAAGTCTCTGGGAAGAATTCTTTCTTGCCTCTGGAGGTCCCAAGTGTACAAGTGTCCCTTGATTTGTGGCTGTGTCACTTTGATTTCTGCCTAGATCATCAAACGTAAAAATATCAAGATCTCTTTTTTTGAAAAAGAATCTCTCCTCTGTTTACAGTTACATTCACAGCTTCCACTGGCTAAGACATAGCCGGTGTTTTGTACACACTTTTCATAAGTGTGCAGCTTGGTGAGTTTCACAAAATAACCTGTGTACCCACGAAGCAGTTCAAGAAGCAGAATGCTCCCAGGATTCCAGAAGAATTCCTGCTGTCCCCTCCTGATGGCCAATCTTTCCTCTCCAAAGGCAGCCACTACCCTGACTCCTGATGCCACAGCCTGGGTTCACCAGGGTTCCATTTGTACAAGCCAGGTCCTGCAGTGTGTGCTCTGTGATGCCTCCCCCTTGCATTAGATGCTGTGTTTGCTGGAGGAAAAAAAACTGCAAGTGAGGGATTGTTTATTTTAGCTCATCATTTCAGAGGTTTCAGTCCATCATGGTGGGGAGGACATGCCAGAGCAGAGCAGCTCACACCATGGCAGGGGGGAAATGGGAGTGGCGGGGAGAGAGACAGAGAGAGAGAGAGAGAGAGACAGCGAGTCAGCACTACTTGGGTTTCTCCTTGTCCCTTGGTTCCCCAGCTTATGGGATGGTGCTGCCCACATTCAGGTGGTCCTCCCCTTAGTTAATCCTCTCTGGAAATGCCCTCACAGACGCACTCAGTGGTCTGCTTCACCAATCACCTAAATCCTCCTCAGTCCGATCAAGGTCATAATCGAGATTAACCATGGCACATCCACCCCTGTCAACTTGTTGCCGGAACACTCACTCCTCCATAAACCATGACATTCCACCCCTGGTCCCCAGAAGACTTATTTCCGCTTCACAGTGCAAAACTCTCCAAGAATCTCCATGCTCTTAGCAGCTCCAACACTGCTCAAAACTCCAAGTTCAAAGTCTTCTCTGAAATTCAAGGCAAACTCTTAGTTGTGAGCCCTGTAAAATAAAAAAGAAAGGTACACACTTCCAATATACAGTGGCACAGAGTAAAATGCCCATTTGAGAAGGGAGGGATGGGACAAAGCAAGATGGAAACCAGCAGGGCAGGCACTAAACCCTGTGGTTCCATGTCTGCCAACTGGGACATGTAATATGGTGCTGTGAGCTCCAATGGGTTTGGGTCACCTTGCCCAGTGACCTTGCCCTGGGTCCTTGCCACTTGCAGCCACATAGCCTCTCTCTTGGGCTAGCATTGCTTTCTGCCTCAGCTTTCCTGGCATCTCTGGGGTCTCTTTGCATCCTCAGCTTCACAGTCACACTTTTGTGGCCCTGCCACCCATTGCCTGACCGTCCAGGACTTCCTTTGAAATCTAGGTGGACGCTCTGTGACTCACGTGGCTTGTGCATTCTGCATGCCTGCAAAACCAGCCACACACAATGGTGCCAAGGTCTGCCACAGCTCAGGCAGCAGCCAGGCCCGTTTGGACCAAGGCCACAGTGGCCTCTGACTGCCTAGATGACCAGTTGGGAGACCCTTCCCTAGTGGCCTGTGCAGGCAGGATTCCTCAGAGCTCTTCTCAAAGCAAAGTCTTGCAATTGAGTTAAAACCTTTATGCCCTTGACCATACGACGGGTGGGATCTGACCAACGCCTGAGATGCCACCCTCGAGGCGTCTTTCCTAGCGGAGTACTTGGCTTCTTTTCAATGGGCCTCATTTCTTCAGCTACACTTTCCTTCACCCCAGCTTTACCCACAATTCTCTGCTGGACAAATTGAAAGTTTTTTCACGTCTTTCTGCTCGGCCTTTTGCTTCCACTTCTCACTCAAGATCTGGATTAAAAAATCTGGTGATAGCCATGTCACAGCCCGAACGCTGGCTGCCCCGAAATTCCCTGTGCCAACTCAGTGAGTTCATCGCCTTCAACCCAGTTTCACTCAAAGTCTTAGGACACGGGCAAAATACAGACTTGTTCTTTGCCAGAATGTAGCATGCACGGCCTCTTGCCAATTGCCAAAAGGGTCCTGTTTCCATCTGCAAATTCATGAGCGCAGTCATTGCTCTTCTACTGGGATTCTGGTCATCTGAGCTCCCAGAGGATTCACCCAATACGCTCTGCTCATGGCATCCTGGGACTTCCCTAGCCTGCGTTCCCCATATTTCCCAAAGTCCTCCCTCAGTCCAGTTCCAAAGCTTCTGAACCAATCACTGAGTACTCTGGTACCAGTTTTCTGTGCTCGACTTTCATCATTGTGAAAATAAATACCTAAGAAAAACAATTTGGAGGGAATAAGGATTTATTTTGGCTCATGGTTTCAGAGGCTTTAGTGCAACATGGCAAAGGGGAGAGAGAGAGAGAGAAAGAGAGAGAGAGAGAAAGTTTGGTTTCTTTTTCCCCCCTTTTATTCCGTCTGGCCCCAGCCTTTGGGATGATACTATATTACATTGAAAGTGTGTCTTCCCCCCATTAGTGAATCCTCTGGAATCCCCCTCACAGACGCCCCCAGAGCTGTACTTTATCCTAGACACTTCTCAGTCCAATCAAGTTCACAGTTAAAATCAACCACCAAACTGAGATTCTTTCTGATGTGTTGTGGGGCAATACCTCACCCACTCCCCTTGCTACGTAATATTCTGTTGTTTGAACATAGCGCAGTTTCTTTTTCACTCTATCTATTGACTCTGCTCTTCATTCTATTTTTCATTCTGTCTATTGATGAGTATTTGGACTTTTAAATAATGCCATTATATACACTCTTGATGCCAAAAATGTAGAGATGGCTTTATGGCATGCACACCTATGGACAGATGGGAGGAGGTAAGCCACGGCCACGGTCAGTTTTGGGAAGTTTCATACAGTTCACCTCGTGTCATCAGGAGCATGACCTCAACGTAACTCCTTATTGGTGAAGCCAATTTTGACCACATTGTAAGGTCACAGCCACCAGTTTCCTCTTCTGTGATGTCTGTTTCCCCTTTCCTCCTCTCACTAGAGGCAATGTTTCCCCATGTTGCAAGGGGAAAGGAATTAAGCTCTACCTCCTAAAAGAAAGAATAAAGAAGACTTCATATACTTATGCTGGACACCACCACAATTAATAAATTGGGGGGAGATACTTTGAAATTATGCAAGCATCTAAAAGTTCCAGCCACTAATTTTAGCGTTCATCGGTGGGTCTTGCTTACAGTAGTTATTGTGGCAGTCTAGTGGGGTTTTCTATTCCCTCGTTCCGTCTACATTCAGTACTTGCAATTGTCCCATGAGGAAGCTTTGTCCCATGCACATTTACTTACGTATGTCGATACAGGACATGAATACTTATTTTATTTGGGGGAAAATATGCCAATACCATCTTTATTTAATTTCTGGCTCAAGTCATTCAAGTTTGTTCATGGGAGCTCTTTATTTGGTCTGTGTGCCTTTGATGTGCATTTTCCTTTTTTCTGAGCACTTTCTTCTGGATCAACTTTATTGAGGTGCAACTTATACACTATAAAATTTACGTAATTGGACATGCGTGTTCACCTTTCATGCTGTTCACGTCACATCAGGAGGCAGGTGGCACAGTGTGATTTTCAGTTTATTTGTAGATTGTCCCACTGTTAGACAGTCTAATTGCAGAATATATCCATCACCTCCTAAGGGAGCCTCACCTTCCTCTGCTGAGCGCTCGTTCCCAGCCTTTCCTAATGGCAAAATTTATTTAAGTCAAAATCAAAGAGCTTTGGCACTCAGTCATGTGCTTTTGGGTTAAAATTTCTTCCTGTTTGTCAGATGCTACCTGTGCTTCCCTCATGTGTAGTTTCCTGATCTGTGTGATAAGGATTAATAATACCTAGCTGGACAGATTGTTTTGAAAGCTAAAGTAGATGAGCTAGCACACATAACAGACAAAGTAAAGGCTTGGGACCTGGTACAAGTACATAGGTACACAAAAGTCCTTGTTACCATTCTCACCCTGTACTGGATTGGGGGAAAACTTCAAACCACGAGCCACACTTTCCTGTGATTGTCCTGGGAACAGCCCAGCTTGGGCTGTTCTCTCAGTGTCTGCCTTGACTATGTCTGAGTTGAGACTCTCCAGAGGTCTTCAAAATCAGTCAAGGAAGAAAGATGCTATCCTGTCCAGGTCACCTGCGGCACACCAAACTTCCCTTTGATGTGTGGACGAGACTTAAAATCTGTACCACGTACAACTGAAGCCAGGGTAAGTGCACTGACCGAAGGGAAGTGTGCAGTGCTGCACAGACCCCGGCAGCAGTCAGGTGCCACAGTCAGGTCCAAATGAAGGGCTCAGCAGTGTGTTCCAAGGGACATGTCCCACCCCTCCCACAGAGGGGTGCCTGGCTCACACACCCAGCTCCCAGGGAGTGAAACAGTGGAGGCTCCGTTCCTCTGCTGGTGTTAAAAGGCATACTATAAAGAGTCAAGTTATTGAAGTTGCATTAGGGACTTTTGTCAAACAAGGGGGTTTTAGCTCCTCTTGTTGTACACAAAAGAAGTAACCATGTGAGTTAGTTTGCAGCTCTGCTTCCCTGTGGTAGTCGCTTTCTTATCTACAGGCAACTCATAGTGTCATGTCATAAGCCTCACGCACGCACAATAAGATTTATTTTTAAAAGTCCTAAGTCCATACTGAATTAAGTTAACCATTGAACAAGTTAAAACAGTGAGAAAATATATATAAATAAAACATGTATGTTGTTTATAGCCTGATAAGGCAGATCAATATAGGGCCATTTGTTATAAATTATATAATTGTATAAGTTTATGATATAATTTTGGCCAAATAAGACTTCAAAATACTTTATTTCTGGAAGCTGATACTAAGTTCTAGAGACAAACTAAAATCTAGAGAAAGGATTAGTCTTACAAGTCTATCCTACCATCAAAGTTTAGCACTAAGGAAAAAAGGCTCCGCATTACAGCTGTCGGTTTGGGTTTGAGTTACTCAGGGAGAAAAAGTCGAATTTGTGCCTCAACCAAACAGTGGTCGCAAAGGCAGAACTTCCATGAATTTGGGTCTGGTGAGAATTATTACCCAGAGAACATCAAGCTATTGCTGAAACATTAGCAATATATCAAAATAAATTCATTTATAACCCTTGGGAGAGAATAAAACCACTCTAATGACTGAATAAATTTAACACGTGGCATTTAGAATAGTTTCAAAAATCGTGTTTGTGTGTTTTGTCTGCTATTTAAGGTGTTGATGTGTTCAGAAGAGTCAGGCATACTGTTTATGACTGAAGCTTAACTCGGAAGAATTTAATTGAGTTTTGTATCAATGTGTGAGCATTTCCCACTCTGGCCCCAAGTTCCTGTCTTTGTGGGCGCCCCTCTCTGTGCAAAGGTCCCTCAGACGTTAAAGGAAACCTGCTCGGACCAGGCCCACCTGTGGGCGACGGTGACTCAGGCTGTGTGTCGCACTCGGGATCGTGTCCACCTCCAGCGGTGTGGACTGCAGAGCCACTTGTGCAGAAATGTCCCTCCTCTCCCTCTGGAGGCCAGAGGTCTGAGGCAGGTGTCGCAGCGCTGGTTTCTCCCCGGCCTCCCTCCATGGCTTGTGGCCCACATTCTGTTGGCATGTGGCTTTTCCTCTGCGCCTGTTGGCTGTGTCCTAATCTCCTCCTTTCTTAAACGGTTGAAGAACTTGGCATTTTTAGCCACTCATGTGAATATGTTAGCATATTCCTGTGATGTGTTGGGGAATGTTTAAATCAGGTTAAGGACGTCAGTTTCCCCAAACCCTTATCATTTCTTTATGGTGAAACATTCTAAATCCTTTCTTCCAGCTTTTTTAAACACCCAGAATGTCATTGTCACCTGTAGTCACCCTACATGCAATAGTACACCACAGTGTCTTCCTCCTATCCATCTGCCACTGGGTGACACCCATTGGTGTCTTCTCATAGTGACACCTGTTGTGTTGGATTAGGGTCAACCCACGTGAGTTCACTTTACCTTAATTCCCTCTTTAAAGGTGGTGTCCCGACCACCCTCACGTACTGAGTTACTGGGTGATAGGACTTCCACACAGGAACTTTGGGGAGCACAGTTCAGCTCATAACAGTTTGTAAGACCCAAGAGCCCTTTGACTGCACGTTGGTCACCAGGGGCATTTTTAATGACACCTTTGCCCAGGCCACACCAACAACAATCCAATCTGAATGTTGGATTCGACGTGGGCGTAGCTTTTAAAGCTCCCCAACTCAGTGGCCCCAATTTTGCAGCTGAGCTTGAAATCCTCAAAGTTTGATGGCGAGGCCTCAGGACTGGCACCCTGCACAAGAAAAGCGGGACTAGAGGGTGCAACCTCTTACCCCTTGCTGTGCAAAAGGCAGGGACTGAGGGCCCCACACACCAAATTCAGTGGCCGGTGTCCGGTCATCTTCACCTTCACCCAAAGGATCATCTGAATGACCCAGTGACGGTGATGATCCCTCCTGGGAGAGAGAGGCTGGCCCATTCCTTGCCTCCCTCGATTGTTCTCAGGCACTGTCTCAGGTTGTTCCCAACCCCCAGAAAGAGAGAGGAGGACACAAGGAAGTCACTTTTATATTTTGCAGATAAGCATATTTTCAAGCGTGCCGGGGACCTCTCCCCAGTCCTCAGGAATCCCATAGCAAGGAAATACTGCACCAGAACAACTCAGTACTGCAGGGCCTCCCTGCCCCGTGCAAATATTAGTCTTTAACTAGAAAAGACCAAAACCAGATGTTTCGTATCTGGAATGTTTTCTCACAGACAGTTTCAATAGAAATATTGCAGCCCGTCCAATAAATCCAAATACAATATTTGGTCTTAAAACGTTCCATTTTAAAAGTCAGTGAGCCATGGTGTCGTGATAACAAGAGAGGCACGACTCAGAGACCTGTCCTCATTTGTCACTTCTCATCACCAGGCAAAGCTCTTGTGCACAAAAAAGTGATGAAACGGTGAACTCCAGAGATGCAGAAATGACTTAAAAAATCCACATCCCTCATGGACGCTGCTGGCTTACACCACTAAACCAGAAGTGACTTTACCAGAAAACCTTATCCCTGGGATATAATAAATCATGCCTGTAGCCAATTTCGTCACGTTTTCAGAGAAGCATATGCTGCCCTAAAAAGACCTAAGATCACCCAAATCTCAATATTATGATATATTCATAACAAAGTATGAGAGAAAGCACCGAAAGTAAAGACACTCTGCAGCCATGCTTCTGAAATTTTCAGGTGAGTAACAAGCAACCGGGGAGCTTGCTGATTCTGCGTTTCTAACAAGCTCCAGGGGACCCATTGCTGCCAGTCTGCACGACAAGGTCTAGAAAGGTTGGTTTCTTCCTGACCTAATTATACCCACTTTAGGGTCACAGTTCCTCAAGTTTGGATCTTCTTAGCACTTACATCAGCTTTGAACGGTCTTCTTGGCAGTTACCACTCTGTGGCTGCTAGCTTAGCCTCCCTTTCCTCACTTTCACCTTCGCTCGAGCTAATTAACTGTGACTGAGTTGTCCATTTAGACCCCTCGGTGTTTAGGTGTCTAGTTCCATTTCGTTACTTTTGTGTCTCAGCTCCTTAGATTGTCCTCAAAGTGCACATTGGGTCATTTGTGCTCTTGTGGGCAGGTACTTCACATGTATGCAGATGACAGCTTCACAGTAAATTACCAGTTTTGCCTTAAATAATCACTTGTCTTTTTGTGTGAGGCAGCTTTCTGTCGCTATGACAAAACAGCTGAGGAGAAGCACCTTAAAAGAGGAAAGGTTTGTTTTGGTTCATGAACTGGCATGGTTGTGCTGCAAAAGAAACTTTATTTATGCACACTGGAATTTGAATTTCACGTAATTTTCATGTCACTAAAGATTCACACCCGCCCCCCAGCTATTTAAGAATGTAAAAACCATTCTTGTCTCCCAGGCTGCACAAGAACAGGTGTTACTCCAGACCTGGCCTAGTTTGTTGACTGCTGCTCTAAGCTAAAAACTCAGTTCACTTATTCTGACTATAGTGACAGTTGTTTGCAGGCTACTTTGTACCGCTCCATCCTCATCTGAAGAACCCCAAATGCACTGTTAAATGTGCGGCTTGGCGTCTCCATGTTGGGATAAAGTGAACCAAGGTGTTTTTGAGAAGCCTTTCAGGATTCCAGTTTAGATCTTGATCATCCTTACCACAGGTAGGGAAAATGAATTAGATCCACACAGACAAAGAAGGCTGGGTGTGGTGGCCCACCTCTAATCACAGCTGCTTGGGAGGGAGAGGCTGAGCAGACTGAGGTCCCTGGCAAAAAGTTAGCAAGACCCCATCTCAGCAAACAAGGTGATGCGTACTGTAATCTGAGCCACACAGAAGGCAGAGGTAGGAAGACTGTGCTCTGAGGCCACCCCAGCCAAAAACTGAAAACCCTGTCAGAAAAATAACCAAAGTAAGAGGGCTGGTGGAGTGGCTCAAGTGGTAGAGCACCTGCCTCTCGAGTTCGAGGCCCTGAGTTCAAACCCCAGCACCTCCTCCTACAAACAAACAATACTGCAATAAGTTGTCTCCTGGTGACAAGTTCAAAAGGTAAAAGTGTTGTAGGAGCCGTGGCCAGACTCACGTGTTAGTCTCTGACTTAGTGGACCATGAACAGGGCACTCAATTAACCAGCAGCTTAACATATCACAAAGAACCTGAGATTCTGAAGAATCACTTGGGAAACGTCTAATAGGACATTTTGTGACAAACGCTAGGACCTCTGCGGTGATGCTTGCAGCAGAGACAAAATCCAGTCGTGAGATGTCTGTGGTTGCTTGAATAAAGTTCTCCTTAAAACTGGAACCACAGCCCTCCGAAGGACTCTCTCAGACCCCTTCGCATCGCACTCTTGCTCCTGAAGTTAACTTTTTATAAAATCCGCCCTCCCACCCACCGTTCTTCCCAGAGTCAACACCCGTTAGGCACGGCAGGCACAGCAGCCTGGTCTGCGCTATTTTAGGGGTCCATGGAAAGGTTCAATTTCTTTTAAAATTAGAAGAGAAAGTTAACTTTGAAGAATATGTTTTAATACCCTTTATAGGAATGTAACACAGTAGCAAAATATCATTTTCACTCTCTTTCTATGGAGGAAGGAGCTGTGAAATGAAAGTCCCCAGGGCTCTGGAAAGTCACGAGGTGGCCCTGACACTTCAGTCTCCATTTCTGCTGTCGGCTTCAAAGGCAGCCAAGAAGACATGGTTGCAATCGCTGTCCTTCTGTCTTAGTCTGTTTTTGTTTCTGTAACAAAGTGCCCGAGACTGGGTAATCGTGAAGTTCGTGAAGAGCGCTTGGCTCGGGGCTGTGGAAGTTGGTTTTCTTGCCTTAACATCTTGCCTTAACATGGCAGAGGGTGTCACATGGCAAGACAGAACGAGCATGTCAGGTCAGGTTGCTCGTTCCCTTCTTAGAGAGCCACTAAGGCCACCATCAGGACCCCACCTTCATGACCTCACGTAATCCCAATCGCATCTCAAAACCCTCATCCCCGAATACTGCTAACAGGGGAATTTAGGGATTAAGTTTCCAACACGTGGACTTTGGGAAACACGCAGACCCACAGCACCCTCCCAACCTCACTGCTTTGGCTTTGGCGTCTCCGTGTGGCCAGTCTAGCAACACAGGGAGGTGTCCTCAACCTTGGTTCTGAAGGACCAGCAACTCATGGAGTGCAGTATCCCCAGAAGTGGGCTCAAGTCCACCTTCCCCACGTGTCTACCACCAGGCTGATGGTTGCAGAGCAGGTGGCGTGGACTCTGTGCAAGCAGGGTCTCTGCAGACCACCCCTCGAAATCACAGGAAATCGTGGCCCCTCTCTGACCACACCGTGGATTCAACCTTGGGAAGATGTCTTACCCAGGCTCATTGCTCAACGCTCTTGGACTTGCCCCAGGCCGGGGGTCACCTGTTGATAGACTGAATGCAAATTTCACATTGAAACTACTTAATCTAGGCCTCCGTGGTCACGGGTCCTCAGGAGAGGTGAACCCCTTTCCAGAAGAGAAAAGGAAGTCAGAGGAGGTACCAGGGCTCAGGCTGTGTAACTTGTGCATGTTATGCCCGGGGTCACTACCCAGGGACCCGACTCTGGTCATCTGCTGGAGACTCTGACCACAGGGCCGTCTGAAGTCACAGCCTGGACCAGTGCCCTGCCCTGCCTCTCCGACTACAGATCCCAGAGCCCGGTACCTGGCCCCAGAGAAGCTGGCTGAGCGTGCTGGTTAGGTGCAGTTGGCGGCCTCAGTGTCACAGCTTGTGGGAGAGGAATGTGTCAAAATCGCAGCGTGACCCTGAGTGGAACTGACGCTCCAGGAAGGACCTGCACGGAGCAGTCGCCAAGGTAGCTCAATTCAGACTGGGGACCAGGTTCACGCAGAGAATTCCAGTAAATGAGAGCATTTGCTGTTGTCTCACCCCGTGCGGGAGAAGGTGACCACTGCGATCGTGGAAGTGATTAAGAAGGATACCAGTGACTTTTTGCTGGCCCACTTTAAGGGAATGGGGGGTGGCTTTTAGGTTCCCCCAGAAAGGAGTATCTACTTCATAAGGCACTCAGTCCCTGGATGCTAAGGAAACCGCAGTTGTTGGGGAGCTGTCTTGAGTCTGGGTGGGTGGAGATCTCTCCTCTGCCTACCTCAGTTTCCACCAGAAGCTGTCACATGGCCGCACCCCAAAGGGGAGAAGCACTCCACAAACACCCTCTCCTCAACCCCGGAAGAAGAAGACCTTGTTGGGGAAGGGAGTATATTTGGCTAAGCTTAGGTGTGGATATTTCCCCTGCATGAAATTTCAAGTTGCCCACCTCCTGCATGTTCTAGAACAAGCATTGTTCTTGGCCGTTTAGTGGACTATGGGTTCAATTTTGTGAGGCGTGACCGGGATTGGTTTAATATTTTCGTGATGGAAGCCAGCATGTGTACAGACTATTTGAGTGACAAGTATAATAACATCCAGGTGCCTGTCACCCGGCCTCGACGACGACAGCTCACATGGCTCACGTCTCCTCCGCACCCCACTCCTCTGTCCTAATTATCTTTAAGCAAGGTCTCCGCGTCTGTCGCCTCATCTGTAAGAACTTTAGTATGCATCACCACTTCCAAACGATGCTCACAGAATGGAAAGCGCAGGGACTGAGGGTCAAGTTCTATTTTACCAAGCTTTGTTTCGGTTGCCTGAGGCGTGTGCGGGGAAAGCACTGGCTTCGAGGTAGAATGGATTTCTTACAGTGAGTCTCAAAGAAGTTCCAAAGTCCCTGTCCTGGAAGAAAGTCTGGAGGACCTGGTGCCCACAGCAGCCTCAGCTCCCCTCCCCCGGCCCCCACCCCACCCAAGGCCAGGGAAGAAACTGAGTCACTCGACAGGGGAGAGGGCTGGGGAGGTACACTGGGGTGAGCTATGAGTGCAAAAGATGACCTGGCACCACAGCTTTCCCTAGGGAGAATTTGTGACCCAGGTGGAAGAGGAAGTGCAGCTTAACAAGCGTTTGCAGCTTCCTTCCTTTCCACGGAGGTCTTGGAGCCCGGTTTGTGCTGCTGCTTGGAGTAAAATTTGATTTGGAAGAGGCCTGGAAAAGCCAAATATGTCTCCTCGGTGAGGAGCCGAGCGGGGGAGGGGACAGCGTTTGTGGAAAGAGTGGGGCGAGGAGCCACCAGGGATTGTAGGGTAAGTTGCCCAGTCATCGCTGTGTCTGGCTTTGCTTTAAGACCTCAGTGAGGTTCAGAACCCTTTTCTGTCCTTTGGGTGTTGAACTAAGTGTGTTTTCACTGAGCCCCCCTCAGAAGAGTGGGCTCAGGTTGCGTGGCTCCGGGTGGAAGCAGACAGGTGAGTTTGGAGCCTGGGATTCCGGAAACACACTCAGAGGTGTGGCTGGGACCAGAGTAGAAACACTGAAGCTGAAAGGGAGAGTGGATCCAAGATCCTCTTTTTCTTGTGGTCCTGGGGATTCAACAGAGGACCTACGCCACCACTGAGCTGCACCACCACCCCCAGGATCCATTTTAAAGTCGAGTCAACAGGGCTGCCTACTGAGTTGGATGTGGGGGTGACAGAAAGAGAGCAACCAAGGCTGACTTCTCTATTTTCAGAATGGAGTTGGTGAGGAGGCTGTTTACTGGGGTATGGAGGAATGTTTGAGGAGTAGGATGCAGGGAAACATCTAGAGTGCTGTCTGGGTCATACTGATTTTGAGTTGCCTGTTAGGATATCTAAGTGAGCCAGTGCTGGAGGCTCACACCTGTAATCCTAGCTACTTGGGAGGCTGAGATAGGGAGGACGGTGGTTCCAGGTCACCCCAGGCAAGAAGCTATCCACACCCATCTCAACCAATAGTTGGGTGTGTACCTGTCAACCCAGCTAAGGCAGGAAGTATAAAATAGGAGAGTGGCGGTTGGCTTTTTGCCAACCTGGGCTAAAAGCAAGACCCAATCTCCAAAACAACCAGAGCAAAACTGGCTAGAGGTGTGGCTCAAGTGGTAGAGGGCCTGCCTAGCAAACATGAAGCCCTGAGTTCAAACCCCAGTACCGCCCCTCCCCTCCAAAAATGATATCTAAGTTAAAGGGTGTCTTAGCTGAGCCTGGGAACTTTATAAGGAAAGAGTCCTACCTAGCTTATTTAGCTCACAGTTTCGGTGGCTGAAACTTTGGTGGCCATCAGGCCTCTGGCGAGGACCTTCTGGCTACGTGGCAACCTGGCTGATGGCATCACATAGCAGGAGGGCACACCAGAGGGAAGTGACAGGTGTGGCCAATCCTGCTTTATAACAACCAGCTCTGGAGGCCACTAATCCTGTCCCAAGAGACCTCACCTGGGACAAGCATTCTTTCTGAGATTGGACTCCCCATGGCATAACTAGCTCCCATTGCAGCTCACCTCTCAAAGGTTCTACCCCCTCTCGATAGCTTTACGTTGGGGACCAAGCTCACAGCACATGAAGATTGGGGACAAACCCTATCCAAGCCCAGCAAGAGACCAACTAGGTAGCCATGCCTGGACTCTGTAGATAGGGAGTCTTGGACCATCAATGTTTCAAGCCAAGGGACCACTGGGCTGACAGAGTGGCTCAAGTGGTAGAGCGCCTGCCTAGCAACCATGAGGCCCTGAGTTCAAATCCCAGTACCACCAAAAAAAAATCAGAAAACTCAAGCCAAGGGACCCCTTGGGACGCCCAAAGCACGTTACTTCCTGAGGAAAGTTATGGGAAGCCACTGAGAAGGGGAATAGGCAGCCTCTGGGGACAGTCCATCCCAAGAAATGGGACAGAGATGGAGAACTCTACACAGACACTTGGAGGTCAGAAGGCTGCCTCCTTGGCCAAGGAAGGTGTAAGCCTGATTATTTCTAGTTTCTCAATTTGAAAAGAGACAGTCAGCAGTTCATAGTGAGTACGGGGTTGGAGGAGGTGGCAGTTTAAGATGGATGATCAACTATTTGTCCACTATTTCTCCAAAGGAACTGTCAGCCCCATGAAAACAGGGATTGGGTCCGTCTTGTTCCATGCTTTTTCACCATTCCTTTCAAGTTGCTGCACCTATAGAAAGTGTTCAGTGCAGTTTTTAAGTAATTGGGAGTGAAAGGAAGTTCGATGTGGATTCAGTTATTTATAACAAGTGACCCTGAGGCTTTGCAGCCTGAAGCATCCATTCTATTCCTGGTCTTGATGAACTCAGCGAGGGTTCCTCGCATTGATCTAGCACGGCTCTTTCCCCCATCTCTGCTGCCCGGCCTGTGATGTCTGGGACATTTGGTGACTGGTG
The DNA here is from genome assembly GCF_047511655.1 of Castor canadensis. Lineage (NCBI taxonomy): Eukaryota > Metazoa > Chordata > Mammalia > Rodentia > Castoridae > Castor > Castor canadensis. Next base: position 68,833,733 of record NC_133402.1, read on the forward strand.
GGGCATTCCTCTACCCAGATGGCTTCTCCTCGCCTGCTAGCTTGGTCTTTCCCGGAGCGTGGCGGTCTACTGGGCTAGGGCTTCTTTCATGGTGGCCAGCTTCCCCCAGGACTGGTTTTTCCCCCCAAGAACAGGTGTTCCAAGAAGACCTAGAAAAGCTGTAAAGAGTCATAAAAGCAGCCCTTACAAACCTGTGAATGTCACATCCACCACGTACCATTGGTAAAGTCGTCACACGAGCCAGAATGAGCCGGGTGAAGAGCAGAGCCCACCTCTCAATGGGGGAAGGAATTGGTTCTACAGCAACACACATGGAGTGTGTCCTCGGGACCTGGGGTCCAGGTGGAAGGCTGGAACTAGAGACAGAAGTAGGACTCACAGATGAGATCAGAGAATTAAAGTCAAATTCATGAGAGCTGATTGGGTCCCTCAAGAGAGAAATTTTAAGAAAGCTGAACCAAGAAGGGCCTCCCCTCTCCTGCCAATCAAAGAGAGAGGCGGTGGGGGGGGAGGGGGGGAGAGTTAGAGATGGAAAGAGTGAGAGAGAGCATGTGAGAGAAAGAGGGAGGAAGGGAGAAAGAGAGCGGGGGGAGGAGGAATTTTAGATTTGGTGTCTAATGTGACATAAATAAGAAAGCAGTGTTCTGCAGGGTGAAATCAAAACCAAATTCTCAAATCTGTCTGTTTAGAGATCCTAAGTCTACTTGAAAAGCGTAATTACGATGGCTGCTGTAGCCCTTTTATGTTTTCTGCGCGGATTTTCCTTTCTAGTTTCATCTGCTGCTGTTCCAGCTTGGCCAGCACAGGTCGGTACACTTCATCCCGGGATTAATATTGTCATTCACCAATCTCACTGCAGGGCTGGACTTTCTCAAAGCCTTCAAAAAGCAGTGACTTTGGTTTAGTTCTGAGTTTGCAAAAAGATGGTCACGCCAGATTTCAAGTTGGGCTTGCACCGCAGTCAGCAGAATCTCCTCTGTTGGGAATTAAACCAGTTCCTGGGTATGCTTTGTATCCGGCTCTCAGTTTTCATGGAGAAATGAGATTTTATCTTTGCAGAGTCTGAAAACGGAAAAGCAAAGCAGCAGGTCCTGTCAGAAGGAAAGGTGAGTTCAAGGTCAAATGTGGAACCGCAAAGACAGAGAGCCAGAGGCTCTGATGAGGAGGCGCTGGAAGGCGGAGAGGAAAGGGGAGCAGAGCGATGGACGATGGATAGAGAGGAAGCCCAAGCGTCCGGGTATATCTGTGCCCTCTCTTAGAAACCTTTCTGGTAGACTAGCAAGCCTGAGGTCCTGAGTTCAAACCCCAGTTCTAACGAAAGAAGGAAGGAAGGAAGAAAGGAAGGAGGGAGGGAGGGAGGAAGGAGGGAGGGAGGGAGGGATGGAGGGAGGGAGGAGGGATGGAGGGAGGGAGGGAGGGAGGAAGGAAGGAACCTTTCCAGGATGGAGGGAGGGAGGGAGGGGGGAGGGAGGGAGGGAGGGAGGGAGGGAGGGAGGGAGGGACCTTTCCAGGATGTAGCAGTGTTTTCTACCCAAGGAAATGCAATGCTTAATCATTTTATTTACAGTGGAATCATACAACATGTGTGATTAAAAAAAAAACAAACCGATAGCCAAGTTAAAGTTTAGTTAGGGTCCTTGTCCAGTACCTGGCATCTGTAAATACGCTCAGATTTCTACTGAGGCACTTCTTGCCTTCTGGCCAACCTCAGCATCAGGACTGAGGTCAGAGGCTCAGATTCGGCCCCCCGAGTCAGTGAACTTTTATTCACGCAAAGTTAGTCAAGGTTAAATTGCCCACTCTGAGTCTGGGAGTCTCATGCACTCACCGGTGTACCGTCACCAAACCAAGGAGGACACAGGGACACCCAGACTGAGTGTGAATTTCACCCGAGATGTCGTAGAATCACGCCCTCCAAATGAGCCCGTCCCTGAGCTATCCTGGGAGCTGAGGCTCTGCTTTGGATGTTTGACCTCCGGGCTGGTGGGGTCGGTAGTTGGAGCAAATGAGTCCTGTCATGCCTGTCACTTTTGGGTTTGGGGTTTTTGTTGTTTTACTTCTTCTGCCCTGGTTCTGGGCTCAGGCCTCAGCAGAACTGCTTCCTTATTTGACTTTGTCACTGTCAGGACCAGTGTGACCTTGGGCAAGTTAGCTAACCCCACTGAGCCTCGGTTTCTTCCTCTGGAAAAGGGAAATAATTCCACTGAGAAAGAGGATAACTGTGAAGGCCACATTCGACTCGAGTGTGAGAGACTGCAAGTGCACAGCAGAACCTGGGGCAGGTGGTTGTCTGTGAAATGCCTGCGAGGTTCATGTAGAAGGTGCAGTTCCCAGGAACAAATCCCAGTTGACTCAACAGTGATGGAATCTGACACAGACGGCCATGGGACGAGCAAGGATGAGCAGCGCGACCCTGAGGCAGAGCTTCCTGGGACCATATTCCTGTCTGCAAGTGAACGCCATGTCTGTTCTGGAAGAGATGGTAACACTTACGGGCTGACGGAGGGCACCAGGCAGCAATGCACACTCGCTGACTGGACTCCCTCTGCTGTGCATGGCTCTCAGCACCCCATGCTAAGATTCAGTGCTTTCCAGGGCTGCTTCCCAGAGATTAAGCGTAGGACACCCTGCCTGCAGCACCTGCTACTCTAAAGCTTTCCCTGCTGAGTTCTACCTCTCAGAATTCACCATTTGGAAACACCTATGCAAAGCTGTATTCATAGCAATACTCACGCAGTAACCAAATCAAACCCACGCACCCCAAACTCAAAATATGATGTCGTGAGAGATAGCCAGCTGGAAATACAAATCTGGTCACCATCGGCGTCTGCGTCATGTCAAAGCCAGGGACCGGCCAAGAGCAAAGGGAGGAGTGCAGGTCGGAGAGGACAGGCTGGAAGGCTGAGCCCCTGGGGTGTCAGGAAGATGAGAAAGCACCCACGAGGAGACCACGAGGAGGGGCCCCGGAGGCAGAGGAAGACGGGATGTGGCTCCTGGAGGGAGCTCTGACAGTTTGCTGATGTCTGGGAAAGTCGGCCACTGAGACCTGCCACGGGATTCACCACTGTGGGAGCTGTGCTGAAGTTTTCTGGAAACAGTGGGATGCACAGCTGCACGCACACACATGCAGATGCACACGCACAAGCGTGTACACACCCATATGCATGCATGCAGCTTGGCTGGAGCAGACTTAGGAAGAATGAGGGAGACCTGGAAAGGGCAGGTGAAAAAGAAAATAGTCACACACACATGTGCACACAAATGCCACATGCATGGTCATGCATGCATGCACATACACGGACATACACGCACAGGCGTGCACACATGCACTTGCACACTGTGCTTGCACAGGCACAGGAGAAACCTGGAAGGAAACGCTCGCCACTTCCTGACGGCCCCCTTTGAGGAGAGGGAGGCTGGGTGGGAGAGGAGAAATGACAGAAGTTAAAGTGTGTGGAAATGGGAGAGTTTAGGTTCTTACCACTCATAACTTTTTTCACAGTAATTTATTTTTAGAATGCTTTACCATTTCAATAATAAAAGTATTTTACTAAAAACCAAATAAACCTTCCAAATCACTTACTTGCAATTTCTCACTTGCTCAATTGCTTCCCTCACACATTATTTTACTTATTACTTTGGGCCTCCAGTGAAACATTGGTCCTCTCATTTTGAGACTCCTGGAGAAGTGTCATCTCCAGACCGGAATTCTTGTCACCTATATGAGACCCTCCACTGCACCCAGCACTTTCCCCTGAAAGGCAGCTCCAATATATCCATGGTGTGAATTAGAATTAAAACTATTTCCTTTGAAAATGCTCAGTGCTTCTGAGATATCTAGAGACAGCTTAGCTTTAACAAGTCGCTGAGTGGCTGGAGGAGCCGACAGTGTGGCGATGTAGCTGCTGCTTCCCCTCAGCCACGGTGCAGGGTAAAAACTAAAAATATTACAGTTCCTGCCTGCCCGGTGTAACCCAGCAGACTGTGGACGTGAGACTCGGGTGCAAGCACTGCATGTTTTTATCCCAGTTTCTGGTTCTGATGAGCCTCAGGGTTGGGAACCACTAGGGTAGACATTTATAATTCTGCAGAAATTCTGCTTTTCTAGTAGTGGAAGGTTTAGTGCCTGCTAACTGCACATGCACACCGGGCAAGCAAGCAGGGGCTGGAAACGGTCCGCGGCCGGGGTTAGAAGTCCACGCGTGCTTCCCGGGTCAACTATGATTCATTTCCCTGAAGCCGAAGAGGCATCCACGTGACCTTGAGGAATGAGGCCAGGCAGTGCTGTTAGTCATCCTCCCGCTGAGAGTCCTGGATGGGCATCTGCAGGGGACCAGGACCACTGTGAGGTGGCGAAGATTTGACATGTAACCACCTGTTTTCCTGTTACTAAACTCCCTCCCATTTCCCTCAGCCTCTCGCTGACCTCTCATCTCACTAGGTGCATTCATTATGTCATCGTCACCGTCCCAGTCGGCTCCTCCCGATCACTGGTTACGTGCTGTGAAAACACAGGATGGGGACTGCAGCCACCCGTGAGGACTGAGGGGTGTCACTACCTCACAGGCGCATGTGTGCACAGACCTTTCTAAGAGCCTCCATTTTCCAAGTCCAGGCTTTGTGCTCAGGACTAAGATCACAGCCTCTGCTGCAAATTCTGAGATCTAGGGCTCTTTGGGCCTAGTGAATCCTGTCATGGGCGCACAGTGAACCGTGAGAAACACCGAGCTAGCACACAGACACCAAGGTAGAGTCCTGCCTGCGGGGATCGCGAGGCATCTGGCAAAGAATCTCTTTTTTCACCAATGTAAAAACATGATATCAGAAGAACAAATCATGAGCCTGGGTCACAGATTTCTTTAATTCGTTAATGAAGGTGCAAAACAAAATGGCATAACTATGAAAGGTGGGCAGGAGCACTGAGAAAGGTAGCTGATTGATCAAAAGAGGCTGGACTGAGGCGGAGGTCAGGTGCAAAGCTGACTATGGCCTTGCACCTTAACCTTTGGGTTTATTTTATTTGATTGACTGATTGAACTCAAAGCCTCATGCTTGCTAGGCAGGCACTCTACCACTTGAGTCACTCCAGCAGCCCTAGTTTTTTTTGTTGTTGTTGTTGTTTTAAATGGGAAGGAAGTAGTCTCTCTCTTTGGTTGATAAAAGTTATTTGTAATATATCAGTCCTCTATAAATCCTCTATAAATGAGTATGTTCCTTTCCAGAATCTGGGCTGTAATCCACAGAACATTACAACCAAACAAAATTATTTCCCTTAGAACTGTATGTGAGGTAATGCTGGTGTCTGTCTTGAAGAGCTATGATCAGTTTTGGGTAATTTTTCTTCGTATCCTAGGAGACAGATCTCGAAATAAGTAACGACAGTGAAATATAGGTAATAATAAAACCAACTAGTATGGTAACGGTCTGGCAAGCACTGCTCTGTGTTTTGCATTTTCGCTGTCGCTGTCTGAGGCAGGGATGTCACTGTCCCCACTTAACAGAGGAGGGCACTGAGGACAAGTGAGACTGAATAAGCGAGAGCTGAGGTCTTGACCCTGACAGTCTGGCTCAAGAGCCTGTGTCCTCAGCTGCCTTCTACCAAGACAGAAATAAATAAAAATGAAAGTCACTAAGGTGTGGCAGTGCACACGTGTGGGTGTGAATTTGACTGAAGTGGGGATGATGTGCACGTGAAAGCACCCCCAGTTCCTATTTCATCTGAATTCTGAACCAGACACCGAGTTGTAAATGACAACTGTCCGTTACGCATGCTGCCTGGACGCCCTAGAGGGCTTGTGTAAAAGTCCTGCCACATTTTGTCGGTTGGAGGCTCGTGGCACTCGGACATCCCGTGTCAGCTCATTGCACCTTCCTCCCTGGTCTAGGCCTGGAGGCCTTGTGTTGGCGTGTCGTGTCCAGCAGAGGCAAGGGAAGGAGAGCTGGGAGTGCTATAATTCAGCGGGATGGATGTGTTGGTATTCTCTGCAAAAACAAAACAGAATTTGGTTAAAATCTGGCATTTTCTGGCTTGATTTGATGTCTAGAATCGGTACCACTTCTGTCCCCACTGTTCACACCAGATCAGTGTCACCCCTGTCCCCGCTGTTCTGCCTTTTTGTAGCTGGCACAGGGATGAAGTTGGAGTTAGGATTTGATGAGGCAAATTGTCCTCCTCAGCCTCCTCTTGTTTCATCACAATTAGCTGCACGTGCAGAGCGGTTTTTGGGTGTAATTGCTCCCACAAGGGAATAATTGCACCCCAAAGTGGCTGGCTGCGCCAATGGCAGGAGCCATCAGTAGCAAAATACAAATAAATAATTGCAGGCATCCCAATTGCACTCCTACAATGGGGTCGCCCAGGAGAAGCTCGCCTGAAGGCCTCGCCTGCTCTTTTTCTCCTGAAAGTGTATTTGTGATTTGAAATCAGTATCGTAGCCTCTGGATCTGCCTTGGTTCCCCTCACTTCTGGAACTCTTGGAAGTGGTGCATATTACAGGACCAAGAGAAAACCATTCAGATCCCAAATGTGAGCCTCTTCTAAGTGGAGGATGGAGTAACTTATTCTCAACATTAGGTTTGGGGGAAAAACTGAACAAATGCCTGTTATTGCACTGTGACTCTCATGTCTCCCCATATCAAATCGGAGGGAAAACAAGGCCATAGACATAACAATAATTGACTCAGCCTGCAGCCCAGAGGTACAGGAGCTCTCCCTGCTCCTCTTGCCCACTGCCCCTGCCCCAACCACATCCTCCCAAAGAGTTGGACAGGCTCTGTGGGCGCCATCACTGACCATCGCTTGTGTCTATGGCTGTGCTGTGGTCCTTGTGTCCTCCTCCTCTGAGCCGGCTGGCTTTGACACTCTGCTGCCAGGTTGGGTCCTTGTGAAATGAGGAGAAGACATGGTTTTCCACTTGTGCTGCGCTCTGTGACATGGACCAGGATCAAGTTCACCTTCCTGCTTTTAAAGCACCCAGCTCTAGGCAGAAGGCTGGGGGAGAGGGTCAGGGAGAAGCCCCCGGGGGTGCAGCAGGGAGGCTGATCCAGAGGACAAGGCGAGTCCCACTCTCTCTGCACTCAAAAGCTCCCTCGCTCACAGCTCTACACACTCCCCAATGCTTTCTCCTTTTTCACGCCTCTTGGACCTGAATACAACCAGATCTCTACAGGGCTCCCCTTCTTGGCCCAGTGTTCCTCAGCTTGGTGTCCATGTCTGACTTTTACTGGAAGGACCCTGGGCTGTCCTGGAGACCCCAGCTATGATGGTCCAGGTTGCCAGAGAAACACTGCCCAAGGAAGATAGGGAGTGGGAAAGTAGGCTGTGGTGATGTGTGGCGTTCCTACACAAGCAAAGCCACCTCCTGAGAGACTAGACTGTGACACTCAACGCCAGTGCACCCAGAGGACATGGACAGAAAGAAGGAACACACAGGCACTTCTCTAGAAATGTGCACCACGCTTTTGTTTGGCTCGCAGCATGGAGGTTGAACTTGGATTGCTTTGAAGTGGAAAGTAGGGAGCTGGAGGTGAGCTCATTTGGAAGGAAGATTGAGCCGCCTGTGGGCAGGATGGATTTAAAATTAAACAGTGAAGTTTGGCCCAGCAGTAGAGGGAGAGCTCGGGGCCGCTGTTCCAGGCCATCTTCTAGGGCTGTAATGATAGATAACGTCCTCCACGGGGCCGGGGAAGGAAGAAGTGTGGCCTTGCGTTTGTTCCCCTCCCATCTGTGGCATCTGGGATGCTGGCCCACCCTCTTTCAACATCCACCAAAAGATGTCCATAGCAGAGTAAAGAGGAGACACTAGGGGGTCAAGAATGACCAGGGTGAGGGTCAGAAAGTGTTCTGCTGAGACTGATTGAAGAAGTACAAAGAAAAAGAATTGTGCAAGAACATGTCAGAGCGTGACTTGGATCCGGTGACGTCAGTTGAAATGTGACTGGGTCAACTATTCCGTTTGGGTAACTGGAGAAGGGACAGTCATTCTAACCTCATAAGTCCTCCTAGGAGAAGTGACTGCCTTGTGCTCCAGACCTAAAAGCAGCTCTGTGACTGTTTGTGGAAGGAATTCCCCTGCTGTGCCTTGGTTCTTCTGCCTTGACGACCTGCTGTGAGGGCAGTGGGAGGTCTCGGCTTGGTGGCAAAGTCACAGAGGCTTGCAGAGGGGAAGTGGCCACCTGCTGGACTTTCCTGTGTAGCAGGGAAGGCTCTCCCTCACTGTTGCTGAGGCTAAATTTAATTTAAGATGGGAATAAATGCTTTAATTACTTGCCTTAAATTCAAATATTATTGGGAGACACAGTGCATTAGCAAAAACACCCCAAATTAGAATGTAAATGATTGACATGAAAGTCTAAATCGGAATGACACAAGGGAGAGGGGAGTGGCAAAGCAGAAATGTCCTCCAGCAAGAGCTGGAGTGGCAGAGGAGCCAGGGTGAGGGTGGGAGGAAGCCTGCCAGGGCGTCCAGGACATCTGCTGATCTCACCTGACTCTGTCAGGGCTGATATGCGCCTGTTTTCTCATACGTGGTCCCTCTGTGACTGTCCTCCACCACATGTATCCGATCTGAGCAATCCTAGGTCTCCATCACTCGGGGCACTGGCCCGCCCCAGGTTATGACCTATGGACACTGGGAGAGAGACGTGTCTGTTTTACTCTGGGATCGCTAGTTGTATGGTTTGTGCGGGCCTGGAGTGGCTGGGAACAGATTTCCGGCAGCAAGGAAGAGAATCCCTGCCTCACATAGGATAAGAGCCAAGAGGTGGAGAAAGAAACAAATCAGAAGCTCCATGGCATCACGAAAGCCCTGGACCCAGCCATGCCTGAATGGCTGTAATCCCAGCTGTAAGAGCCTTTTGGCCTGAGAAAGTTTGATTTTGAGAGAGTCAGATTTTGTCATTTGAGATCAAATGCAAAGGAAATTAGCAAATGAGAGAGGCCAACGATTCTATCTGTAAGAGTAGATATAACCCTGTGCTCAAAGGACCTTTCCAGAAAAACACAGACCTTTTGTGTTCTTCTCAGTGTGACTGTGCCTTGGGATGGAAATATGCTTTTTTGCTTTGCTCAGGCAACTTATGTAATTATTTTGTTTCCTCTTGTAATATAAAAATAAAGTTGCTTTTGCATCAGGCAGATGGCTGGGCGCAGTGACCATTCCCTCCTCAGGAAAGCTCTGCATGGGAGTTGTAGGGACCTCCCTGCGACTTCTGCACGCACTTGCACACTATTTGCACACATTTCATGACCCTAACACATCAATCCTTTCTCTGTATCTCCTTTCTCTCCTCTTCCCACCCCATCTGAATGGAAGAACTCATCCATTAAGGCAAAATTTGCCTTTAAAAGTAGGGGATGGGGCATGACTGAGCAGTTGAAGGCAGAGGGCTCCTAGTGAATGAGAACAGAAGAAAGTCTGGCAAGGCGTTCATTAAAGAAGTCAGGCCTGTCAGACATGGACCAAGAACACAAGAATCATTTTCCTCACAGGAGCCTTAATGTCTCCTTCTCCTCCTCCTTCTGTTCCTCCTCCTCCGGGTACTGGGGTTTGAACTCAGGGCTTTGCGCTCGCTAGGCAGGTGCTCTGCCACTTGGGCCATGTCTCCAGCTCACTGAACGTCTTCTGGACGAGTGAAGACTCAATGCCTGCACGTATCTCCTGGTATAAGATTTTGAAGACGGTTTGTAGGGCTATTGAGAATTCATTCAACCTCATCATGTTAATAAAACGGAGAGTGAACAGAATGGTCCTCACACCTCACAGAAGATCAGAGAAGTCAAAAAACCACAGGGAAGGCTATGGAGTGGCTCGAGTGGTAGAGCACCTGCCTAGTGAGCACAGGGCCCTGAGTTCAAGCCCCAGTACCGAAAACCAGAAGGAATGAAAGAAAATCGTAGGTGTTTGGACTGGTTACACCTGGTCTAACTTGGAGTTAGGCCTGCTTAGTCACGGACTATTTGGAGAGTTTTGGAGCCCCTCCGATGATGCCCTTGAAGAGCCCCTCCAATGCTCTTGAGGAATGGAGATGATGTGTTCTCATGTTCACGTGTTCTTGTACGATTTCCAAAAGTAAAATATTTTTATTCTTCTTCTTTTTTTTTTTTTTTAAAAAAAAACAAGACTTGGTATAAGCTCCAGGCCCCAAGGACCATGAAAGCTGGACTTCCTCCCCCTGTCAAGGACCTGGACACTGATACAATAGGTTTTCTGCTGTTTTAACAAGAAAAATCATCAAACAAAAACTTAGAATCAAGATGATTAAGGAGCAATGTCCTTTTGCTTCCCTGCTGAGGAGTCGGTTAGCAAACCCTCCGAAAAGTTATTTAATTATCTCCATGGAGAAAGCATCTTTTCTCGACTCCTTTTTTAAACTGATGTTTAAAGTCCTCAGATTTTGTGAAAATGCATGTTAATTTGCAAATTTTTGTGTGTGTGGGTCTGGTAAGATGCAAATAATTCCTGTGTGACAGAAAAGATCACCTCAAAGCTTTCTTACCCTCGAGGCATTAGCCAGTTTTGTACCTAACAAACACCCAGCTCCTCCAACACTCGTTGCGCCAGTCACCACTTCATGACACGTGTCACCGGTATGTGTTTATTCTACATTTGTAGAGGAGTTATGTCAGTAACTTTTTGAAAATTCTTCTTTGACAGTATGCTGTTTGCTGTTCTCTGAAGAAAGTCATTCTATTTATAATTTGCTGTGACATCTATTAGAATATGTCACATACGTGTAGGGGTCAGAATTCTAACCTGGCTTGAGCTCTCGTCACAAAACCTAAGAAGTCCTTTCATTTATGACCTGGTAGTCTGGCACAGGTCTCCAATCTGAATGCACGTGGTAGCCTATCTGAGCCTCAGTTCCTGGCTGTAACATGAGTGTCGCTCTTAGGATCATATGAGATGGGGTCTTTCAAGCCCTCAGCCCTGGCAAAACACCTCAGAAAATGTTGACCTCTTTCTGGCTGAGCCACTCTGTCCATCACCCACGGCAGCTCAGAATTCAAGGTGAGGTTGACATCAGACCCACAGGCGTGCTACCTGGGTAAGTAAACATTTGTAGGAAAACAAATTGAGACCAGAGCGCTTTCCTCCTTCTCCATCAGGTTTCAAAAGCTCTGTCAGACCCAAGACCCACTCAGAGGCAGAGGATGGCTTCTTTCCTAAGGGTCCCGTTATCCATCTGAATATGGGATGTCCTCTATAGGTTCATGGGTTGAAGAATTGATTCCCAGCTGTGGCACTATTTTGGAAGGTGGTAGAAATTTAGGAGGTGGGCCACCTGCAGGTCCCTGGGGCGTGTTCTTGGGGGACCTACCTTTCCCTGGCCCCTTTCTCTAGTCTCTCTTCTCTGCTTCCTGGCTACCATGAGATGAGCACGTGCTACGTCGTGATGCTCTGCACCACCACAGCCCAGAAACAACGGTGCCATCTGACCATGCACTGAAACCTTGGGCCAAAGCATGTCTTTCTTCCTTTAAACTCCTTGCCACAGTGATGAAAGCTCTAACGCAGGCCCCTCCTGTATCTCCTTGGTTCTTGGATGGGTTGAGACCTTTTGCCCATGTGTCTGTCACCAGCCAGCTGGGTCCTTTTAAAATCAAGTATTTTCTGTTTTCCCATCTTCTCACTTTTCAATCTTGGAGTCTAAAGAAGATCAATTTCCAGTTTTGTTCTCTAATTCTTTCAGAGAACCCTCCCCTCTCCCTGAGAACCCAGCTGCAAGGAAACGTGATTCCCAGGGCAGGTATTCTTGGCCAGAGTTCCTGGGAGGAAGGGTATACTCACCGGCAGGTGGGACATGAAGCCAGGGTGGGTGTGGTTTTAGCCCTGTCATGGACTCCAGCAGAGGGACCCCAAGACACTGGGATTCTGGACCAAGGTTTTCTCCACAGTTTTATGATCGGCCCCAACATTCTTCCTTATGAGTTTGTTTTTCATCTTTCAGACTCTGTTATGTTTTTGGTTCCCTTTAGGCTGTGTTTTAGTTTCCTGCAAATTTAGGCACACACACACACACACACACACCTCTTTCCTCCTTCATTTGTTGACTCTTTTAAAACTTGCAGCCAAGGAAGTCACTAAAAGTTTCCAGCAGGGATGCAGCAGGATCAGATTGTTCATTAAAAGACCTCTGGGTTCTCAGAAATCTGACTTTCAGCCAAGATGGAAGAACTAGGACCAGACTTAGCCTCCTGCCTTGAACAGCTAGAAAACCCAACAAAATGTGTGAATCAACAGTTTTCAGATACCACACAGCAGGCAGTGCAGCACGGTGACCTAAGGCAGAAGGTACTAAATGAGATGCACTTGGGACAGTGCCAGCTCACCGCCTGCAGGCTCCTCCCGGGCAGAAGCTCAGGGAAGAGGAATCCAGCATGGCCCCACAGGGTCTCTCAGTTGAGGAGACGGGGATCAGAGTTTGGAGGTGTAAGGCAGGTAGAATTTTCAGGTTGTAGCACCAGAGAGAAAGGGAAGGGAGAGGGAGGATGCTTTGGACAGCTGTAGAGGGATAGCCTTAAGTTTCTGGTTGAGTGAGACCTGCACACATGTCAGGGACAGAGACGTGAAAAGGGGTGTGGTGGAAGAACTCTCAGCGCTGGGGCTGGCTTAGCTCCCCCCAGCCAGAGCAGAGAGACATTGCAGCACATGAGACACTGAGCTGAGGTCTCGGGAGGGGCTATCACCTCATAGAGCGGTTGCATTAGCTCCTCAAGGAAGTCAGCCCTAGAGTTAAGGCTGAATGTATCTGGACAGCTGGAAAGCAAGTTTCAGAAGGGCCCAGATGATTCTGAGAAGCTGCCCTGCTCACCAGAATAAAATCCAGCACCATTTAAAGTCACACAACAAAACTTACCAATTAACAATGCAAGCTGAAGCTTCACACGTCAGACATACAGGACAGAACATGAGTGACATGATACTAAAGAAGACATATAATCCTAAATGTGCATGCACTTAACACAGGGCTTCAAAATATTTGAAGTAAAACTATATACACATACATGCATTCATATATAGCTATAATCTATGTATCTATGTATCTATCATCTATCGACCATCTACCTATCTACATAGAGAGAGATCTAGAAGCAAAGAGAGTTCTATTTGGCGGTTTGGAGCAAGCATTATCATTGAGCAAAGGACTAGCAGATGGAATCCAGTGATAGAGGAAGACAATACGTCCTGACCAGTGGGTAAGTGGGGTTTATTACAGGAATGCATATATTACAAAAGAAAACCCTAAGATCATTCCAACAGATGCAGCAAAAGATTTTGACAGAAAAGAAAATGGATTTATAAAACAAACTCTCAGAAAGCTAGAAATAGAAGGGCGAGGTCTCAGCTCTGACTTTACCTTCTTGATCTGATGTGGTGTTTGCAGACTGCTCTACCCAGCACACATCACCACTGCCTGCACCACACAGCCACCATCATTCTTAGTGCTGAAAGATGGAATGATTTCCCCTAAGATAAGAAAGAAGGCAAGCATGCGCCTCACCCTCGTCACTTACATTCAACGTGGAGCTGGAGGTCCTAACCTGTAAAATTAGGCAAGACAAAGAAATAACATACAAACAGACTGGGAAGAAAGAAATACAATAGTCTCCTTATAGAGGTCATGGTTGTCTAAATAAAAATGCTAAAAAGTCTATTAAAAAGCTACTCACACCTGTAATCCCAGCTACTCAGGAGGCAGAGATCAGGAGGATCAAAGTTCGAAGCCAGCCTGGGCAAATAGTTTGTGACACCCTATCTTGAAAAACCTATCACAAAAAATGTATGGCGAAGTGGCTCAAGGTGAAGGCCCTGAGTTCAAACCCCAGCACCACACACACACACACACACACACACACACACACACACACACAAAGCTACTCAAACTAGGAAGTGAGATAGAAACTTTGCAAGATACCATGTCCATATGAAAAAAATCAATTCTATTTCTATATGCTATAAACAATTAGAAATTAAAGAATCATGAAATGTGTAAATATAATAAAATATGCCAAAGATCTGTATACTGAAAACTCTAAAACACAGATGAAAAATAAGTCACAGACCTGAGAGAAAGAAGTAAACCATGTTGATGGTTTGGATAAAATTTAGGATGTCGATTTTCCCCAAACGGATCTATCAATTCAATGTAATCCAAATCGAAATTCTAGGAAAAAAATTTCTATTTTTGTTTTGTTTGTAGAAATTGACAAATTTATTCAAATGTTTTTGTTGGAATACAAAGGACCTAACATAGCCAAAAAACTTTAAAATAAAACAACAAAAATCAAAATGAAGGCGGAGGAGTAATGGGACCTGATTTCAAGATTCCCTACAGAGCTACACAGTCAAAACCTCAGCGTTGCTCCAGGGGACTGCACAGATTTCAGGAAAGTGAAAGGTCAAAAGCAAACGCACATTCACACAGCCTCCTGCTTTCCACCAAGGGGAGCTAGCATGCCGGGTGGGGAAGGAAGGTGCTTCTGATAAACGGAGGAGGGAGTCCATATGCAAGAGCTCAAAGGCCTTTACCTCACACAGTTCACAAAACTAATCTCAAACAGGTCACCAACTGCAGTGTCAGAGCTAAGACACTGGAGATGAAGATTTGACAGAGATCTTTGTGGTCTTGCATTAAGGAACACCTCCCCCCACCCCCGCTTTTTCTGGCCTTGGGGATTGAAACTGTGTGCTTGGTGATCACTCTAGCGCTGGAGCCTTGCCTCTAGCCCTTCTGTTTGAGTGTTTATCTCCAACATAGGGTCTCATTAAGAGCTCCAGGGGTTACCTCAAACTTGAAATCCTCCCGCCTGTGCCTCCTGGTTCGCTGGGATTACAGATGGACACCACCATGCCAGGTTTGGCTTCTTCGATAGCACACAAAAAGGCAGGAACCATGACGGCAAGAAATTGGGTTTCATTAAAAATTAAAACCTTTGGCTCTTCGAAAGATACTGCTAAGAAAGTGTTAAGGCGAGCTATGGCCTGAAAGAAAATATTTGTCAAACATAAATGTGACAGAGGACTGTATCCAGAATATATAAAGGTACTAGTAAGAGAATCTACCTGATTAAAAAAAAGGTTCAAAACGTTTGAATAGGTACTTTATCAAAGAAGATAAGCAAATAACCAGAAAGAACACGGAAGACCCCTGATTCCCACAGGGAAATGTACAAAACAACCACAGCGTTGTCAGAACGCCAGCACACGAGATGTAGTCAGAGTGCGCAAACCTTCGCCATTGTTGGTGGGAGCGCAAAACGGTACACCTAGTTTAAATAGAGTTTGCAGCTTTCAGTAAGTTAAATGTGTAATTATGCGATCCAGCAATCCCACCTGCCAAGGGAAGAGAGAGTTTAAGTTCCCAAAATCTGTGACGTGACTGTTGTAAGAACCATCTACACCACTGCCTAAACTGGACGGGCCCGCCGGTTCTTGACTAGATGAACGGATTGTGTCCTTGTGATGGGCTTCTCGTCACAGGAAGGAGGAATGAGCAACCGATGCACAGAGCGGGGACCAACCTTAAAGGCATCGAGTTAAGCGAAAGAAGTCGGACATCAAAGACGACAGACGACACAATTCCACTGGATGAAGTGCTAGAAAAGACAAGCCATAGGAACACAAAGCACGCCAGTGGCTGCAGGGTCCAGGTGTGGGAGGAGATTGCCCGCAAAGGGGAATGAGAGAATTTTTTGGTGTGAGATGTCCTATAGTCATAATCGTGGTGATGGTTATATAACCAGGAGCATTTGTGAGAACTCACAGACATGGAGACATAAAACTGGTAAATTTTGTTATGTGTACATTAGACTCAATAAAGCTGGAGAGAGAGAGAGAGAGAGAGAGAGAGACCTCTGATTGCCTCAGACAGAATGAATTAATGAGGGTGGTCAGGACTGAAGACCTAGATAGCAATTATTCAGAGACAAAAGCTAGAATTTTCAAAGAGAAACTTGGTTGAGAAGTAAGGAGAAATAAGGAGAAAGCACACGAAGATCAGAAAAAGGGAAGCACAAAGGCGCAGAAGCAGACGCGCCCCCGAGCACAGGTCTCGTGTCCTAAGATAACGAGCCAGCGCCTGGCATGACAGACGCTCCTGGGTACACAGGCCCTCGTTCCCTCTCGTCCCACTTTGTTCTCGCTCAGCTGCAGCACCAAGCTGCTCACGCTAATTCCAGGGTAGCGTGTGCTGGCTGGGACCTTTCTAGGCCCCTGAGAACGCACTCTGCTCTGGTAGAACTGGCTCCACGCTACCCTTCCGAGACTGCAACGCCCAGGGGTCAAGCAGCTTTTGAGGCTGGTGAACCTCTTTTCTTTGGGCATCACCCCGTGGCCATTTCCTGTCTTCACATGCTGCTTCCTTTGTAAGTTGTCCCATCCAATCTTTGGGACTTAAGTATTGATCTGAAATTTAAATAGAAGTGATTAGCCTATAATTTTACTTGCTACATTTGGTCACTTCCCTAAGATTCTGCCTGTTTTCATTCTTAAGTAATCCCTGAGCTTTATCACTTATGGCTTAAGTGAAGGTATGTTTACATATCCAGGAAGAAACACAGACTCCTGTTCTACAGCCTGGAAGGGAAGTATTGGCCCCAAGATTCAGGCTGGCCAGAGAACACACACACACACCCCTGTTCTACACTATGTCCACAGTGCTTACTGATCCGTGCACTCTCCATGTTTCCGGTTTGTTGGTTTGTGTGGGGAAGTTCTGCTGGGAACATGGGCAGTTAAAAGAGTCTATCCATGATGGAGACTCAGAACAGTAAACAGAAAATTAACACGTTGGTGGCAAGATAAGGAAAATAAAAAGGAATTGTGTGTGTGTGTGTGTGTGTGTGTGTGTGTGAGAGAGAGAGAGAGAGATTGAGAGAGAGAGAGAGAGAGAGAGAGAGAGAGAGAGAGATACTCAGGAACACAAGAGTTGAGTCGATGCTATTAAACAAAACAGAGCATGTGTTAAATTCTCCCAAACTCAAGTTGTGTGACTTGATACATATTCCCTGTTGTTTTGAAAAAGATGTCAAGACACAGTACAGAAATTTTTATTTTAAAATAAAATTTAAAAACTAGGTTCCTGGGACCATCTGTGAGCTGCTACCTGGAGCTACGTTTTACCACCAGGAACCCAAATCACTGTGGCCAGTGGATCTTTTGAGATAAGAGAACAAAGGTTCCACATCTTAGGGCCAGGTTGGTTTTATGGCGGCACTTTCCTATGGGTCAATGTTTGTACAAAACCAAGCAAAATGTAATGTTCTTTCAACTCTAGTATGGTCACCATAGAAAAAGTGATAGTGCTTTCAACTGGCATTAAAATTAGAGCCGGAAGAAGAGGTAATCAAAGTCTACTCCCCTGAAGTTTTGGAACAGAGGCTGCAGGAGTTTAAGAGCAGACTTGGATTAGGAACTCAGAGTTTGTGCAGCTCCCAGCTCCCCCTCCTCTCGTCCCCCTCCCCTTGTCCCCCTCTTTTCCCCTCTCCAGGCCCCCTCTCCCTGCCCCCTCCCCCTGCTTTTACACCCCAGGCATGGTGTCTTCATTCTGTTCTCCTGACATGCAAGCTTGATCCTCCTCTGCCTTTTCTCCCCCTCCCCTCTATACTCCTAGGGCCCCTCCTCTGACAGCTGTGTCTTCAGTTTTCATCCTTTTTGGGAAGCCTTCCCTAACACCCCACCAGTTGCCATCTGATCACCTGGCTTCATTTTCATCCCAACACTTAACGAATATCTGAAATTATCTTCTTGGTGAATTCCTTCACTTCCTGACACTCAGGAGGCCTTTAGGGAGCTGGGCTTCCCTGTCTGGTCCCCTGCGGTCATTCCTGCTTCCACACAGCACCTGGTACAGCTGAGGTGTTCAGTAACTGTTGATGCACAAAGGAAGGCGAGAGGGCTTTCCAGGCGTTCTTCTATCCTTCCGGGTTCTCCGATTGTGTTGTACTGTGACTTCAACGCAGCATGGTGACTATGAGCTGATGGGGGACTCCATTTCTAAACATCATTACAAATCTTAGCTCGTTTAGTCTTCACAACACGCCTGTGTGGCAGGTATAGGTTATCCTTGTTTTATTTATGCAAGAGCTGAGCTCAGAGAATTTCGGTGCCTCCTTCAAGTAGCAACACCAACTGCAAACCTAGGCATGTCTGACTCGAAAGTAACCATACCTACGATTTGCCAGGTCTTTTTATTTTTATCTGCTCCCAAGGGCTCGATATCAGGGCAAGATCAGTATGTACAATGAGAGAATTTATCAGATGGCAATTGCTCAGCAGAGGTGTTCTCTCCTGTGAAGAATGAGGCAGTCAGCTGAAAGCACAAACATGCTTTTGGTTGCATTGATCTGCAATTTGATCTGCAAATGCTCGAGCCAGTTTTTGGCTTGGGTTTTGTTTGTTCAGAGGAAGGGGGAGCGGGGCTCTGTGAGAGGAAAGCTGCTGGCTCTGGCCTGAGAGCCTGGAGGGCTGAGGTGAAGTTTTGGGGTCGGCCCTGAAATTCTGCAGGAGGCTTCAACTAGGAGGTGGGTTGGGTTTTTTCATTCAGGATCTTGAATAAGGATCTGAAGAACTGAAAACAGGATTTGCAGCTTTCTGTTCTCTGTCCTGATACCAAGGACAGACCCACCTCAGTTCCAACCTGTGTGTGTGCAGCCGTGTCCATGCAGAATGACAAGTGTGCTGGGGGAGGTTAAACACCGCCCAGGGCTAGTGCTCGCTCTGACTCCATTCCAACATTCTGGTCATGCTCATTATCAGAGAAGGGAGACAGAATGGAGAGGCTGGCCAAACAGTTGTTACTCTTCCAGTTCAAGGTGTTTCCAACCCATGCCGAGAGTCCCAGGGGCCAGGCTCTGGAGTGGGTCCCTGGACCAATCCTGACCCTGGTCACAGTGTTAGCTTGTCACAAGGTAGACTGTCAGGGCGCACTTTGTGACCATCCCTCATGAGTGGGGGTGTCCTCCATGGTATTGTCACGATTGTTACGCTAATGATTATCATTAATTATATCAATAAATTAATATCAAGTATATAATTATAATGGGAGAGTGTTAAAATATTAATATATAAATATAAATATTAATGTATATTAATATATTATAACAATATATCATATTAATATATATTAATATACTAATATACTAATATAATTAATTACTGGTGATTATTATTATTAGTGATAAAAGAAAAGGACACGACTGACACTAAATGCAAAGTAGGAGGGGCCAAACCCTTTCCTCAATGCCACCTGGCAGCTTCAGCATGGCAATATGAGAGAGGGTAGAGGACAAGGTTTTAATGAACCTTCGTGGCTTCTAGGAGGAAAAGCCTGGAAGGAAGGCTTATCGGGGAGCCCCCAGGGTTAGGAGGGACAGGAGGCGTTGCAGGGAGCTTTGGCCATGTGTGTTCCAGAGTTCCAGTGGTGAGCTCAAGCAGGGACTGGGGTCTGTGAGCCAACATGTCCACCAATCCGGCCGGGGAGAGTAGTCAGGGCACCCATACCTTGGGGACTACTCAGTCATGTGGCTCACAGAAGCAGCACAAACAAAGCCAGCTGTTCTCAGGTGGCCAAGGGGTCCAGGAAACCTAGGCTGTGAGCAGTCAGGCTGAGCCCTGGTGTGGCCAGGGAGTGAAGTCTCGGGGAGGCCGTGTGCAGCCTCAGGGGCTGTGCTGATCCAAAAGACCAAGGGGAGGAACTGAACCCAGATGTCTGCAAGGCAGTCAGGGAGCCCACGCCAGCCCACAGCAGAACTTGAACTTCCAGCGGCTCATTCCAATCCCTCTGTCCCGGGTAGGAATCGGGACAGAGCTGTCCCTGACAGGGCAGCTGAGAGAGAAATGCAAACAACTTGCCTCCTGGAGTGGCCCTAGTGGAGTGGCCGGGATGGGGTCTGCCATCAGCGTCTCCCTTCATTGTCGGCCAGAGCCAGCTGAAGGATCTAAGGAGGCTGATCCTAGAGTAACTCCACTCCCTGGAGTACAGCTCGCTGACTCTGCACCTGTGTGACAGGCGAGAGCCCTACCGAGTAAGAAGAGAGAACAAGACAGATTCTACATTAAATCCGAGATCCCACACAATGGGGCAAGCAGGCCAGGCAGTAGTCTGGGCTCGGTGGGCCGTACTGGGTTCAGAAGAGACAGACACGTAGAAGTGGGGTGTCTGTCAGGAGACACACAAGAGGGGTCCTATCTTGAAGGTCATGGCAAGACAAGAGTTCAGAAGATCAGTCAGTGTAACAATTGTCACCAAGCTTGTCCTGTGCAGCATGAAGCTGTTCTCAGGTGGAGAAGAAACTGGGTCTACCAGTGAATTGGGGGGAGCAGTAACTCCATCCTCACAACACAGATTGGTCCCCGTTGACTGGATCCTGTAATGGGCTCATGTCTCAAACTCAGGCAATAAGAAGTAAGTTGTGGGTCAGGACTTCCAGGAAAGAAACGATTACTTTGCGTGTCATCGACACTAGTATTTGAGTTCATTTGATTTGGTTTTTTTGTTTTGTTTTTTCAACATAGAGTCTTAACTGACACACGGAGGAGAGATTGATGCTCAATTCTATAGGCATTTTGATGGGATGGACACACAGCCTTTAGTATTTCAAGAATCCAGTCTTTTAGAAATGAACTCTGGCTTTCCTGAGGGACCTGATTTGGGATGTCACTTGAAAGCAGTCTGTCTGTGTGTGTGTGTGGTTTCTTATTGGAAACAGCAGCCCTTACCAAAAAACGAGCACTGGACCGTGTGAGGCGGTGAGGCTCAGAAGGTGAGGGGATGTCCTCACCTGGGCTCTCCCAGTAAGGTGGGAAGTGGCTCAGAACTTCCTGTGTAATTTTAAATATTTTGAGGAACTCATCTGTGAGGGTGGAGAAAACTCACCAAGTTGGAACTTCCAGATTGTTCTCTAACTTCTGAGACAGTAAGACAGCCCCAAATGCCACAAGCTGGCTGGGTGTGGGTGGTGCCAGGAGGAGGCACAGCGTTTCTGGAAGAGGAACTCTCTCCTTCCGTGCTGTCTTTCAGAGGGAAGGTGCTCAGGGGACTGGGAAGCCACTGTGCAGCCTCAGCCTCCCAGGTCTGGGGAGCTCAGGAAGCACTCACTGGACCAAGTGAAAAGTCCTCTGCAAAGGAGCGTTGCGGAAGGAGGTGGCCCCAGGACTGCCACAGCTCTTCGCTGGCTGGCACTTTCTCCAGTGATACAATGCAATGCTGGGTGACAACTGAGTAGCCACCCAAATCAAGCTGTCTTCCAAACCTCTCTTGAGAGCAAGTGTAGACTTTGGAGCAGAGAGGCAGCCCAGATAGCTGCTGTCCACGGGCCTCTGGATGGACTTTTTCCACACTGTCTAATTTAGTGTGACCCTGAGACAACACTGAGACAGCCTCAAGCTTTCTTGCTTATCTACCTCCTGGGAGAATATTTTTAATTAGCATATTATTTTGTTGTACTGGGGCTACATTGCAGCATTTACAAAAGCGCTTACAATATATCTTAGTTAAATTCAGCCCTCCATCATTTTCCTCTACCCTCCACCCCCCCCCCCACTATTCTTACAATAGTTTCATCGGGTCTCATTTTTCCATGATAACTTGGTATCAGGGAGAGCTGGATAACAATTGGCATAAGTATTTCATATGTCTTGATAAAGTAACCTTAACCATCATGTTGAATAAAAAGCACCAAGTCTGAAGGAAATAATGTCAAATTTTTAACCTGTGCTTTTTTCTTCAATATATCTCAAAAAATTTGGTCGTGTCAGGAACATTCCAGTCTCAGGGGAAGAAAGACGCCTCCCGAAACTGCACCAGGGAGGTTGTTTTGAATCCAGAGTGTCTCGGCATGCCCCAAACACCGTGTTAATGCAAAGCTTCAGGCTTAACAAAAATCTAAGACGAGGGCCTCAGGGCTGCGTGATTTATCATCCCGGGTGGGCGGAGGCAATCCTGGGTACTTGGACTCCAGCTGCATTGGGTCGTGAGACTGAGAGGGCCGGAGAGATGGGTGAGGAGATGCTCACCGTCAGCACAAGCTTCATTCGGGAAAGAAGAGCCTGCAGAGGTAGCTCTCTAGCAGAAGCTGTGGCCCAATGTGACTTACAGATTGGGGGCTGACACACCCGGAGCTGGTGGAAAAGTGCCAGGAAGTTCGCTGGGTGGGAAAACTTTCTTCTGGGTCACTAAGGAATGCCACTGCTGGCCAACCGAGGAAATAGGTTGTGGCTAGGTCACCCGTCTGCTCAACTGTCCTTGGTCCCCAGTGACAATGGCTAAAGGTAAATGTTTGTCCTTCTTTGGGGCTGGGTGGGGGGAGGGTTCCTGTAAGCCACTTGCAAGGGGAAGGTGTCTGGTCCTAACATGGCTACCCCCACTGTTCACCCAAACAGATCTTACGTGTATCCATTCAATGAAAGAACACGTATGGAATTCAGATCTGGAAATGGGACTTTTAGACTGTCTACATCCCTTGGGAAGTCTCTGTGTGTTCCTGACCTATGTGCCTGTATGTTTGAAGACAACTCTCATCACCGATACCCCCCGGGGGGTCTGGGCACCTCTCACTTGTGAGCATTCCAGGTTCTTGGTGAATCGAACAGTTTTAGACAAAAGACACAGAGGTAGCAGACAAAGTGTAGATTTATTGAAAGTGGAAAAACACTCCCACAGACAGGAGTGGACCTGAGCGACGAGCTCAAGGCCTTGATTCTCTGCAGAATCAAGTGATTAAGGCAGAAGCTGGGACTGAGGGAGGGGCTGAAAGGGGGCGGAGAGAGGCACCCCCTGTGATTGACAGCTTTGATTGACAGGAGGATGTTACATAACTTACTGTTGACTGCGTACTCCCTATCACAAGGCTTTCTGTCGTAAGTACACGCATGGGGTGTAGTCCATATAGGAAGCTTTAAGTAGGGGGAATGTCTCAAAGGTCATCCAAGGACAAGTTCCCCAGCTTTCAGGGCATGTGCTAGCACGGGGACTTTCCCTTCTGCGCAAACATCCTCTTAAGTCGTAATGTACTGACTATTGAGTTAACCACAAGAAAAGAGGTTCCAAGGACGTCCCCAACCAGGTGTCTCTTGAAGGGCGCTTGAAACGCATCCTAAGCGTTTTTATGTCGTTTGATCTGGTCAGTCTCACCTCCTCTTGACCAAACTGCCCTCCTGCCTCCCCACATGATCGTGACACTGGAGTCACAGGGTCTCATTCTTTACTTCCTGATTGACTTCTCACAGGTCCCTTATTCAATGTAGAGTTTTTCAAGTGTACTTATTTTTGAGTAGCACTGGTGGCACCACAAAACCTCTTAGAATGGCAACATCCCATACACAAATTGTGTCATCCTGTACACGATGACATGGAGGCAGCCACTTGTGCTAGGCCAGGGGCCTAGAACCTCTTTCCATAGAAGGTCGGGTAGAAAATGGTTTAGTCTTTGAACATGGCTGTGAGCCAACGAAACTTATCTACAAGTCAGTTGGTGGCCTGGGCTTGGCACACACGTAGTCTGACAGCACCTAGTCTAGGCCACACATCTTAAGGATTTGAACCCAGGTCTGATGAGTTCATAATGCTGGACCTGTGCCCACTCCCCTAGTGAGGTGTCTTAGAGGGCCTTACAGAGGAAGGCTGGAGCACAGGAGGCCACAGGAGGCCACAGGAGGCCACAGGAGGCCAACATCATCTCACTGGCCGTTTAGCCAACAGTCAGCCGCTTTCAGCTTCGCTGGCTCTGAAGCCAATGAGGGTCTGTCTCTCCCTCGGTGTCAAAACTGGTTTGTCAACTCCACTTGTCCTTACTGAGCAATTAATATGGATCTCAAAGCCTAAAGAGAAAATGTTCCCCACAGGGACTCAGTTACAAAACACAAAGAAAAGTATACGAGGAATCTTTCAGTACAGAGCAGTTCCGGGCTCATTTGGGCCCACGTGGAGTTCTTTCTCTTTCTCATCCTCAAGCCAATGCCTTCTCAATAGAGCTGGCAATTAGGTTGGCTACTTCTATTTTAGTTCCTCAAGGCTTTCAGAAAGCTAAAATATATTCGTGAACCTTTGCCTGCTACCAAGATAAAGATAAATATCTGGGATTTGAACCCACACCACTTCCAGGGCCGTACTTGGGAAGGAAGGGTCTCACAGAGTCCACTTTTAGACAGAATCAAATGGTGGTCATTACTTCCTGGGCAGAGCTTGCTCTCTGGGAGCTGAAGACAGCTGGTGCTGTGTTGTGAGCCCCAACCATGAAGACCCTTGCCAAGGCCTTCCTATGTTGTTAACCTCCCCAGCAACAGAAAAGACCATTCCCATTTTTTCTAAGAACACTATGCAGGGATCTGATCGTGAGAACCCAAACATGTCAGGTTGGTGCTGCAGAGAACTGCAAGGAGGGGAGTGACCCAAGGACCCGTGAAGAGTCCCTTTGGACAAGGGGATGATGGGGAGGGAGGTGAGAGGCTGTTACAGTGGTTTAGGACAGGAGGCCTGATTTGAGACTAGGACTATGGGGAGTGGGTTGAAAAGAGAGGGGTCCAAGAAGAATAGTCATTGAAGACCAGAAAAGCTGATCTGAGAGTAAGCAGACATTCCTTGGGAGGACTGGGGAGAGACTGAGAAGTGGGGTGAACTTTAGGAGTCAGCTAACAGCAGTGGTGGCCCAGGGGTAAGAGAGATGGGATTGAAATGGTGACTTCTGTGCCTGGTCCCTTCTGCCACGGACAAAGGTTTTCCCAATACCATGGCAGGTGCTGGAAAGGCAGGTTCCAGTCTCCACTTCTACTTCCAAACACACAGGCAGTCGAGGGCTTTGCAGTACAGACAGTCTGCTGCCCCCACCATGACAGTTACAGACTAGGCTTCGCGTTTCCCTGAAGAGCGAGATACTCTGCAAAATAAAGATCAGTGGCTGTGGCTTCTTGGCTTGAAAATCCATCTACTTTATAATCATTGCCACAAACATGGTGTAGTACCCAGATGGGCCACCTCTTCCTACACAATACAGACAAAGTGCAATGTGCCACATCAAGAACAAAGGAGCACCACAGTAGAGAAGAATTCATAATTTAGTTGTGACAGTCTGCTTCCAGATCAGGAGCCGAGACAGCCATCTTAAATACAGAGTCTGTGCACTCGGGCAAGTGTCTTTATGTCCTCCCGAGTCTGCCAGGCCTTAGTGGTGGTGTCCTAGCTCAGAGCTGCCCACACCCGAGGTGCCCAGGACTGTCGGTGACTGTCAGGACTGGCCAGTTGTTTCCAAAGCATCCCTTGGCGGGGAGGAGCAGGTGAGACTCCCTTCAAGTTCCCTGTCCTCCCTGGCCAGTTCAGAAGCCTCCAACCGGCTGTAGCCGTGTACCTCGGTCACAGCCACCTGACACTGCTTCGGGCTTCACTGCTGCCCACTGGACCTTGGTGGCGGAATTAGATCCAAGTGAGCCCTCGCTGTCATGGGCACTGCAAGCAGCCCTTGCTCAGGTTTTAGGTGTGCCTGGCTTTTCTTCCTCTTCGTGCTCCTCCTGCCCTGCTGCAACTTCCAGCCTCTTCACTGAAAATCTACCACAAACTCGACTCTGCCTGGGGCTGGAAGATGCTCAGTGCATGGTCTTCCCCACGGGGACCTGGCAGAGCAGCTGGAGAAGAGCGTCAGGCGTGAGGAGCACACTCTGGAGGCAAACCACATTCCGTGTGCTCTCATCGCTTGTGTGTCTGCCTTCTCTCACCTTCCCACGTGTCCACGTGGAGATGAGCGCCAAATCAGAGATTTGATGTGAGAAAGTGAAATGCCTGGTCTTGGAGGTCGCAGAGAGCCTTTTGCTGGATTTATGGGGAAGCATAGACAGATGGTAAGTGCACAAGGCTGGGTTTACAGAGAAGGTAAGGCAGCCAAACACCGGGACAGAATGCCTTTCACTGAGGTTGGTCCGATTCATTTTACATGTTATGAGTGTTAGTTGTAGCTGTGGCTTTTCTCTCTCTCTCTCTCTCTCTCTCTCTCTCTCTTTTGAGTAGCTAGACAAGAAACCAATAAATATGAAAGATGGAACAAATTATTATTTCAATAACAATTGGGTCCCAAAACTTCTCAGTTTTGGTTCCTTATTCCTGCTAATGACACAGTGAAAATCCCTGAAGCCTTTTTCTTGTTCTCCTGCTTGTACTCAACTCTCCACATTGAGAAACTGGACCTCAGGCAGTGCTGCAACCTGGACACAAAGCGCTCTGTCCCCACCTTCCATCCGGCAAGGACAAAAAAGTGATTGAAAGGGCCCATCTTGCTTTTTGCAGGAGACACCTGAGCTCTGTCTGTCCAAAGACATTCTGTCGTTACACAGAGGGTTTGTCAGGCTGCTTCATTTTTAGGAAATGGTACTGTACAGTGTAAGGTCCCATCTGGCAGTTGGAATTTCTGCTTTCAGTTTTCCAACACTGGGGTCCTCTGGGTGGTGTGGAGATGCCGGGCCCGTGGGTGGCTCCCGAAGTGCTGGCCATTTAACCCAGGCCTGCCTGTGAGTGGGAAGAGACACCTATAGGCCACTGGCCAGGCTAAACTGCAGGCGTACCATAGGAGAACGGACTTGATCCTGAAACACACCCAAAGGCGAGCCAGAATTTCTGGGCTCATTTTCTCCAGTACTTTGTGCTGGTTTGGGTCATTGCCCTTGGTGGTCTTTAATTTTTTTTCTCTGTCCTTATGTGACCTGTCATATTTGCCAGTGAACTGCAGCACAGGGC